>NC_029774.3:42993677-43007119 GCF_000817695.3 Arachis duranensis
CATGTGCTTCTACTGTTTTCTCACTTGCATGTTGTAGTTACCATGTAATTGAGACCATCATTATTTGGCATTAACACCCATATTTTATTTGTTTTCTCTCTTTGATTTTGGGTTACTTTCCTTCTTTTTTCTCTTCTTTCAGGATGGCCACCGAGAGGGGAAAGGAAGAACGTCTATTTGGGGAGACAGGCAGTCAATCTGCACAATCTATAGAGAAAGGCATCAGTTGGTGCAGCCCGTCCACTTGTACATCTTAGCATGCACCGAGGATGGTGCAATCTTTATGTGTGGGGAGGTCGATACCAATCTCTATGGGTTAGTTATTTTCTTCTCAACACCAATGTTTTATTTTATTTAGTACATTGTTACATTTGCATGTTGCATTGCATGTTTGTTTGATTGTTTGCATTTAAGTACTACTTGATTGAAAAATAATAAGTTTCTTTTTAAGACCCTATTTTTGAAAATTTTCACTAATTTAAATTAAAAAAATTTTAAAATTTTCTATGTGTTAAATTTGTTTGAAGTTGTATTTGGAACATGGTTTTTTGAGCCAAAGAACATACAACCTGTGAGATTTTGAGATTAATTGCATGGTTACATTATTTAACCATAATATTTTATTCTTGTGTGTTTTCTTCTCTATGATTGTAATCTATATTTTGTTTCAATCTATATGTCCAATATTTACTGTATTTACATGATTGCATATGATTGAGGTCATTACTTGTTTTTGCTCACTTATCCCAAATAAGCCTACCCTTTTATGTCACCCTTATTAGCCACTTTGAGCTTTTTAATCCCCATTTGTTTAATATTTTACCACATCACTAGTCTTAGGCAGAAAAACAAATTAAATATCCCAATTGAATCTTTGGTAGCTTAAGATAGAGGTTGTGCATCAACTAAGTGTGGGGAAACTATGGGAACATGGGTTAATAAGGGAATGTATCATGTTTCTAATTTTGAATACTGGGAAATTTGGGTACCTACTCATGTAAAACGGAAAATTAAAAGTTTCATATACATTGATATGTTATTTTAGTTTTTATGTCTCTATAAAAAAAGAAAGAAAAAAAGAAAAGAAAAAAAGAAAAAAATATATAATATAAATAAATAAATAAATAAGAGGACAGAATTACCCCAATGTTAAGTTAATAAAAGATCAATGCATGTGTGACACAAATTAAAAAAAAAGTTGATACATGAGTATATGATGCAAAAGTGGGAATTTTGGGTAGTTAAGCATGATTTAAGAAGTTATATAGAGTGTGTGTGTGTTTATGTGAGAGCTTATGTTAGTCAAGGATTCAATTTATAGCTCACTTAGCCATACATATATCCTTACCCTTGCCTTGGCCCCATTATAACCTTGAAAAGACCTCATGATGTTTGTTGATTGGTTAGATGAAGAACAAAGTTTAGAAAGCATGATTAGAGAAGAGTAGAGTGAATTACCCTATACACTTGAGAGACTAGAGTGATATACACTACTAGTGAGGGTTCAATGCTTGACTCTATGTTCCCTGCTTTTATAAGCTATCTTCTCACAAGTTTACTTGTCTTTTATTATATGATTTGAATTAGTAGAATTTGAATTATTTCTGTCTTGGAGAACTTGTTTACTTTTAACCAAGTAGGTAGAAACATTTTGCATGTAGTTGCATCCGCATAGATAGGTTGCATTGCATACTCTCTATCACTCCTCTTAACTCCTTTATAGCTTCTCTTGAGCTTAGCATGAGGACTTGCTAATGTTTAAGTGTGGGAGGTTGATAAACCACTATTTTATGGTTTATCTTGTGCTTCATTGAGTGAATTTTATCAATCTTTCATACACTTATTCATACAAAATGCATGGGTTTACATTCTCCGTCTTGAATTTGTGCTATGATTGAAAACATGCTTCTTTGGTCTTAATTTTGCTATGTTTAATCCTCTCTTATTACCATTCGATGCCGTGATATGTGTGTTAAGTGATTTCAGGGATTACAAGACAGGAATGGCTTAGAGGATGGAAAGGAAGCATGCAAAAGTGGAAGGAATACAAGAAGTTGAAGAAATTGCTAAGCCATCAAGCCTGACCTCTTCGCATTCAAATGATCATAACTTGAGCTTCAGAGGTCCAAAGGATGCGGTTTTAGTTGCGTTAGAAAGTTAACGTCCGGGGCTTCGATTTGATATATAATTTGCCATAGTGGCCGTACATCTAGGCGATGCGAACGCGTGCTTTACTTGGATGCATTGCAGTGACGAAAATCAGCGTGGCAGATTTCGTAATCAGCGATTTCTGGGCTGTTTTCGCCACAGTTTTCGGCCTAGAAAACACAGATTAGAGGCTATAAAGTGGGGGAGTCCATCCATTCAGAAGGAAGACAACAGAGAAGACTCATAATTCACTTTTCATAATTTAGATGTATTTTTTAGAGAGAGAGGCTCTCTCCTCTCTCTTAGGATTTAGGATTAGGATTCCTCTTAAAGGATTAGTATTTCTACTTTTCAATTTCCAGGTTTACTATTCCTTTTATTTATTTTCTCAATTTAATTTATGAACTTTTCCATGTTAGATTTGATTTCTTTATTTAATATAATTTGAGGTATTTCAGACTTATGATTGCTTTCTTTTATTTATTATATAAATAATTTGGATTTTTCCCTTTTGGCTTTGGTTGAGTAATTGGTGACACTTGAGTTATCAAACTCAGCAGTTGATTAATATTTGAAGTTTGCTAGTTTATTTGGATCCCTCTAAAGCTAGTCTTTCCTTAGGAGTTGACTAGGACTTGAGGAATCAAATTAATTGGTCCATTTGACTTTCCTTTATTTAGTAAGGGTTAACTAAGTGGGAGCAACGGACAATACTCATCACACCTGATAAGGATAACTAGGATGGGATTTCCAATTCTCATACCTTGCCAAGAGATTTTCTAATTATTAATTTATTTTTCTTGTCATTTAAATTACTTGTTCCTTTATTTCAAAAACACAAAAATATACCTTTTTCGATAACCAATAATAAATCATACTTCCCTGCAATTCCTTGAGAAGACAACCTGATGTTTGAATACTTCGGTTGTAAATTTTATCGGGTTTTGTTACTTGTGACAACCAAATGTTTGTACGAAAGGATTTTCTGTTGGTTTAGAAACTATACTTACAACGCGATTATATTCTTGTAAATTTCTTTACCGATAGAAATCCGTTCTTCAAAATGGCGCCGTTGCCGGGGAATTGCAAACGTGTGCCTTATTATTGGTTATTGTAAATATTTTTCAAAAAAAAATTTCATATTTTTATTTTAAAATTTTTTATCTTATCTTAGTTTTAAATTTCAAAATTCAAATCTTTTTCAAAAAAAATCATATCTTTTTCAAAATCTTATCTTATCTTATTTCAAAAAATCATATCTTTTCTTTTTTGCAAAAATCATATCTTTTTCAAAATCTTATCTTATCTTTTTTTTAAAAAAATCATATCTTTTTTAAAATATTTTCTTTTTGTTAGTTTTTGTTTCTATTTTCTCCTACTACTATAAACTCTCACCCCTTTGGCTATAAGTCTGGTTACAACTATGTTGCAGGAAGAAGAGATTACAATGAGAACATGCATCAAGGTCGAAACAATCAAAGATGGGAGGAGCCACAAGGATTTGATCAACTCTCATGGCAACAACCACCTCCAATGGACTATCAACAACCATTCTGTGATGTATACCAAGATAACGGCTATGGTGAGCACTCTTTTGATTATCAACAACCACCACCATACCCCTATGAACCCCCTCATCAACATAGCCTTGGACCACCATACTCACAAGCCCTCTACAACCATTCACCTCCATATGACTTTAACCCATATCCACCATACCAACCACCTTATAAACCGTATGAACCATATATAGAACCACCCCAATTCCACCGCATTTACTCCCAAGAACCACCACCTCAATATACACCATCTCCATATCCATCAATCCAAGAGAACTATGATCCTACTTATGATAGCCGAGCGCAACAAGAATCAAGGGATCGTCTCAAGGAAACAGTGGAAAAATTTCATGCAACCCTTCGCCAACTAGATTAAGCGATAAATCGATTACCTTCCTGACGTTCAGACACTCAAGGAACCCCCATGGCTTCATGTGGAGAATCTACTGAAGAATGTGGCATGAAGGAGAAGTTAAAAACTCCGGTGGACAGTAAGTAGCACAATTTGGTATTGGAACATTTGGAAGAAGCTATGCCTGCCATTGAAGAGGAAGAAGTGGTTGAAGACTTAGGAGATGCGGAGCCTCCATGGGAAACTCAAGTCACAGAGCCCCCTTCTAAGGAGTTTGAATTTGATATTGAGGAGGGTGTAAAACCTCCAAGGCATATCATGGTTGAAGACTTTGAAGGGGACGATCAAGAGATGGATTCAATCATTAATGAATTCTTATTTACATTTGAATCCTCTCCCATTGGACTTGACATGGAGATTAAAGAAGAAGAGGCACAACCTCCCATGCCCTTGGTGAGCAATGAAAAAGAGTTTGAATTGGAAGGAAGCTACCAAGAGGAGGAAGTTGATATTGAAGAAGCTTGCAAAGAGGTGGTAGTTGTCAAAGAAGAACACAAAGGAGTGGAGCTTGCAAGTTTATTAGAAACCCCTCCCCCTAAGTTGCCATCATCCTTCACAACATTCAAGTGGGTAAAATTCATATCCCTTAGCTTTCTAATTCCACTTAAATATGGGCTACTGGAGATGGATGGTTAACTTAGAGCTCTTTGTGGCATTAAGAGTAAGAGGAAGGTAGTCAGTGGTAAGAATTATCCTACAAGATTTATTATGGTTGGAAGCTTTAAGTTTAAATGCAAAATTTGGTGTAGAGCTCAAATGAATGGGTCTAAGAAGTTGTTTGGCCGCTTTAGTGAGAATTCAGATTGCTTGCTACCCGGATGGAATCATAATGATCAACAAGAAGACGGGTGCAAAAGCAAGGTTAGGGACTCCGGAATTCATTCTGGCAATCAACACTCTTGGGGCCTTGTCACTTGCTTTAACTTACTTGAAGGCTTTCTGTGCCTACTTTGGGATCCCAGAGGCTACTGGAATTCCAAACATTGGTGGAGATTTTTGGATGAGTTCAAGCACAAGCCGCCATGACAAGGAGCTCACCAAATGTCCAACTTAAGGACTTTAACTAAAAGTGCTAGGTGGGAGACAACCCACCATGGTATGAGCATTTCTTTTTCAATTATAATTTTATTTAGTTTTGTTTGTTTTTTAGTTTTATTTTATTTTATTGAACCTGCAATTACTCATAACATCTTCATCAGCATCTGCATACTGCATTCTGCATTTTGCATAAAAAAATGCACGCAACGGGTCCGCGTCACAAATGCATTAGGAAGAAAAGAAAAGTGAACAGAGAGTCACGCGAAAGCGTGGTTGGAGGCGTGCCTTTGACACAAATTAATCCACGTGAATACGTCACTGACATGTTCACGTCATTTGCGAAAAATGCCTCCCACGCGTCCGCGTCACCCATGCGAACGCGTGACCTGAAAATCAGCGTAAAAAAGGGTGTATGGCAGTAAGTTGTGATGGCGTGAGGCTGGAACGGTGCTAGAAGCACAAGCCTTACCACACGAACGCGTGCACCACGCGTCCGTGTTGTTTTGCAAATATGGCCATTCATGCGATCGCGTCACCCACGCGAACGCGTCACCCAAAAAAAATGGCAATAAAGGTTTAAAATAGAGAGTTGCGCGAACGCATGGCTGCACTCGCGCCAATCGCACAATTCAGGCCACGCGATCGCGTGACCCACGCGTCCGCGTCACCTGATAATTATCACACACCACGCGACCACGTCACTCACGCGTCCGCGTCACAAGCGGCACCCAACTTATCAAAATTAGCCAAATATCTTATCTTTTCTTTCCCAAATCCTAATTTTTCTTTCCTTTCTTATTTCTTTCTTCCTCCTTTCTTACTTTCTTTTTCTTTTTCTATTTGTGTTAAAAATTCTCTTATTCAACTATTGCATTCTTTCTTGAATTATTCTGGTGCTTCATGACTTGTTTTATTCTGATTGGGTATCCATTGCTGCAAATTTTTGCACTCTTGATTTGCCATGTGCTTCTACTGTTTTCTCACTTGCATGTTGTAGTTACCATGTAATTGAGACCATCATTATTTGGCATTAACACCCATATTTTATTTGTTTTCTATCTTTGTTTTTGGGTTACTTTCCTTCTTTTTTCTCTTCTTTTAGGATGGCCACCGAGAGGGAAAAGGAAGAACGTCTATTTGGGGAGACATGCAGTCAATCTGCACAATCTATAGAGAAAGGCATCAGTTGGAGTAGCCTGTCCACTTGTACATCTTAGCATGCACCGAGGATGGTGCAATCGTTATGTGTGGGGAGGTCGATACCGATCTCTATGGGTTAGTTATTTTCTTCTCAACACCAATGTTTTATTTTATTTAGTACATTGTTACATTTGCATGTTGCATTGCATGTTTGTTTGATTATTTGCATTTAAGTACTACTTGATTGAAAAATAATAAGTTTCTTTTTAAGACCCTATTTTTGAAAATTTTCACTAATTTAAATTAAAAAAAATTTAAAATTTTCTATGTGTTAAATTTGTTTGAAGTTGTATTTGGAACATGGTTTTTTGAGCCAAAGAACACACAACCTATGAGATTTTGAGATTAATTGCATGGTTACATTATTTAACCATAATATTTTATTCTTGTGTGTTTTCATCTCTATGATTGTAATCTATATTTTGTTCCAATCTATATGTCTAATATTTAGTGTATTTACATGATTGCATATGATTGAGGTCATTACATGTTTTTGCTCACTTATCCCAAATAAGCCTACCCTTTTATGTCACCCTTGTTAGCCACTTTGAGCTTTTTAATCCCCATTTGTTTAATATTTTACCACATCACTAGTCTTAGGCAGAAAAACAAATTAAATATCCCAATTGAATCTTTGGTTAGCTTAAGATAGAGGTATGCATTAACTAAGTGTGGGGAAACTATGGGAACATGGGTTAATAAGGGAATGTATCATGTTTCTAATTTCGAATATTGGGAAATTTGGGTACCTACTCATGTAAAATGGAAAATTAAAAGTTTCATATACATTGATATGTTATTTTAGTTTTTATGTCTCTATAAAAAAAGAAAGAAAAAAAGAAAAGAAAAAAAGAAAAAAATATATAATATAAATAAATAAATAAGAGGACAGAATTACCCCAATGTTAAGTTAATAAAAGATCAATGCATGTGTGGCACAAATTAAAAAAAAAGTTGATACATGAGTATATGATGCAAAAGTGGGAATTTTGGGTAGTTAAGCATGATTTAAGAAGTTATATAGAGTGTGTGTGTGTGTTTATGTGAGAGCTTATGTTAGTCAAGGATTCAATTTATAGCTCACTTAGCCATACATATATCCTTACCCTTGCCTTGGCCCCATTACAACCTTGAAAAGATCTCATGATGTTTGTTGATTGGTTAGATGAAGAACAAAGTTTAGAGAGCATGATTAGAGAAGAGTAGAGTGAATTACCCTATACACTTGAGAGACTAGAGTGATATACACTACTAGTGAGGGTTCAATGCTTGACTCTATGTTCCCTGCTTTTATAAGCTATCTTCTCACAAGTTTACTTGTCTTTTATTATATGATTTGAATTAGTGGAATTTGAATTATTTATATCTTGGAGAACTTGTTTACTTTTAACCAAGTAGGTAGAAACATTTTGCATGTAGTTGCATCCGCATAGATAGGTTGCATTGCATACTCTCTATCATTCCTCTTCACTCCTTTATAGCTTCTCTTGAGCTTAGCATGAGGACTTGCTAATGTTTAAGTGTGGGGAGGTTGATAAACCACTATTTTATGGTTTATCTTGTGCTTCATTGAGTGGATTTTATCAATCTTTCATACACTTATTCATACAAAATGCATGGGTTTATATTCTCCATCTTGAATTTGTGCTATGATTGAAAACATGCTTCTTTGGTCTTAATTTTGCTATGTTTAATCCTCTCTTATTACCATTCGATGCCATGATATATGTGTTAAGTGATTTCAGGAATTACAGGACAGGAATGGCTTAGAGGATGGAATGGAAGCATGCAAAAGTGGAAGGAATACAAGAAGTTGAAGAAATTTCTAAGCTGTCAAGCCAGACCTCTTCGCACTCAAACGGTCATAACTTGAGCTACAGAGGTCCAAATGATGCGGTTCTAGTTGCGTTGGAAAGCTAACGTTTGGGGCTTCAATTTGATATATAATTTGCCATAGTGGCCATACATCTAGGCGATGCGAATGCGTGCTTTATGCGGATGCGTCGCAGTGACGAAAATCAGCGTGGCAGATTTCGTAATCAGTGATTTCTGGGCTGTTTTCGACCCAGTTTTCGGCCCAGAAACCACAGATTAGAAGCTATAAAGTGGGGGAGTCCATCCATTCAGAAGGGAGACAACAGAGAAGACTCTTAATTCACTTTTGATAATTTAGATGTAGGTTTTAGAGAGAGAGGCTCTCTCCTCTCTCTTAGGATTTAGGATTAGGATTCCTCTTAAAGGATTAGGATTTCTACTTTTCAATTTCCAGGTTTACTGTTCCTTTTATTTATTTTCTCAATTTAATTTATGAACTTTTCCATGTTAGATTTGATTTCTTTATTTAATATAATTTGAGGTATTTCAGACTTATGATAGTTTTCTTTTATTTATTATGTAAATAATTTGGATTTTTCCCTTTTGGCTTTGGTTGAGTAATTGGTGACACTTGAGTTATCAAACTCAGCAGTTGATTAATATTTGAAGTTTGCTGGTTGATTTGGATCCCTTTAAAGATAGTCTTTCCTTAGGAGTTGACTAGGACTTGAGGAATCAAATTAATTGGTCCACTTGACTTTCCTTTATTTAGTAAGGGTTAACTAAGTGGGAGCAACGGACAATACTCATCACACCTGATAAGGATAACTAGGATGGGATTTCCAATTCTCACACCTTGCCAAGAGATTTTCTAATTATTAATTTATTTTTCTTGTCATTTAAATTACTTGTTTCTTTATTTCAAAAACTCAAAAATATACATTTTTCCATAACCAATATTAAATGATACTTCCCTGCAATTTCTTGAGAAGACGACCCGAGGTTTGAATACTTCGGTTATAAATTTTATTGGATTTTATTACTTGTGACAACCAAATGTTTGTACGAAAGGATTTTCTGTTGGTTTAGAAGCTATACTTACAACGCGATTATATTCTTGTAAATTTCTTTACCGATAGAAATCCGATCGTCACCCAGCCAGATGCATGCACAAGATCCTATTGGAGGATAATGCCAAGCTAGTGTTTTAACTACAGAGGCGGCTGAATCCAGCCATGAAGGAGGTGGTGCAGAAAGAGGTCACTAAGTTACTAGAGGCTGGGATTATTTATCCTATTTCTGATAGTCCCTGGGTGAGCCCTGTCCAAATTGTCCCCAAGAAGTGAGGCATGACAGTGGTTCATAATTAAAAGAATGAACTGGTTCTTACAAGAACAATTACAGGATGGCGTATGTGTATTGACTATAGAAGGCTCAATACAGCCACCAGAAAGGGTTATTTTCCTCTGCCATTCATAGATCAGATGCTAGAGAGACTAGCAGGTCATGCATACTACTGCTTTCTAGATGGCTATTCAGGTTACAACCAGATTGCAGTAGATCTTCAAGACCAATAGAAAATAGTATTCACATGTCCATCTGGAGTATTTGTTTACATATGGATGCCATTTGGCCTATGCAATGCACCTGCAACCATTCCGAGATGCATGCTCTCTATCTTCTCTGATATGGTGGAGAAATTTCTGGAAGTCTTCATGGATGACTTCTCAGTATTTGGAGACCTATTCAACTCCTGTCTTGACCATCTAGCACTTGTTCCAAAAAGGTGCCAAGAGACTAACCTGGTTTTAAACTGGAAGAAATGTCACTTTATGGTGACTGAAGGAATTGTCCTTGGGCACAAAATTTCAAACAAGGAAATAGAGGTGGATCAAGATAAGGTAGAAGTAATTGAAAAATTACCACCACCTGCCAATGTTAAGGCAATCAGAAGCTTTCTGAGGCATGCAGGATTCTATAGGAGGTTTATAAAGGATTTTTCAAAAACTGTCAAACCTCTGAGCAATCTGCTAGCTGCTGATACACCATTTGTCTTTGACATATAGTGTTTACAGGCCTTTGAGACTCTAAAAGCTAAGATGGTCACAGCACTAGTCATTTCTGCACCAGACTGGACACTACCATTTGAACTGATGTGTGATGCCAGTGACCATGCCATTGGTGCAGTGTTAGGGCAGAGGCATGACAAGCTTCTGCATGTCATTTATTATGCTAGTCGTGTTTTAAATGACACACAGAAGAATTACACAACCACAGAGAAGGAGTTGCTTACAGTGGTTTATGCCATTGACAAGTTCAGATCTTATTTAGTAGGATCAAAAGTGATTGTGTACACTGACCATGCTGCTCTTAAATATCTCCTCACAAAGCAGGATTCAAAACCCAGACTCATAAGGTGGGTGTTGCTTCTGTAAGAGTTTGATATAGAAATAAGAGAAAAAAAAGGGACAGAGAACCAAGTAGCTGATCACCTATCCCAGATAGAACCAGTAGCAGGAGCGTCACTCCCTCCTACTGAGATCTCAGAAACCTTTCCGGATGAGCAACTCTTTGCTATTCAGGAAGTACTATGGTTTGCAGACATTGCAAACTATAAAGTTGTGAGATTTTTACCCAAGGAGTACAGTAAGATGCAAACAAAAAAATTGGTTTCTGATGTAAAGTACTACTTGTGGGATGAACCATATCTCTTTAATAGATGTGTAGACGGAATAATTTGGAGATGTGTGCCTAGAGAAGAGGTGCAAAAAATCCTATGGCATTGTCATGGATCACAGTATGGTGGACATTTTGGAGGTGAGCCAACAGCCACATGGGTTCTCCAATGTGGCTTTAACTGGCCTACTCTCTATAGAGACTTCCGAGAGTTTGTACGTAACTATGACAGTTGGCAGAGAGCTGGTAATCTGCCTCACGGTTATGCCATGCCTCAGCAAGGGATCTTAGAGATTGAGTTGTTTGATGTATAGGGCATTGACTTCATGGGACCTTTTCTACCATCATATTTAAACACTTACATTCTGGTGGCAGTATACTATATATCTAAATGGGTAGAAGCAATTGCAACACACACTAATGATACTAAGACAGTGCTGAAATTCCTCCAGAAGCACATCTTCAGTAGATTTGGTGTCCCTAGAGTACTAATCAGTGATGGGGGCACTCATTTCTGCAATAAACAGCTTGACTCTACTCTGGTCCGATATGGGATTAACCACAAAGTAGCAACCCCATATCACCCACAGACAAATGGGTAGGTTGAAGTCTCAAATAGAGAACTAAAAAGAATACTGGAACGGACTGTAAACACCCGTAGAAGGGATTGGGCAAGAAGTCTGGATGATGCTCTGTGGGCATACAAAACTGAATTCAAGACTCCTATAGGGACCTCTCTATACCAGCTCATGTATGGAAAAGCATGTCATCTGCCAGTGGAACTGGAACAGAAGGCCTACTGGGCAACTAGGTTCCTAAACCTTGATGCTAAGGTAGCTGGAGAGAAGAGATTACTCTAGTTGAATGAGCTAGAGGAGTTCAGACTTAATGCTTTCGAGAATGCCAAAATTTACAAGGAGAAAGCAAAAAGGTAGCATGACAGAAAGCTGTCATCTAGAGTCTTTGAGCTAGGACAGAAGGTTCTGCTATTCAACTCTAGGCTCAGATTGTTCCCTGGGAAACTGAAATCCCGATGGAAGAGACCATATGTGATTACAAGTGTGTCACCATATGGATATATAGAGCTTCAAGATATTGACTCTAACAAAAAGTTCATTGTTAATGGGCAGAGAGTCAAACATTATCTTGAAAGCAATGTTGAGCAAGAATGCTCAAAGCTGAGGCTAGATTAAAGCTCAGTAAAGTCCAGCTAAAGACAGTAAACAAGCGCTTGCTGGGAGGCAACCCAGCCATCAGCATAAATTAGATGTTTATAACAATTATATGAGTCATCTTATTTTGCTATTCATGTTTGTCTATACATTTCAGTAAATAATTCAGAAAAATGAAGGTTCAGAACATAAAGCAGAGGAATCACAGAGAAAAAAAGCTCACTGGCGTAAAAATGCCAGTAAAGAGGCATTTTGGGCGTTAAACGCCAGAATGGGCGCCATTCTGGGCGTTTAACGCCAGTAAAGGTAGCATTCTGGGCGTTAAACGCCAGAATGGGTAGCATTCTGGGCGTTTAACACCAGAATAGGCAGCATCCTGGGCGTTCAGAAAAACGCCCAGTGACAAAGGATTTCTGGCGTTTAACACCAGTCAAGGTACCTGGCTGGGCATTTATAACGCCCAGATTGGCCAGCGATTGGCGTTAAACGCCAGAATGGATACCATTCTGGGCCTTTAATGCCAGAACAGCAGGGGGAGGGGAATTTCGTTTTCAATTCAATTTTTTTCAAATTTTCATGTTTTAATTCATAATTTTCTGCATAAATATGTGGTACACGAAATCATGATTCACACTTTTCACAACTCCGTGCAACTAACCAGCAAGTCACTGGGTCATCCATGTAATACCTTACGTGAGTAAGGGTCGATCCCACGGAGATTGTCGACTTGAAGCAAGCTATGGTCAACTTGTAAATCTTAGTCAGGCAGATTCAAATGGTTATGGATTTTTTATAATTAAAAGATAGATAAACATAAAATAAAGATAGAGATACTTATGTAATCCATTGGTGGGAATTTCAGATAAGCGTATGTAGATGCGTTATTCATTCTGAATCTCTGCTTTCCTACTGTCTTCATTCAATCATTCATATTCCCTTCCATGGCAAGCTGTATGTTGGAGATCACCGTTGTCAATGGCTACCTCCCGTTGATGAGCGGATAATTTATACGCTTTTTGGCATTGTTTTTAGGTAGTTTTTAGTAAGTTCAAGCTACTTTTAGGGATGTTTTCATTAGTTTTTATGTTAAATTCACATTTCTGGACTTTACTATGAGTTTGTGTGTTTTTCTGTGATTTCAGGTAAAATCTGGCTGAAATTGAGGGACTTGAGCAAAACTCTGAAGAAGGCTGACAAAAGGACTGCTGATGTTGTTGGAATCTGACCTCCCTGCACTCGAAATGGATTTTCTGGAGCTACAGAACTCCAATTGGCGCGCTCTCAACGGCGTTGGAAAGTAGACATCCAGGGCTTTCCAGCAATATATAATAGTCCATACTTTATTCGGAGATTGACGACATAACTTGGCGTTGAACGCCAAGTTCATGCTGCTGTCTGGAGTTAAACGCCAGAAAAACGTCA
>NC_029774.3:43008275-43008586 GCF_000817695.3 Arachis duranensis
TTTCTTGTTTGAGTCTTGTGTCAATTTTTAAGTTTGGTGTCAATTGCATGCTTTTAAAAATTTTTCTTGCATTTTTCAAAATTCCATGCATTCATAGTGTTCTTCATGATCTTCAAGTTGTTCTTGACAAGTCTTCTTGTTTGATCTTGATGATTTCTTGTTTTGTGTCTTTTGTTGTTTTTCATGTGCACTTTTGCATTCATATTTTCCATGCATTAAAGATTTCTAATTTTGGTGTCTTGCATGTTTTCTTTGCATTAAAAATTTTTCAAAATTATGTTCTTGATGTTCATCATGATCTTCAAAGTGTT
>NC_029774.3:43013013-43013352 GCF_000817695.3 Arachis duranensis
TTGTTTATTTCTTATCTTTTTCAAAACCACCTAACTACTTCTCCCTCTCTAATTTTCGAAAATATCTCATCTCTTTTTCAAAAATTCTTTTTGTTTAAATTTTAATTTTAATCTCATCTTATTTTTAATTTTCGAAAATTACTAACCTCTCTTTCAAAAATTATTTTCGAAATTTCTCTTCTCTTTTCTTCTTCTATTTAATTATTTAATTACTAACACCTCTCTTCACCTCTCTTCATCCAAAAATCTGAATCCATCCTTCTTCATTCTTCTACCCCCTTCTTCTTCTACTAACATAAAGGAATCTCTATACTGTGACATAGAGGATTCCTCTTCCTT
>NC_029774.3:43017913-43018296 GCF_000817695.3 Arachis duranensis
TATCTACTTCATGATCATTAGTATGTAGTAACTATGCCTTAAAGATTATGAATAATTCCATGAATCCTTCACCTCTCTTAAATGAAAAATGTTTTTTTTAAAAAAAAAAAGAACAAGAAGTACATGAATTTCAAATTTATCCTTGAATTTAGTATAATTATATTGATGTGGTGACAATACTTCTTGCTTTCTGAATGAATGCTTAAACAGTGCATATTTTTGATCCTGTTGTTTATGAATGTTAAAATTGTTGGCTCTTAAAAGAATGATGAACAAGGAGAAATGTTATTGACAATCTGAAAAATCATGAATTTGATTCTTGAAGCAAGAGAAAGCAGTGAAAAAGGAAGCTTGCGAAAAAAAAAGTGGCGAAAAAAAATAGC
>NC_029774.3:43018685-43019066 GCF_000817695.3 Arachis duranensis
GCTTAGGGCCACGGCCAAGACTCATAAGTAGCTGTGTTCAAGAATCAACATGCTTAACTAGGAGATTCAATAACACTATCCAAAATTCTAAGTTCCTAGAGACGCCAATCACTCTAAACTACAAAGGAGAAAGTGAGATGCCAAAACTGTTCAGAAGCAAAAAGCTACAAGTCCCGCTCATCTAATTAAATTAATACTCATTGATATTCTGAGATTTATAGTATATTCTCTTCTTTTATCCTATTTGATTTTCAGTTGCTTGGGGACAAGCAACAATTTAAGTTTGGTGTTGTGATGAGCGGAAAATTTATACGCTTTTTGGCATTGGTTTTAGTATGTTTTAGTTAGTTTTTATTATATTTTTATTATTTTTTATTTAAA
>NC_029774.3:43020741-43027306 GCF_000817695.3 Arachis duranensis
AAAATTATGTTCTTGATGTTCATCATGATCTTCAAAGTGTTCTTGGTGTTCATCTTGACATTCATAGCATTCTTGCATGCATTCATTGTTTTGATCTAAAAATTTCATGCATTGAATATTTTTGTTGTTTTTCTCTTTCATAATTAAAAATTCAAAAAATCAAAAAAATATCTTTTCCTTATTTTCCTCCAAATTTTCGAAATTTTGGGTTGACTTGGTCAAAAATTTTTAAAATTAGTTGTTTCTTACAAGTCAAGTCAAAATTTCAATTTTAAAAATCTTATCTTTTCAAAATCTTTTTCAAAAATCATATCTTTTTCATTTTTTTTATAAATTTCAAAAATTTCAAAAATCTTTTTCAAAATATTTTCAAAATCTTTTTCTTATCTTTATATCAAATTTTCGAAAATTAGCTAACAATTAATGTGATTGGTTCAAAAATCCACTTCCGGGCCCACTTGGTGTGTGCTTGGGCTGAGCATTGAAGCTTTCGTGTCTAGAGAATTTTCTTGGAGTTAAACGCTAGCTTTTATGCCAGTTTCTGCGTTTAACTCCAGCTTTTATCCTGTTTCTGGCGTTTGACGCCAAAATAGGGCAGGAAGTTGGCGTTTGAACACCAGTTTGCATCGTCAAAACTCGGGCAAAGTATAGACTATTATATATTTCTGGAATGCCTAGGATGTCTACTTTCCAACGCAATTAAGAGCGCACCAATTGGGCTTCTGTAGCTCCAGAAAATCGATTTCGAGTGTACGGAGGTCAGAGTCCAATGGCATCTGCAGTCCTTTTTAAGCCTCTGAATAAGATTTTTGCTCAAGTCCCTCAATTTCAGCCAAAAAATATCTAAAATCACAGGAAAACACACAAACTCATAGTAAAGTCCAGAAATGTGAATTTCGCTTAAAAACTAATAAAAATATACTAAAAAGTAGCTCGATCCTAGTAAAAACTACCTAAAAACAATGCCAAAAAGCATATAAATTATCCGCTCATCACAACACCAAACTTAAATTGTTGCTTGTCCCCAAGCAACTGAAAACAAAATATAATAAAAAGAAGAGAATATACAATGAATATCATAATATCAGTGAAACTTAGTCCACATTAGATGAGCGGGGCTAGTAGCTTTTTGCTTCTGAACAGTTTTGGCATCTCACTTTATCCTCTGAAATTTAGAATGATTGGTATCTATAGGAATTCAGAATTTAGATAGTGTTATTGATTCTCCTAGTTCAGGATGTTGATTCTTGAACACAGCTACTTTATGAGTCTTGGCCGTGGCCCTAAGCACTTTGTTTTCCAGTATTACCACTGGATACATAAATGCCACAGACACATAACTGGGTGAACCTTTTCAGATTGTGACTTAGCTTTGCTAAAGTCCCCAGTTAGAGGTGTCTAGAGTTCTTAAGCACACTCTTTTTGCTTTGGATCACGACTTTAACCACTCAGTCTCAAGCTTTTCAGTAGGACCTTTATGCCACAAGCACATGGTTAGGGACAGCTTGATTTAGCCGCTTAGGCCAGGATTTTATTCCTTTAGGCCCTCCTATCCATTAATGCTCAAAGCCTTGGATCCTCTTTACCCTTGTCTTTTGGTTTAAAGGGCTATTGGCTTTTTCTACTTGCCTTTTCTTTTTCTTTCTTTTTCTTTTTCGCCATTTTTTCTTTTTTTTTCGCAAACATTATTATTCTCTACTTTTTCTTGCTTCAAGAATTAATTTCATGATTTTTTAGATTATCAATAACATTTTTCTTTGTTCATCCATCTTTCAAGAGCCAACAATTTTAACATTCATAAACCTCACTATAAAAAATATGCACTGTTCAAGCATTCATTCAGAAAACAAAAAGTATTGCCACCATATCAAAATAATTAAACTAATTTCAACATAAAATTTGAAATTCATGTACTTCTTGTTCTTTTGTAATTAGGAACATTTTTTTTCATTTAAGAAAGGTGAAGGATTCATGGAATTATTCATATCTTTAAGACATAGACACTAGACACTAATGATCATGTAGTAAAGACACAAAATATAGTAAAACATAAAGCTCAAAGCCGAAAACAGAAAGACAAATAGACAAGGAGATTAAGGAACGGGTCCACCTTAGTTGGTCCATGTTTTAACTCAAGCCTTCCAAAGAGGTGTTGAGTTGCTCCCAATAGTTGTGTGGAAGAAAGTGCATTCCTTGAGGCATCTCAGGGATTTCATGAAGATTTTCCCCATGCTCTTGTTGAGGTCATGAGTGGGCTCTCTTGTTTGCTCCATCCTTTTCTTAGTGATGGGCTTGTCCTCTTCAATGAGGATGTCTCCTTCTATGACAATCCCAGCCGAATTGCATAGGTGACAAATGAGATGAGGAAAGGCTAACCTTGCCAAAGTGGATGACTTGTCAGCCACCTTGTAGAGTTCTAGAGGTATGATCTCATGAACTTTCACTTCCTCCCCAATCATGATACTATGGATCATGATGGCCCGATCCACATTTACTTTGGATTAGTTGCTAGTAGAAATGATAGAGCGTTGGATGAACTCCAACCATCCTCTAGCCATAGGCTTAAGGTCCGGTCTTCTTAATTGAACCGACTTGCCTCTTGAGTCTCTTTTCCATTGAGCTCCTTCCACACCGGTGCACGAAAATTACAATCACACTTTTGCAATCCGCACAACTAACCAGCAAGTGCACTGGGTCGTCCAAGTAACACCTTACGTGAGTAAGGGTCGAATCCCACGGAGATTGTTGGCTTGAAGCAAGCTATGGTTATCTTCTTAATCTTAGTCAGGATACCAATATGATTCTTTAGCCTCGATTGTAAAAGATAAATAAAAGGGTGTAAAAGGAGTAATTGTTACGCAGTAGTGGAGAATATGTTCGAGTTTTGGAGATGCTTTGTCTTCTGAATTCCTGTAACATAATGCTTCCTCACTTTCAAACATATACAAGGCTCCTTCCATGGCAAGCTGTATGTAGGGTGTCACCATTGTCAATGGCTACTTCCCATCCTCTCAGTGAAAATGGTCCAAATGCTCTGTCACAGCACGGCTAATCATCTGTTGGTTCTCGATCATGTCGGAATAAGATCCATTGATCCCTTTGCGTCTGTTACTACACCCAACACTTACGAGTTTGAAGCTCGTCACAGTCATCCAATCCTTTAATCCTACTCGGAATACCACGGACAAGGTTTAGACTTTCCAGATTCTCATGAATGCCGCCATCAATTCTAGCTTATACCACGAAGATTCTGGTGTTTGAATGGAAAACAGAAATAATTGCATTAATTCATCGAGACGCTGCAGAGCTCCTCACCCCCAACAATGGAGTTTAGAGACTCATGCCGTCAAAAGGTACAAAGTTCAGATCTAAAAATGTCATGAGATACAAAATAAGTCTGTAAAAGTTGTTTAAATACTAAACTAATAACCTAGGTTTACAGAAAATGAGTAAACTAAGATGGATAGTGCAGAAATCCACTTCTGGGGCCCACTTGGTGTGTGCTGGGGCTGAGACATAAGCTTCTCACGTGCCTGGGCTTTTCTGGAGTTGAACGCCAGGTTGTAACCTGTTTCTGGCGTTGAACTCCAACTTGTAACCTGTTTCTGGCGCTGAACGCCAGACTGCAACATGAAACTGGCGCTGAACGCCAGTTTACGTCATTTATTTTCACGCAAAGTATGGACTATTATATATTGTTGGAAAGCCCTAGATGTCGACTTTCCAACCCAATTGAGAGCACGCCAATTGGACTCCTGTAGCTCTAAAAAATCTATTCCGAGTGCAGAGAGGTCAGAATCCAACAGCATCAGCAGTCCTTTTTCAGCCTTAATCAGATTTTTGCTCAGCTCCCTCAATTTCAGCCAGAAAATACCTGAAATCACTGAGAACACACAAAATCATAGTAAAGTCTAAAAATATGATTTTTGCCTAAAAACTAATAAAAATCTACTAAAAACTAACTAAAACATACTAAAATCTACATGAACTTACCCCCAAAAAGCGTATAAAATATCCGCTCATCACAACACCAAACTTAAACTGTTGCTTGTCCTCAAGCAACTAGATAAATAAAATAGGATAAAAAGAAATCAAGAAGCAATAATATCTCAGAGTTTTAAGTGAAGCTTAGATTCTAATTAGATGAGCGGGACTAGTAGCTTTTTGCTCCCAAACAGTTTTGGCATCTCACTTTATCCTTTGAAATTTAGAATGATTGGCATCCATAGGAACTCAGAATTCAAATAGTATTATTGATTCTCCTAGTTTAGTATGTTGATTCTTGAACACAGCTACTTCATGAGTCTTGGCCGTGGCCCTAAGCACTTTTGTTTTCCAGTATTTCCACGGGATACATAAATGCCACAGACACATAACTGGGTGAACCTTTTCAGATTGTGACTTAGCTTTGCCAAAGTCCCCAATTAGAGGTGTCCAGAGTTCTTAAGCACACTCTTTTGCTTTGGATCACAACTTTAACCACTCAGTCTCAAGCTTTTCGCTTGGACCTGCATGCCACAAGCACATGCTTCGGGACAGCTTGATTTAGCCGCTTAGGCCTGGATTTATTTCCTTGGGCCCTCCTATCCATTAATGCTCAAAGCCTTGGATCCTTTTCACCCTTGCCTTTTGGTTTTAAGGGTTATTGGCTTTTACTTTTCTTTATCTAATGATTCCCCCTTTTTTTCCACTTCTTTAAGGGTTATTGGCTTTTCTTTTTCTTTATCCAATGATTTCTCTTTTTTTCGCCACTTTTTTTTCACTGCTTTTTTTTTGCTTTAAGAATCAATTTCATGATTTTTTAGATCATCAATAATATTTCTCTTGTTCATCATTCTTTCAAGAGCCAACAATTTTAACATTCATGAAATTCAATATCAAAAATATGCATTGTTCAAGCATTCATTCAGAAGATAAAAAGTATTGCCACCACATCTAAATAATTAGAATTTTCCTTATTAAAAACTCGAAAAATATTGCCTCTTAATTCTAAAAATTTACTATTTTATTCATGTTTGATGATGATGAGAAAAAATAAATTTTATCTTAATTGGAGATAAAATCAAAATAAAGATACTAATTACTACTACTAATATATAACTTCTAAGGTAAATTCCTAATAAGAACAATTATCACAGAGTTAAGTTTAAGATTAGGACTCAACAACCTTTGGTTTGGGAGATGATGGGTACTCCTTCAACTTGTGGGGTGTCTGGTCCTTCAAGAGACAGCTTCTGGCACTTCAGCTTCTGTATCTCCGGATATTCGTCTTCTGTCAGATCGAATTTAACTTCTGGGATCACTGTTCTCAGACCCATTATTTTGTGGTAATGGTCTGCATGTTCTTTGGTTAAGAAATTCTCTTAATTTTACAATGGTTTTGGAATATTCTCTTTCTTACCTCTTGAAGTAGTTTGTTTTCCCTTAGGTGCAATGATCTTGATAAGTTTTAGCTCAGTGATCACGGAAAAACACACCAAACTTAGAGGTTTGCTTGTCCTCAAGCAAAAGAAAGGAAAGGAGAGGAATAGAAGGAGGGGCAATTTCGAAAATTCAAAAGATATGATGAGATTTTAAAAAGGATAACTTTGAATTCAAAAAGATAATATGACGAGTTTGAAAAAGAATTTAGAAGAAATTAAAAAGATTTGAAAAGAATTCAAAAAGATAATTGAGTTTTGAAAAAGGTTTGAAAAGATATTTAAGAAAAATTAAGAAACATGTTTAGGATAAAAAAAATTTTGGAATTGAAGTTGAAAGATGAGAGTTTGTAATATGTTTATGCAAGAAATCATGAATTGAAACATGAAAATTGGAAAAAATTTGAAGTGAAAACGAATTTACCTCCTCCCCACAATCTTGGCGTTAAATGTCTAATCGCTGCATGTTTTGGGCGTTTAACGCCCGTTTGCAGCTTCTCCTGGGCATTCAACGCCCAGCTAGATGAGCGGGGCTTTTAGCTTTGTGCCTCTGAACAGTTTTGGCATCTCACTTTATCCTTTGAAATTCAGAATGATGGGCTTCTATAGGAACTCAGAATCCAGATAGTGTTGTTGATTCTCCTAGTTAAGTATGATGATTCTTGAACATAGCTACTTTATGAGTCTTGGCTGTGGCCCAAAGCACTCTGTCTTCCAGTATTACCACCGGATACATACATGCCACAGACACATAATTGGGTGAACCTTTTCAGATTGTGACTCAGCTTTGCTAGAGTCCCCAATTAGAGGTGTCCAGGGTTCTTAAGCACACTCTTTTTGCCTTGGATCACAACTTTATTTTTTTTTCTCTTTCCTTTCCCCTTTTTTCGTTTTGTTTTTTGAATTCAATTCTTTTTCTTGCTTCAAGAATCATTTTTATGATTTTTCAGATCCTCAGTAACATGTCTCCTTTTTCATCATTCTTTCAAGAGCCAACATTCATGAACAACAAATTCAAAAGACATATGCACTATTCAAGTATACATTCAGAAAATAAATAGTATTGTCACCACATTAAACTAATTCGACTAGTTTCAGAGATGAATTCGAAATCCTGCACTTCTTGTTCTTTTGTGATTAAAGCA
>NC_029774.3:43027371-43030119 GCF_000817695.3 Arachis duranensis
CTCCTCTCTCATGATTCTTTGATCTTCTCTAATTTCATGGAGGATAATGGAATGTTCTTGGTGCTCCACCCTTAGTTGTCCCATGTTGGAACTCAATTCTCCTAGGGAGGTGTTGATTTGCTCCCAAGAGTTTTGTGGAGGAAAGTGCATCCCTTGAGGTATCTCAGGGATTTCATGGTGAGCGAGATCTCTTGTTTGCTCCATCCTCTTCTTAGTGATGGGCTTGTCTTCATCAATGAGGATGTCTCCCTCTATGTCAATTCCAACTGAATAACATAGGTGACAAATGAGATGAGGGAAAGCTAACCTTGCCAAGGTAGAGGACTTGTCCGCCACCTTATAAAGTTCTTGGGATATAACCTCACGAACTTCTACTTCCTCTCCAATCATGATGCTATGAATCATGATAGCCCAGTCTATAGTAACTTCGGACCGGTTGCTAGTGGGAATGATCGAGCGTTGGATAAACTCCAACCATCCTCTAGCCCACGGGCTTGAGGTCATGCCTTCTCAGTTGAACCGGCTTCCCTCTTGAATCTCTCTTCCATTGAGCGCCCTCTTCACAAATGTCTATGAGGACTTGGTCCAACCTTTGATCAAAGTTGACCCTTCTAGTGTAAGGGTGTTCATCTCCTTGCATCATGGGCAAGATGAATGCCAACCTTACATTTTTCGGACTAAAATCCAAGCATTTCCCCCGAACCATTGTAAGCCAAGGGGGAGAAGTAGAGGAGATGGAGGTGGCTTTGTGTTTTGGCCAAGGGGGAGAAGTAGTGTGTAGGTTGTGTGAAAATGAAGGAGTGAAGATGGGTTTATATAGGGGTGGAGAGAGGGGTAGGGTTCGGCCAATATGGGTGGGTTTGAGAGGGAAAGTTGTTTGAATTTGAATGGTGAGGTAGGTGGGGTTTTATGAAGGATGGATGTGAGTGGTGAAGCGAATAGTGGGATTTGATAGGTGAGGGGTTTTTGGGGAAGAGGTGTTGAGGTGATTGGTGAATGGGTGAAGAAGAGAGAGAGTGTTGGGGTAGGTGGGATCCTATGGGGTCCACAGCTCCTGAGGTGTCAAGGAAAATTCATCCCTGCACCAAGTGGCAAGCAAAAATGCTCTTTATGCCAATTCTAGTATTAAATGCGGGCTGGTGCCCATTTCTGGCGTTTAACGCCAGCTTCTTGCCCTTTTCTGGCGTTTAACGCCAGTCTGGTGCCCCTTTCTGGCGTTAAACACCCAGAATGGTGCCAGACTGGGCGTTAAACGCCCATTTGCTGCCCTTACTGGCGTTTAAATGCCAGCAAGTTTTCCTCCAAGGTGTGCTGTTTTTCTTTCTATTTTTCATTCTGTTTTTGCTTTTTCAATTGATTTTGTGACTTCCCATGATCATCAACCTGTAGAAAACATAAAATAACAAAGGGAACTAGATAAATATAACATTGGGTTGCCTCCCAACAAGCGCTTCTTTAATGTCAGTAGCTTGACAGTGGGCTCTCATAGAGTCTCATAGATACTCAGAGCAATGTTGGAACCTCCCAACACCAAACTTAGAGTTTGAATGTGGGGGTTCAACACCAAACTTAGAATTTGGTTGTGGCCTCCCAACACCAAACTTAGTGTTTGACTGTGGGGGCTCTGTTTGACTCTGTTTTGAGAGAAGCTCTTCATGCTTCCTCTCCATGGTTACAGAGGGATATCCTTGAGCCTTAAACACAAGGGATTCTTCATTCACTTGAATGATCACTTCTCCTCTGTCAACATCAATCACAACCTTTGCTGTGGCTAGGAAGGGTCTACCAAGGATGATGGATTCATCCATGCACTTCCCAGTCTCTAGGACTATGAAATCAGCAGGGATGTAATTGACTTCAACTTTTACCAGAACATCCTCTACAAGTCCATAAGCTTGTTTTCTTGAATTGTCTGCCATCTCTAGTAAGATTCTTGCAGCTTGTACCTCAAAGATCCCTAGCTTTTCCATTACAGAGAGAGGCATAAGGTTTATGCTTGATCACACAGAGCCTTCTTTCTTGTTCCCTTCTCTTTCTTATGAGCAGGAGCAAGGACAAAAGCATTCTTGTTGAGGCTGATCCTGAACCTGAAAGGACCTTGAAGCAAAAGTTAAGAGAAGCCAAGGCACAACTCTCTGTAGAGGACCTAACAGAAATCTTCAAAGAAGAAGAACCCATGGCAGCCGAAAACAACAACAATGCCAACAATGCAAGGAAGGTGCTGGGTGACTTTACTGCACCTACTCCCGACTTCTATGGGAGAAGCATCTCTATCCCTGCCATTGGAGCAAACAACTTTGAGCTTAAGCCTCAATTAGTTTCTCTAATGCAACAGAATTGCAAGTTCCATGGACTTCCATTGGAAGATCCTCATCAGTTTTTAGCTGAGTTCTTGCAAATCTGTGACACTGTCAAGACTAATGGGGTTGACCCTGAGGTCTACAGACTTATGCTATTCCCTTTTGCTGTAAGAGACAGAGCTAGGACATGGTTGGACTCACAACCTAAAGAAAGCCTGAACTCTTGGAAAAAGCTAGTCAATGCCTTCTTGGCAAAATTCTTTCCACCTCAAAAATTGAGTAAGCTTAGAGTGGAAGTCCAAAACTTCAGACAGAAGAAAGGAGAATCCCTCTATGAAGCTTGAGAAAGATACAAACAATTAATCAGAAAATGTCCTTCAGACATGCTTTCTGAATGGAGCATCATAGATATTTTCTATGATGGTCTATCTGAACTGTCCAAGATGTC
>NC_029774.3:43030434-43031294 GCF_000817695.3 Arachis duranensis
CCTCTGACTTAGCAACCATGGTCTCTGATCTAATCAAAACCACTCAAAGGAGAGTGCAAGGTCCTCCATTAGAAACTTGGAGGCACAAGTGGGTCAGCTGAGCGAGAAAATTACTGAACTCCCTCCTAGTACTCTTCCAAGTAATACAGAAGAAAATCCAAAAGGAGAATGCAAAGCCATCAACATGGCCGAATTTGGAGAGGAGGAAGAGGCAGTGAACGCCACTGAGGAAGACCTCAATAGACGTCCACTGGCCTCCAATGAGTCCCCCAATGAGGAACCATGGGAATCTGAGGCTCAAAATGAGACCATAGAGGTTCCATTGGACTTACTTCTGCCATTCATGAGCTCTGATGAGTATTCTTCCTCTAAAGAGGATGAGTATGTCACTGAAGAGCAAGTTGCTAAATACCTTGGAGCAATCATGAAGCTAAATGACAAGTTATTTGGAAATGAGACTTGGGAGGATGAACCCCCTTTGCTCACCAAAGAACTGGATGACTTGTCTAGGCAGAAATTGCCTCAAAAGAGATAGGATCCTGGGAAGTTTTCAATACCTTGTACCATAGGCACCATGACCTTCAAAAAGGCCTTGTGTGACTTAGGGTCAAGTGTAAACCTCATGCCTCTCTCTGTAATGGAGAAGTTAGGGATATTTGAGGTGCAAGCTGCAAAAATCTCACTAGAGATGGCAGACAATTCAAGAAAACAAGCCTATGGACTTGTAGAGGATGTTCTAGTAAAAGTTGAAAACCATTACATCCCTACTGATTTCATAGTAATTGAGACTGGGAAGTGCATGGATGAATCCATCATCCTGGGCAGACCCTTCCTAGCCACAGCAAAGGCTGTGATTGATG
>NC_029774.3:43034313-43034669 GCF_000817695.3 Arachis duranensis
TCTGGATTCTGAGTTCCTAAAGAAGCCAATCATTCTGAATTTCAAAGGATAGAGTGAGATGCCAAAACTGTTCAGAGGCAAAAAGCTAAAAGCCTCGCTCATCTAATTAATACTGATCTTCATAGATGTTTTTGGAATTCATTGCATATTCTCTTCTTTTTATCTTGTTTGATTTTCAGTTGCTTGTCCTCCAGCAACAATTTAAGTTTGGTGTTGTGATGAGCGGACAATTTGTACGCTTTTTGGCATTATTTTTAGTATGATCTAGTTAGTTTTTAGTATATTTTTATTAGTTTTTAGTTAAAATTCACTTTTCTGGGCTTTACTATGAGTTTGTGTGTTTTTCTGTGATTTCA
>NC_029774.3:43034690-43035021 GCF_000817695.3 Arachis duranensis
AAAATTCACTTTTCTGGACTTTACTATGAGTTTGTGTGTTTTTCTGTGATTTCAGGTATTTTTTGGCTGAAATTGAGGGACATGAGCAAAAATCTGATTCAGAGATTAAAAAGGACTGCAGATGCTGTTGGATTCTGACCTCCCTGCACTCGAAGCGGATTTTCTGGAGCTACAAAAGCCCATTTGGCGCGCTCTTAATTGCGATAGAAAGTAGACATCCTGGGCTTTCCAGCAATATATAATAGTCCATACGTTTCCCGAGATTTGATGGCCCAAACCGGCATTCCAAATCAGCTCAAGAATGCCCGGCGTTAAACGCCGGAACTGGCAC
>NC_029774.3:43035369-43035538 GCF_000817695.3 Arachis duranensis
GGCGGCATTCAAGAGAATCTGGAAGGTCTAACCTTGTCTGTGGTATTCTGAGTAGGATTCAATAATTGAATGACTGTGACGAGCTTCAAACTCCTGAAGGTGGGGCGTTAGTGACAGACGCAAAAGAATCACTGGATTCTATTCCGGCCTGATTGAGAACCGACAGATA
>NC_029774.3:43035672-43039922 GCF_000817695.3 Arachis duranensis
AAGGAGTAAGAAGGATTGGATGAAGACAGTAGGAAAGCAGAGAGACAGAAGGGACAAGCATCTTCATACGCTTATCTGAAATTCCTACCAATGAATTACATAAGTATCTCTATCTTTATCTTTATGTTTTATTCGTATATCATCATTCATATCCATTTGAGTCTGCCTGACTAAGATTTACAAGGTGACTATAGCTTGCTTCATACCAACAATCTCTGTGGGATCGACCCTTACTCGTGTAAGGTTTATTACTTGGACGACCCAGTACACTTGCTGGTTAGTTGTGCGAAGTTGTGTTTATGCCATGGTATTGAACACCAAGTTTTTGGATTCATCACCGGGGATTATTTGTGTTGTGAAAAGTATTGATCACAATTTCGTGCACCATTGCTCCCAATAGTTGTGTGGAGGAAAATGTATCCCCTGAGGTATCTCAGGGATTTCTTGATGAGGAAATTTCTTATGCTCTTGTTGAGGTCCATGAGTGGGCTCTCTTGATGTGCAGTCAAATGCTCTACTACTGAGCTGTGGACCCTTGAGATGAATCTCTCCATCTCCCATGACTCGGAGGTGGAAGCTTTTGTCTTCTCTTTCCTCTTTCTAGAGGTTTCTCCGGCCTTAGTTGCCATAAATGGTTATGAAAAAACAAAAAGCAATGCTTTTACCACACCAAACTTAAAAGGTTTGCTCGTCCTCGAGCAAAAGAAGAAAGAAAGAAGGGGAAGAAGAAGAAAATAGAGGAGATGGAGGGAGAGATAGGTTCGGTGAAGGGGGTAGGAGATGGTTTGTGATGTGTGAGAATGAAGGAGTGAAGATGGGTATTTATAGGAAAAGAGAGGGAGAGTGGCCGAGTAGAATTGGGTGGGTTCGGGAGGGAAAAGTGATGGAGGTGATTGGTGAATGGTGTTTTGGGTAGAGTGTTATAGAGATGTGTGAGGGGGGAGAGAGAGAGAGGTGTGGTAGGTGAGGATCCTGTAGGGTCCACAGATCCTGAGGGGTTAAGGATGTATCATCCCTGCTCCTATTAGGCATGTAAACGCCCTTACAGTGTAATCCTGGCGTTTAACGCCAGATTGCTGCTTGTTTCTGGCATTAAACGCCAGCTTTTATTCCTTTCATGGCGTTAAACGCCAGGTTGCAACCTATTTCTGGCGTTTAACACCAGATTGTAGCCTGTTTCTAGCGTTTAACGCCCAGAATGGTGCCAGACTGGGCGTTAAACGCCCATGCTGCTACCCGTACTAGTGTTTAAACGCCAGTAAGTTTCTCCTCCAGGGTGTGCTGCTTTTTATTTTTTCTTTGATTTTTGTAGTTATTTTTGTGACTCCACATGATCATCAACCTAAAAAGAAAATAACATAGATAAATAAAATTGGGTTGCCTCCCAATAAGCGCTTCTTTAATGTCAATAGCTTGACAGTGAGCTCTCATGGAGCTTCACAGATGTTCAGAGCATTGTTGGGACCTCCCAACACCAAACTTAGAGTTTGAATGTGGGGTTCAACACCAAACTTAGAGTTTGACTTTGGGGGCTTTGTTTGACTCTACATTGAGAGAAGCTTTCCTTGCTTCCTCTCCATGGTTACAGAGGAAGATTCTTGAGTTTTAAACACAAGGTAGTCCTCATTCAATTGAAGGATCAACTATCCTCTGTCCACATCAATTACAGCTTTTGCTGTGGCTAGGAAGGGTCTTCCAAGGATGATGCATTCATCCTCATCCTTCCCAGTGTCTAGGAATGTAAAGGCTTTTGACCTTTACTAGAACATCCTCTACCTGTCCATAATCCTTCTTCATGGATTTGTTTGCCATCTCTAATGAGAATGTGGCAGCCTGTACCTCAAAGATTCCCAGTTTCTCCATTACAGAGAGTGGCATTAAGTTTATGCCTGACCCCAGGTCACACATAGCCTTTTCAAAGGTCATGGTGCCTATGGTACAGGGAATTAGGAATTTACCAGGATCCTATTTCTTTTGAGGTAAAGTGTGCTGAACCCAGGTATTTAGTTCATTAATGAGCAATGGAGGCTCGTCCTCCCAAGTCTCATTACCAAATAGCTTGGCATTCACCTTCATGATTGCTCCTAAATACTGGGCAACTTGCCCTTCAACAATGTCTTCATCTTTTTCAGAAGATGAATAGTCATCAGAGCTCATAAATGGTAAAAGGAGGTTCAATGGAATCTCTATGGTATCTAAGTGAGCCTCAGATTCCTTAGGTTCCTCAATTGGGAACTCCTTTTTGTCCAGAGGACGTCCATGAGGTCTTCCTCACTGGGATTCACGTTCTCCTCCTCCTCTGTGTATTCGGCCACACCAAATAAGGTTATGGCCTTGCACTCTCTTTTTGGGTTCTCTTCTGTATTGCTTGGGAGAGTACTAGGAGGAGTTTTAGTGACTCTTTTACTCAGCTGGCCAACTTGCGCCTCCAGATTTCTAATGGAGGACCTTGTTTCATTCATGAAGCTTAGAGTGGCCTTAGATAGATCAGAGACTATGTTTGCTAAGCTAGAGGGGCTTTGCTCAGAATTCTCTATCTGTTGCTGAGAGGATGATGGAAAAGGCTTGCTATTGCTAAACCTGTTTCTTCCACCATTATTAAAGCCTTGTTGAGGCTTTTGTTGATCCTTCCATGAGAAATTTAGATGATTTCTCCATGAGGGATTATAGGTGTTTCCATAGGCTTCACCCATATAATTCACCTCTGCCATTGCAGGGTTCTCAGGATCATAAATTTCTTCTTCAGAAGATGCTTCTTTAGTACTGTTGGATGCATTTTGCAATCCATTCAGACTCTGAGAAATCATATTGACTTGCTGAGTCAACATTTTGTTTTGAGCCAATATGGCATTCAGAGCATCAATTTCAAGAACTCCCTTCCTCTAAGGCGTCCCATTATTCACAGGATTTCTTTCAGAACTGTACATGAATTGGTTATTTGTAACCATGTCAATGAGTTCCTGAGCTTCTGCAGGCATTTTCTTCGGGTGAATAGACCCACCTGCAGAGTGGTCCAATGACATCTTAGACAATTCAGACAGACCATCATAGAATATATCCAGGATGGTCCATTCTGAAAGCATGTTAGAAGAACACTTTTTGGTCAGTTACTTGTATCTCTCCTAAGCTTCATAGAGGGATTCACCTTCTTTCTGTCTGAAGGTTTGAACATCCACTCTAAGCTTACTCAGCTTTTGAGGAGGAAAGAACTTGGCTAAGAAAGTCGTGACCAGCTTATCCCAAGAGTTCACGCTATCTTTAGGTTGAGAGTCCAACCATACTCTAGCTCTGTGGTGCACGAAATTGCAATCACACTTTGCAATCCCGCACAACTAACCAGCAAGTGCACTGGGTTGTCCAAGTAATACCTTACGTGAGTAAGGGTCGATCCCACGGAGATTGTCGGCTTGAAGCAAACTATGGTTATCTTATAAATCTTAGTCAGGATATCAATAATATCAAGGTTGATTGTGAAAAGTAAAAGAACATAAAATAAGTACTTGTTCTGCAGTAATGGGGAACAGGAACTCAGAATACCACAGACAAGGTTTAGACCTTCCGGATTCTCTTGAATGCCGCCATCAGTTCTAGCTTATACCACGAAGATTCTGATTAAAGAATCCAAGAGATATCTACTTAATCTAAGGTAGAACGGAGGTGGTTGTCAGGCACACGTTCATAGTTGAGAATGATGATGAGTGTCACGGATCATCGCATTCATCCAGTTTAAGAACGAGTAATATCTTAGAATGGAAGCAAGCATAATTGAATAAAAAATAGTAGTAATGCATTAATCCATCAAGACACAGCAGAGCTCCTCACCCCCAACCATGGGGTTTAGAGACTCATGCCGTAGGAAGTACACAAAGAAACGTGTAAAGTGTCATGAGGTCCCGATGCAATGTCAAATGATCCTATTAATAGTGAACTAGTAACCTAGGGTATACAGAGATGAGTAAATAACATAAAAATCCACTTCTGGGTCCACTTAGTGTGTGCTTGGGCTGAGAATTGAAGCTTTCATTTGTAGAGACTTTTTCTGGAGTTAAACGCCAGCTTTCATGCCAGTTTGGGCGTTTAACTCCAAGTTTTATGCCAGTTCCAGCGTTAAACGCTGGAAATTCTGAGGTTGATTTGCCACGCCGGTTTGGGCCATCAAATCTCGGGCAAAGTATGGACTATTATACATTGCTGGAAAGCCCAGAATGTCTACTTTCCAACGCCGTTGAGAGCGCGCCAATTGGGCTTCT
>NC_029774.3:43041929-43042342 GCF_000817695.3 Arachis duranensis
CTGTAAGTATGGAAAGCAGTTCCAGTCATTCTCTGCTTATCTGTCAGCCACAGATTTGAGTAGAATTCCTGAACCATGTTTCTTCCAACCTTTATCTCAGGATTGGTTAGAATTTCCCATCCTCTGTTTCGAATTTGCTCTTGGATCCCCAGATATTCATCTTCTTTCAGATCAAATTTAACTTCCGGGATCACTGACCTCAGACCCATTATTTTGTGATAATGGTCTTCATGTTCTTTGGTTAAGAACTTCTCTTGATTCCAAAGATTCTTTGGATTATTCTCTTTCTTGCCTCTCAAATTGGTTTGTTTTCCTTTAGGAGCCATGATATTGATGAATCTTGGCTTAGTGATCACGGAAAAGCACACCAAACTTAGAGGTTTGCTTGTCCTCAAGCAAAAGAAAAGAAAGAA
>NC_029774.3:43042383-43042700 GCF_000817695.3 Arachis duranensis
GGAGGAGAGAGAGGAGAAGAGCAAATTCGAATGGTGTGGGGGAATGGTGAGGCCGAACGTCTATATATAAGGGGGGGAAGAGGAGATTTCGAAAAATTGGAAGGAGATTTGAGAAGATGTGAAGAGATTTTGAGAGATTGGTGAGTTTTTGAACAAGATTTGGGATTGATTTGAGAGATTTGAAGAATGATTTTGATTTTTGAAGATTTGAAGGTGAACGATGAAAGGTTGAAATGTGTTTATGTAGAAAAGTATGGGTCAAAAAAGGAAAGTTTGAAAAAAATTTGATTGGAAAGCAAAATCTTGGTCCCCCACCT
>NC_029774.3:43042865-43043850 GCF_000817695.3 Arachis duranensis
CTTGAAAAAAATTTGCATTAAAAACAAAATCTTCCCTCTTGTGCCATCCTGGCGTTAAACTCCCAGAATGGTGCCCATTCTGGCGTTTAACGCCCAAAATGGCACCTTTACTGGCGTTAAACGCCCAAAATGGTGCCCATTCTGCCGTTTAACGCCCAAAATGCCCCCTTGTTGGCGTTTTTTCGCCAGTAAGCTCTGTTTCTCTGATTTTTGCACCAAATCCTTCTATAACTCTGTGAATTCCTTCATTTTTGATACTTGCCTCTGTAGAAACAAAACATATAACCTGCTAATGACTGGGTTGCCTCCCAGCAAGCGCTTCTTTATTGTCTTTAGCTGGACCTTTACCGAGACTCATTCAAGCCTCCATTTTGAGCATTCATGCTCAAAATTACTTTCAAGATAATGTTTAATCTTTTGTTCATTAACAATGAACTTTTTGTCAGAATCAATATCCTGAAGCTCAACATATCCATATGGTGACACTCCTGTAATCACATACGGACCCCTCCACCGGGACTTAAGTTTTCCTGGAAACAATCTGAGCCTAGAGTTGAAGAGCAAAACTTTTTGTCCTGGCTCAAAGACTCTGGATGACAACTTCTTGTCATGCCACTTCTTTGCCTTTTCCTTATAAATTTTTGCATTTTCAAAGGCATTGAGTCTGAATTCCTCTAGCTCATTTAGCTGGAGCAATCTTTTTTCACCAGCTAACTGAGCATCCATGTTTAGGAATCTGGTTGCCCAATAGGCTTTATGTTCCAGTTCCACGGGCAGATGACAGGCCTTGCCATACACAAGTTGGTATGGAGAAGTTCCTATAGGAGTCTTGAATGCTGTTCTGTATGCCCACAGAGCATCATCCAAACTCTTTGCCCAATCCTTTCTTCGGGCTATCACAGTCCGTTCTAGGATTCTTTTTAGCTCTCTGTTAGAGACTTCAGCTTGCCCATTTGTCTGTGGATGATACGGAGTTGCCACTTTG
>NC_029774.3:43046708-43047172 GCF_000817695.3 Arachis duranensis
GGCATCTTGGCTTTATATTCTTCAACCTTAGATTCTGTAGGTTTATTCCTTACAGAAGTGGTTGAAGAAGCCTTTTTAGAGGGATTACTGTCAGCACTCTCAGGTGTCTGATCCTCTCTTGGCGTCTGAACGCCAGAATTGGGTGAAGATTGGGCATTTAACGCCAACTTCTCTCCCTTCTCTGGCATTTGAACGCCAGAACTGGGAAGGGAATGGGCGTTTAACGCCAGCTTTCCCCCCTTTTCTGGCGTTTGAACGCCAAAAGTGTTCCTCTCTGGGCTCTTACTGTCCTCAGAGGGATTTTGAACAGTGGTTTGGTTATCCTCTGTCAGTTGTTCCTTATTTGGCTTTTTGCTCTTTTGAGCAGTGTTATTCAATGTCTTCCCACTCCTCAGTTGAACTGCTTGACATTCTTCTGTTATTTATTTAGATATTTGCTGTTTTGCTTGATTCAACTGCAGTTC
>NC_029774.3:43047422-43048095 GCF_000817695.3 Arachis duranensis
TCTTCAATTGTCTTCCTCATGTGTATGGATCCACCAGCTGAGTGGTCTAAAGACATCTGAGCTTTTTCTGTAAGCCCATAGTAGAAGATGTCTAACTGTACCCACTCTGAAAACATTTCAGAGGGGCATTTTCTTAGCATGCCTCTATACCTCTCCCAGTCATTATAAAGGGATTCATTATCCTCTTGTTTAAAGCCTTGGATGTCCAGCCTTAACTGTGTCATCCTCTTTGGAGGGTAAAAGTGATTCAGGAATTTGTCTGATAACTGTTTCCATGACTTTATGCTTGCTGTAGGTTGGTTATTCAACCACCTCTTAGCTTGATCTTTTACAGCAAATGGAAACAGTAATAGTCTGTAGACATCCTGATCCACCTCTTTATCACGTACTGTGTCAGCAATTTGTAAGAACTGTGCCAGGAACTCAGTAGGCTCTTCCTGAGGAAGACCGGAATACTGGCAATTTTGCTGCACTATGATAATGAGTTGAGGGTTTAGCTCAAAGCTGCTTGCTTTGATGGGAGGTGTACAGATACTACTCCCATATGCAGTTGTAATGGGGTTAGCATATGACCCCAGAGTCCTTCTGGACTGATCAATCCCACTTAGGTCCATAATGGATAGAGGGAAATGATATGGATTGCAAATAGATAAAAATATATTTTTTTTGAATG
>NC_029774.3:43049331-43059618 GCF_000817695.3 Arachis duranensis
TTGGGCTGAGCATTGAAGCTTTTATGTGTAGAAACCTTTTCTGGAGTTAAACGCCAGCTTTCATGCCAGTTTGGGCGTTTAACTCCAAGTTTTATGCCAGTTCCAGCGTTAAACGCTGGAAATTCTGAGGCTGATTTTCCACGCCGGTTTGGGCCATCAAATCTCGGGCAAAGTATGGACTATTATACATTGCTGGAAAGCCCAGGATGTCTACTTTCCAAAGCCGTTGAGAGCGCGCCAATTGGGTTTCTGTAGCTCCAGAAAATCTACTTCGAGTGCAGGGAGGTCAGAATCCAACAGCATCTGCAGTCCTTTTCAGTCTCTGAATTAGATTTTTGCTCAGGACCCTCAATTTCAGCCAGAAAATACCTGAAATCACAGAAAAACACACAAACTCATAGTAAAGTCCAGAAAAGTGAATTTTAACTAAAAACTAATAAGAATATACTAAAAACTAACTAAAATATACTAAAAACATACTAAAAACAATGCCAAAAAGCGTATAAATTATCTGCTCATCACTCTGTCTCTTACAGCAAAAGGGAAAAGCATAAGCCTGTAGACCTCGGGATCAACCCCATTGGTCTTAACAGTATCACAGATCTGCAAGAATTCAGTTAAGAACTGAAAATGATCTTCTGATGGAAGTCCATAAAACTTGCAATTCTGTTGCATCAGAGAAACTAATTGAGGCTTTAGCTCAAAATTGTTTGCTCCAATGGTAGGGATTGAGATGCTTCTTCCATAGAAGTTGGAATTTGGTGCAGTAAAGTCACCAAGCATCTTCCTTGCATTATTATTGGGTTCGGCCATGTCTCCTTCTTTTTCGAGATTCTCTGTAAGATTTTCTCTGAATTTTTGTGCTTTAGCTTCTCTTAGCTTCTTCTTCAGAGTCCTTTCAAGTTCAGGATCTGCTTCAACAAGAATGTCCTTGTCTTTGCTCCTGCTCATATGAAAAAGAAGAGAACAGAAAAGAAGAGGAATCCTCTATGTCACAGTATAGAGAATCCTTTATGTGAGTAGAAGAAGAAAATAATAGAAGAAGAAAAATTCGAACACAGAAAGGAAGAGAGGGTTCGAATTTTAAGATGAAGAGAAGTGTTAGTAAATGAATAAATAAATAGAAGAAGATGAGAGAAAGGAGTTTTCGAAAATAATTTTTGAAAAAAAAAAGGTTAGTGATTTTCGAAAATTAAGAGAAGAAATAAAATTAAAATTAAAACAATTAGTTGAATAAAAAGAATTTTGAAAAAGTGGAAGGTGATTTTTGAAAATTAGAGAGAGAAAAATAGTTAGGTGGTTTTGAAAAAGATAAGAAACAAATAAAAAGTCAATTAGTTAGTTGAAAAAGATTTGAAAATCAATTTTGAAAAGATAAGAAGTTAGAAAAGATTTTGAAAAAGATATGATTAACAAGATATGATTGAAATTTATTTTGAAAAAGATTTGAAAAGGAAATTAAAAAGATTTGATTTTTAAAATTAAAATTGATTACTTGACTAACAAGAAACTAAAAGATATTATTCTAGAATTTAAAGATTGAACCTTTTCTTAATAAGAAAGTAACAAACTTCAAATTTTTTAATCAATCACATTAATGGTTAGTAAAGTTTTTGAAAAAGATTTTTTTAAATTTTCGAAAAACATGAAAGAAAAATGAAAAAGATTTGAATTTTGAAAAAGATTTGAAAAGATAGGATTTTTAAAATTGAAATCTTGACTTGACTAACAAGAAACAACTTATTTTTAAAATTTTTGACTAAGTCAACCCAAACATTTCGAAAATTATGAGTAAGATAAGGAAAAGATATTTTTTATTTTTGAATTTTTAATAAGGAGAAAGAAAAACAACTAAATGACTCAAAATATAAAAATTATGAATCAAAACACATTATGCATGCAAGAACACTATGAATGTCAAGATGAACACCAAGAACACTTTGAAGATCAAGATGAACATCAAGACTTATTTTTGAAAAATTTTAAAGAAAAGAAAAACATGCAAGACACCAAACTTAGAGATTTTTCATGTTTAGACACTATGAATGCAAAAATGCATATGAAAAATAACAAAAGACACAAAACAAGAAAATATGAAGATCAAACAAGAAAACTTGTCAAGAACAACTTGAAGATCATGAAGAATGTAATGCATGAATTTTTCGAAAATTTTTTTAGAAAATTAAAAAGATGCAATTGACACCAAACTTAAAATTTGACACTAGACTCAAACAAGAAACACAAATTTTTTTGATTTTATAAAATTTTTTTTGGATTTTTTGAAAATTATATTTGGAAAAACGAAAAAGAAGAAAATTTTTTGGAAAGATTTTTGAAAACTTTTTGAAAATAAAATAAAATAAAATTACCTAATCTGAGCAACAAGATGAACCGTCAGTTGTCCAAACTCGAATAATCCCCGACAATGGCACCAAAAACTTGGTGCACGAAATTGTGATCTCAATGGCACCAACAACTTGGTACGCACAATTGTAATATCACTCTTTTTCACAACTTTGCACAACTAACCAGCAAGTGCATTGGGTCGTCCAAGTAATAAACCTTACGTGAGTAAGGGTCGATCCCACGGAGATTGTCGTCTTGAAGCAAGCTGTGGTCACCTTGTAAATCTTAGTCAGGCGGATTCAAATGGTTATAGAGTTTTAATAATTAAAAGATAAACAGAAAGTAAAATAAAGATAGAGATACTTATGTAAATCATTGGTGGGAATTTCAGATAAGTGTATGGAGATGCTTTATCCCTCTTGAATCTCTGCTTTCCTACTGTCTTCATCCAATCCTTCATACTCCTTTCTATGGCAAGCTGTATGTAGGGCGTCACCGTTGTCAATGGCTACTTTCCATCCTCTCAGTTAAAAAGGTCCTCTACGGTTTCCCGCATGGCTAATCAACTGTTGGTTCTCGATCGTGTAGGAATAGGATTTACTATCCTTTTGCGTCTGTCACCACGCCCTACAGTTGCGAGTTTGAAGCTCGTCACAGTCATCCCATCCCAGATCCTACACGAAATACAACAGACAAGGTTTAGACTTTCCGGATCTCAAGAATGCTGCCAATGGATTCTATCCTATACCACGAAGACTCTAATCTCAGATTCAAATGCCCCATTGTCAGAGGGGAGTCGATGTGAATCGTTGATTAGAAACCCAAGAGATATACATTCAAGCTTGTTTTCATGTAGAACGGAAGTAGTTGTCAATCACGCGTTCATAGGTGAGAATGGTGATAAGTGTCACATAATCATCACATTCATCATGTTCTTGTGTGCGAATGGATATCTTAGAATAAGAATAAGCATGAACTGAATAGAAAATAGTAGTACTTTGCATTAATACTCGAGGAACAGCAGAGCTCCACACCTTAATATATGGTGTGTAGAAACTCCACAGTTGAAAATACATAAGAACAAGGTCTAGACATGGCCGAATGGCTAGCCTCCCCAAATGACATATGAATTCGAAAAAATAGGGAAAAAGACCCCTAGTACAATAGTAAAAAGTTCTATTTATACTAAACTAGTTATTAGGGTTACAGAATTAAGTAAATGATGCAGAAATCCACTTCCGGGCCCACATGGTGTGTGATTGGGCTGAGCATTGAAGCTTTCACATATAGAGGTCTTCCTTGGAGTTAAATATCAGTTTGTAACTTGTTTCTGGCGTTTAAGTCTGCTTTGCATCTTGTTTCTGGCGTTTAACGCCAGAATTGGGCAGAAAACTAGCGTTAAACGCCAGTTTGCGTCGTCTAAACTCGGGCAAAGTATAGACTATTATATATTTCTGGAAAGCCCTGGATGTCTACCTTCCAACGCAGTTGAGAGCGCATCATTTGGACTTCTGTAGCTCCAAAAATTTCATTTCGATTGCAGAGAGGTCAGAATTCAACAGCATCAGCAGTCCTTTGTCAGCCTAGAAGGGTAAGCACTCACATGTACACACTTTTTATATTTTTATCTTATTATTATTTGAATGAAAGTTATCAATTCCCAAAAAATTTTCCTACCAAGACGCATTAATCTACACTCATAAAATGCACAATTCATCGCCCGATTAAAAAGAGGTCGGCAACGGTGAAGCGATTGAAGCAAGTTAATGCTGAGAAAGTCGTCCAAAACAAACTAAAAAGGTTTTACACCCAAAAAATTTGTTTGGAATTCGACTAAGAAGCCCAGACAGCAAGTCGCAAAGACGATATAGCTGACTAAAGAAAGGATGAAAAGGCATAGTTTAGAAGGCCAAAAAGGAAAACCCGTAAGGCAAACGCCACCTCAAAGGGTGTCGAACCAAGGAAACCCAAAGCACCTACACAAAGGTTGAAAAAACAACCTTCAAAATATAAGCATGTTGACACAAGAAAAGTCAATACATCATTCGACACAAATTAAAACATTAAAGACTCAAAAGCAGCCTAAACGGTAGCTCAAGACTTTAAAGTGTCTGTTTTTAAAATAAAAGTTGCTAAGAAGTAACTAAAGCAAAGTGTCAGAAGGTCATCCACAGAAACTTACAAGAAACCAACAAAAGTTCAATAAGTCCACAAGTCGGACTATACCAATACATAATCAACACAGAGGTATAAAAAGATCATAAGGGGTCCAAGTTCGTCCCAGTAGCAGCATCCTGGGAAGAAGGTGTGATAGTCGAGATCGGGGTGGTACTAACAACTTCATCCACCCCATTCAAAATCTCCAGGTCGGGCTCGGACCCAGGAGGGACCACCTCGGCAGAAGGAGCTGCAGTAGCTGAAGTAATAGAAGCTTTAGTTGGCAGCACAAGGGGAGGACCCTCATCATCTTCATCTGGGGCAGGCACAATCTTGCCATCCTCCACCACATTGTCCATACTGAAAAGGGAGAGGTCGACACCTGGAGCAAGAACCCAGACCTGGGCTTTCAGATTTTTATACATAGTCATACTGCTCACCATATGGCCTTAGAGCTCGGCGTAATCGTCCTAAGAAGATTGAAGCCTTTCTCTCGTTTCCAACAGCTTGGCATAAGTCCGGGTATAACTCTCCTTGGCTTTCTTGGCCATGTCCTCAGCCAAGTTAGCAGCCACCTCCCCCTCAGTAGCTCGAGCCCTCTCCTTCTCAACATCCATCTCCAATTTAACAACCCTAGCATCCAGCTCGTTCTTCAGACCCTTCACCCTGTTATAAACAGCCTTGGGATCCTCCAGAAAAGCTTTAGTGGCACGAACGGGGGATTCCCTAATAACCCGGGATAAGGCTGCACTGAGATTGGCCATCCGAACACTATTGCTTGATATGAAATCAAGATGGTGAAGGATTGACACATTGTCAGTTGAAACCTGACCATAAGGAGCAATCAACTCTGTGGCAAAAGCCACACCATCAAACTCTTTGCCATCTAGATTATAAGTTCCAACAGTCTTTTGCTTTTTAGGAGGGGGAACCAGCAGAAGTAGGAGAGGAGGCAGCACCAGAGGTCATCTGAGATGGATCCGATGGAACTATCCGAATTCGCGGGGTCGGGATAATCTTCCTCAGACCCTGAGACTTAGCCGCCGGCTTTTTCAGAGGCAACTGTGCCGAAGACCCCTCCCCCGAAGTCTTCTATGACAAATTCTGGGCAGCCACTACCTTCTTTGCTTTGCAAAATATTTTCATTGAATCTGAAGAAGACACCATCTCTGAAAAGAAGCTAGGAGAACAGTTACACAACAGAAAAAGGACAAGATCGCAACAATAAAAGAAAACCTTTCTATGGATATAAAAGAGGTCAAATACTACCTAGCTCGGACCGGAAAAGGGAAGGATCTCTTAGAAATCTCTTAGTATCCAGGGTGAGGAGGTCCCCCCAATGCTCCTCTAGAACACCCACAAAAGCCTGTTCTATTTCATTTAAACTTTCCCAATGATACTTCAGGACTACAGGGTCTTTTTGCCACCATAAAAGGAAGGTCGGCTCCTTATTTTCATCCAAAAAGAAAGGGTGAACACCCTCAACAGCTCGAACTTTAAAATAAAAGTTCTTAAAGTCACGAAAAGAGAATTCAAACATTGAAAACACTTTCTTCCCCTGGGTAGCTCGGAAAGAGATCCAAGAAGCCATTTTCTTGGTCACCTCGGGTTTGGTCAGCACAAACAAGTAAGGAAAAAGGGGGCAAGGTGGGTCGAACACCCAACTCTTGGCACAGTAACTGCAAGATCTTCATGAAGTCCCAAGAGTTCGGATGAAGCTGTGAAGGGGTCACATTACAGTTCCATAAGAGTTTGGTTTCAAAGGCAGTAAAAGGAAGAGTAATGCCTAGTTGGCTAAAGAAATAGTCATAGGTATAAAAGAAAGGTCGCTCTGTCCGAACTAAAGGAGGAAAACTAACTCTCTTCTCAGGGTCGGGCGACACTAATTCATAATTCTTCTCATCCTCTCTACGCTCATAGATCCTATGAAATCACCTAAGTTTCTCACAATACTCAAGGTCGGCCATAGTGACACACATTAACACTATAGAGTCTAACCAATCGGCCATAGTGACACACATTAACATACGAGAGTGAGGTCGATCCCACAGGGATTGAAGGATTGAGCAATTTTAGTTTAGTGGTTGATTTAGTCAAGCAAACAAGAGTTGATTGGGTGAAATCGTATCTGACAGTAACCAAATTGCATGAAAAGTAAAGGGAGAGGGAAAATTGCAGTAAATTAAAGAGCTAAGGAAATTAAAGTGCTAAATCTTAAGGAACAAGTAAAGTAAAAGGCAGTAACTTAAAATGCAAGAAATGTAAATTGCAGAAACTTAAAGTGCAAGAAATGTAAATTGCATGAATCGTAAATGGGTCAGGGAACTGGGATTGCAGAAATTAAACTAGGAAAAGTAAATTGCAACCAACAAAAGAGTAAAAGAGGAATTGAATTGGAACAGATCTCAAACAAGAAATTAAAATTGATTAAAAGAAAGCATTCAGCAAAAGAACAGAATGAGAATGCAGATTTCAGGGGTTAAGAGACTAGAAAACCAAGTCTATATCTCACTACCTTCCTTGATCCAATTTAGAAATCAATTACAAGAAAAGTAAAGATCAACCAGTAGAAGAAAGGAATTTAAATCTCAATTTCTCAATTTTGCAGTAAATCAAAACAGAGAGAGATTTCAAGGTGAGATTGAGACAGAATTTCCTCAATTCTCAACACCCAAGACTCCAAGCACAAGAAAACAAAAGAGGGGAAGAAAACTCAGAGGAAGAGAATCCAATTCTCCTTCCCAATTCTCCCTGAAAACTCTCAATCTCAATAAGAACAATAAGAAAAATAAAACTGAGCTCTCCACTGTAAGTCTTCTGAAAAAAATTCTCAAATGAAAAGCTCCCTAATCTTTAAATCCTAAGCTATTTATACACTCTCTTCAAATGATCATGAAGCCTTGAATTTGGGCCTTGGCCTTGATGGAATTGGATTGAAGATAGCCTTAGTTGATTGCTCTTGGACTTGGAAAGAAATCCGTTTGCAATTTGGACTTTGGAGCCTTTAAGTTTGAGTCAAAGTTTGAGGCAAACTTTAACCCAAACGTTGGAGTGTTAAAATTATGCAAAACGGTAATTATCTGTCACTCACGTTTGAGTTCAATTTTGGGGTCAAACTTGAACTTAAATGTGCTCCTTCCAAGAACACTTTGGTGCCAACGTTTGCCTCCAAGTTTGAGGCAAACTTGAGCGCAAATGTTGGCCTCCCCTGCTCCAAGTTTTTGTCCAAGTTTGAGGTTCCCCTGGTGCTTGTTGTTGAGCCAACGTTTGCCTCCAAGTTTGAGGCAAACTTGGGTGCAAACTTGGCCTCCCTTGGTGCTTGTTGTTAAGCCAACGTTTCCCAGGGTGTGTTTTTGCTACCTTCTGCCATCCCTTTCTTCAACCTTTCTCCAGGCCTTTTGGTCACCTGTCATCAATCAACAAATGCATCAAAGCTATGCTAAAATCATGAGACTTCTTATCATCCTTGACATATAAGCAATTATAGCACAAATCCTCATGAAAATGCATCAATTTATTCATGGTTGATTGAATCTAAATACTTATGAATTTCTACCCAAATGGCTTACTTGTTGATGAGCGGATAATTTATACGCTTTTTGGCATTGTTTTTAGTATGTTTTTAGTATGTTTTAGTTAGTTTTTATTATATTTTTATTAGTTTTTAGTTAAAATTCACTTTTCTGAACTTTACTATGAGTTTGTGTGTTTTTCTGTGATTTCAGGTATTTTTTGACTGAAATTGAGGGACCTGAGCAAAAATCTGATTCAGAGGCTGAAAAGGACTGCAGATGCTGTTGGATTCTGACCTCTATGCACTCGAAGTGGATTTTCTGGAGCTACAGAAACCCAATTGGCACGCTCTCAATTGCATTGGAAAGTAGACATCCTGGACTTTCCAGAAATGTATAATAGTTCATACTTTGCCCAATATTTGATGGCCCAAACTGGCGTTCTAAATCAGCTCAAGACTGCCCGGCGTTAAACGCCGGAACTGGCACAAGAATGGGAGTTAAACGCCCAAACTGGCACAAAAGCTGGCGTTTAACTCCAAGAAAAGTCTCTACACGAAAATGCTTCAATGCTCAGCCCAAGCACACACCAAGTGGGCCCGAAAGTGGACTTTTATGTCATTTACTCATATTTGTAAACCCTAAGCTACTAGTTCTCTACAAATAGGACCTTTTGCTATTGTATTTTCATCTTTTGATCACTTTAGATCTCTAGATCATCTTTGGACGTCTAGTTCTTAGATTATGGAGGCTGGCCTCTCGGCCATGCCTAGACCTTGTTCTTATGTATTTTTAAGGTTTATTACTTGGACGACCCAGTGCACTTGCTGGTTAGATGTGTGAAGTTGTGATAAAGAGTTGAGATTGCAATTGAGAGTACCATGTTGATGGCGCCATTGATGATCACAATTTCGTGCACCGGTGGTATAGGCTAGAAACAATTGACAGCATTCCTGAAATCCGGAAGGTCTAAACCTTGTTTGTGGTATTCTGAGTAGGATTCAAGGATTGAATGACTGTGACGAGCTTCAAACTCGCTATTGTGGGGCGTTAGTGACAGACGCAAAAGAATCACTGGATTCTATTCTGACATGATCGAGACCGACAGCTGAATAGCCGTGCAGTGACAGAGCGCATTGAACATTTTCACTGAGAGGACGGGACTGTAGCCATTGACAACGGTGATGCCCAACATACAGCTTGCCATGGAAAGGAGTAAGAAGGATTGGATGAAGACAGTAGGAAAGCAGAGAGACGGAAGGGACAAAGCATCTCCATACGCTTATCTGAAATTCTCACTAATGAATTACATAAGTATCTTTATCTTTATTATATGCTTTATTCATAAATCATTCATAACCATTTGAGTCTGCCTGACTGAGATTTACAAGATGACCATAGCTTGCTTCATACCAACAATCTCCGTGGGATCGACCCTTACTCGTGTAAGGTTTATTACTTGGACAACCCAGTGCACTTGCTGGTTAGTTGTGCAAAGTTGTCATAAAGAGTTGAGATTGCAATTGAGCGTACCATGTTGATGGTGCCATTGATAATCACAATAGCACACCCTTGAGGAAAAACTTGCTGGCGGTTAAACGCCAGTAAGGGCAGCAAATGGGCGTTTAACGCCAAGTCTGGCACCATTCTGGGCGTTTAACGCCAGAAAGGGGCACCAGACTGGCGTTAAACGCCAGGAAAGGGCAAGAAGCTGGCGTTAAACGCCAGAAATGGGCACCAGCCCGGCGTTTAACGCCAGAATTGGCATAAAGAGCATTTTTTCTCGCCACTTGGTGCAAGGATGACTTTTCCTTGACACGTCAGGATCTGTGGACCCCACAGGATCCCCACCTACCCCTCCGCTCTCTTTCCCCTTCACCCATTCACCAATCACCTCAACACCTCTTCCCCCAAAACCCCTCACCTATCATATGCCACTATTCTCTTCACCACTCACATCCACCCTTCATAAAACCCCACCTACCTCACCATTCAAATTCAAACCACTTTCCCTCCCAAACCCACCCATAATGGCCGAACCCTACCCCTCTCTCCACCCCTATATAAACCCATCTTCACTCCTTCATTTTCACACAACCTAAACACTACTTCTCCCCTTTGGCCGAAACACAAAGCCCCTTCCATCTCCTCTATTTCTTCTTCTTCTACTCTCTTCTTTCTTCTTTTGCTCGAGGACAAGCAAACCTTCTAAGTTTGGTGTGGCAAAAGCGTTGCTTTTTGTTTTTCCATAACCATTTATGGCATCTAAGGC
>NC_029774.3:43059731-43080032 GCF_000817695.3 Arachis duranensis
ATTCATCTCAAGGGTGCATCAAGACCACTTCTATGAAGTTGTGGCCATGAAGAAGGTGATCCCCGAGGTCCCTTTCAAACTCAAAAAGAGTGAATATCCGAAGATCCAATATGAGATCCAAAGAAGAGGTTGGGAAGTTCTTACCAACCCCATTCAACAAGTTGGAATCTAAATGGTTCAAGAGTTCTATGCCAATGCATGGATCACCAAGAACCATGATCAAAGTGTGAATCCGGACCCAAAGAATTGGCTTACAATGGTTCGGGGGAAATGCTTGGATTTTAGTCCGAAAAATGTAAGGTTGGCATTCAACTTACCCATGATACAAGGAGATGAACACCCTTACACTAGAAGGGTCAACTTTGATCAAAGGTTGGACCAAGTCCTCATAGACATTTGTGAAGAAGGCGCTCAATGGAAGAGAGATTCAAGAGGAAAGCCGGTTCAACTGAGAAGGCATGACCTCAAGCCCGTGGCTAGAGGATGGTTGGAGTTTATCCAACGCTCAATCATTCCCACTAGCAACCGATCCGAGGTTACTATAGGCCGGGCTATCATGATTCATAGCATCATGATTAGAGAGGAAGTAGAAGTTCATGAGGTTATATCCCAAGAACTTTATAAGGTGGCGGACAAGTCCTCTACCTTGGCAAGGTTAGCTTTCCCTCATCTCATTTGTCACCTCTGTTATTCAGTTAGAATTGACATAGAGGGAGATATCCTCATTGATGAAGACAAGCCCATCACTAAGAAGAGGATGGAGCAAACAAGAGATCCCACTCACCATGAAATCCCTGAGATACCTCAAGGGATGCACTTTCCTCCACAAAACTATTGGGAGCAAATCAACACCTCCCTAGGAGAATTGAGTTCCAACATGGGACAACTAAGGGTGGAGTACCAAGAACATTCCATTCTCCTCCATGAAATTAGAGAAGATCAAAGAGTCATGAGAGAGGAGCAACAAAGGCAAGGAAGAGACATTGAGGAGCTCAAGCACTTCATAAGATCTTCAAGAGGAAGAACAAGCCGCCATCACTAAGGTGGACCCGTTCTTTAATCTCCTTGTTCTTTAATTTCCTGTTTTTCAAATTTTTATGCCTATGTTTATCTATGTTTGTGTCTTATGATCATTAGTGTCTTAGTGTCTATGCCTTAAAGTTATGAATGTCCTATGAATCCATCACCTTTCTTAAATAAAATATGTTCTTAATTGAAAAAGAGAAGAATTGCATGAATTTTGAATTTTATAACAGATTAATTATTTTGATGTGGTGGCAATACTTTGGTTTTTGAATGTATGCTTGAACAGTTCATATGTCTTTTGAATTTGTTGTTCATGAATGTGGGCTCTTGAAAGAATGATGAAAAAGGAGACATGCTACTGAGGATCTGAAAAATCATAAAAATGATTCTTGAAGCAAGAAAAAGCATTGAATTAAAAAAAAACGAAAAAAGGGGGAAAAGAAAAAGAAAAAAAATAAAGTTGTGATCCAAGGCAAAAAGAGTGTGCTTAAGAACCCTGGACACCTCTAATTGGGGACTCTAGCAAAGCTAAGTCACAATCTGAAAAGGTTCACCCAGTTATGTGTCTGTGGCATGTATGTATCCGGTGGTAATATTGGAAGACAGAATGCTTTGGGCTACAGCCAAGATTCAGTTGCTTGGGGACAAGCAACAATTTAAGTTTGGTGTTGTGATGAGCGGATAATTTATACGCTTTTTGACATTGTTTTTAGTATGTTTTTAGTTAAAATTCACTTTTCTGGACTTTACTATGAGTTTGTGTGTTTTTCTGTGATTTCAGGTATTTTCTGACTGAAATTGAGGGACCTGAGCAAAAATCTGATTCAGAGGCTGAAAAGGACTGCAGATGCTGTTGGATTCTGACCTTCCTACACTCGAAGTGGATTTTCTAGAGATACAGAAACCCAATTGGTGCGCTCTTAATTGCGTTGGAAAGTAGACATCCTGGGCTTTCCAGCAATATATAATAGTCCATACTTTGCCCGATATTTGATGGCCCAAACCGGCGTTCCAAATCAGCTCAAGACTGCCCGGCGTTAAACGCCGGAACTGGCACAAGAATGGGAGTTAAACGCCCAAACTGGCACAAAAGCTGGCGTTTAACTCTAAGAAAAGTCTCTACACGAAAATGCTTCAATGCTCAGCCCAAGCACACACCAAGTGGGCCCGGAAGTGGATTTTTATGTCATTTACTCATATTTGTAAACCCTAAGCTACTAATTCTCTACAAATAGGACCTTTTGCTGTAGTATTTTCATCTTTTGATCACTTTAGATCTCTAGATCATCTTTGGACGTCTATTTCTTAGATTAAGGGGGCTGGACTCTCGGCCATGCCTAGACCTTGTTCTTATGTATTTTCAACGGTGGAGTTTCTACACACCATAGATTAAGGTGTGGACCTCTGCTGTACCTCGAGTATTAATGCAATTACTATTGTTCTTCTATTCAATTCGGCTTATTCTTGTTCTACGATATCACTTGTTCCTCAACTTGATAAATGTGATGATCCGTGACACTCATCATCATTCTCACCTATGAACGTGTGCCTAACAACCACCTCCGTTCTACCTTAGATTGAGTGGATATCTCTTGGATGCCTTAATCGGAATCTTCGTGGTATAAGCTAGAATTGATGGCGGAATTCAAGAGAATCCGGAAGGTCTAAACCTTGTCTGTGGTATTCTGAGTAGGATTCAAGGATTGAATAACTGTGACGAGCTTCAAACTCGCGATTGTGGGGCGTTAGTGACAGACGCAAAAGAATCACTGGATTCTATTCCGACATGATCGAGAACCCATAAGTATCTCTATCTTTATTTTATGCTTTATTCATAAATCATTCATAACCATTTGAGTCTGCCTGACTGAGATTTACAAGATGACCATAGCTTGCTTCATACCAACAATCTCCGTGGGATCGACCCTTACTCGCGTAAGGTTTATTACTTGGACGACCCAGTGCACTTGCTGGTTAGTTGTGCGAAGTTGTGATAAAGAGTTGAGATTGCAATTGAGCGTACCATGTTGATGGCGCCATTGATGATCACAATTTCGTGCACCACTTGTAACTCAAGAAAGTGCATAAAACCAAGTAAAAACTAATGAAAAAAAGGCTTGTGAAACTAGCCTAAGATGACTTGTCATCACAACACCAAACTTAAATCTTGCTTGTCCCCAAGCAAGCAGTAAAACATAAGGAAAATTACTAGAAGCAGAGGAGTGTATAAGCCCTTTTATTGGAAGACATTGAATACTGGTAAATGGGGTTTTCCTGCATGGTATCTTAGGGATTTTTATTCTGTGGCTGAGGCATCAACATTCCTCTGGATCCTTACTTGAATCACACAAAAAATTGAGACTTGTTATTGTTTGGTCCTTAGCTTTTCTTGTTCTTTTTCTTGGCTGAGGCTTAATGTTATATGCTAAGGCGACTTTTTAGAGTAAGCTTTCAGCTAGCATTCCCGCCCCAGTTGGTTCAAGATGCTAGGTGTTGAAGCACCCCTATGGGCTTACTTTTCTTGTTCACACAGGCATTTAGCTTGTTTTGTTCATCTCTGTTTGTTCTTTGGAAATTGATGCCCAGCACCTCTTTGGGTTACTAAATGCTTTGTCTCAAAGTAGCTCTTGATGGTGGACTTTCGGTTGGCAATCCCGGGTTAGTTAACCCAAGTTGCCGGGTGATGAAGCACCCCTTAGAACCTAGTTATCCAAGCTTATCTTTGTACAAAAAGCATCACATGCATATATCCAAATCTCAAGCTATTGATGCCCAGCCTTGTTTATTTCTTTTTGCTTCTTTTTCTTGCATTTTCTTTCTTTTATTTTGGACCTTTTTCTTTTGTCAAGTCTCATGAAATGTAACTCAAGTTCATATCACAAAGTCATGCCAACATTCAGCCTTATTCATAAATCAACTAATGAACACATACCACCACATAACCTCATTTTGTCTCATATCATACTAGACTTTTACTCTTTCTCTATTTCACATTTATTTTTCTTTTATTCAAGCATGAGGAACAAAGCATATAATTCAAATAAGATGAAAGTGAATCAAGTACTTAAACTATCAAGCCAAAATAGCATGAAAACAAACAAACAGTAAATATATCTAATAGAACACTAATCGTCAGGGGACATTTGCACTTTCAAATAGCATATTTGAGCTAAAGTCAGTGAGAGAACAATACAACCTTTTGGAGCCCATTGTTTTCTCTGTGTCATCATCTTTGTTAGATCCCATGTCCTTCCTTTGTCCATGATGATGTACTTTGTCCTCCAAGGGGTTGAATGACTTCCTACAAAAGGTATTGAAAGTTGCTTGTTCCCCCAAGCACTTAAGAAACAGTTAGCATGCATGTCTGCTTGTAATCCTCTGAACCTAAGTTGGTGCAGGGACACCAAACTTAGTTCCTTGCCTACTTCTATATGCAGCAGAATAAATACATGCATGAAACATCAAGTACTTTTTATTAAGAAAGTGAACTATGAACTAGAAAATGGATGTAAACTAGAAAACAAACTAAAAACTAGAAACATAACAATCATTAAGTAGTTTCTCTAATTGTTTGGAGCCGATACTAATCATGCTGAGGGTGCAATGTGTTAAAAAAAAATTTTGGTGGAACACCAAACTTAGCTTCCAACATTCACCCCTTAATTATTTTGATGTGCAACACAAAACTTAGCTCCTTGCAATACAGGGTAATCTACTTAACTTCTTTATTGAAATAACTAAGAAAGAAAAACTACTGATCTATAGCCGATGACTTTCTTCCTCTTTTTCCAGTTTGTTAAGAGGAATGACCTCAAGGCGGGAAAAGATTCAGCTATTGTCCCTTGTCTTGGCCTTTCCTCAGTAAGCTTCCTTTTTCAAATGGATTGATTGATCTTGCTTGCTGGATCAGGGACAGGATTGGTGCTCTTGTTAGTTGCCTTCATTTCTTTGGATTCAAGACTTGGTTGCTGTGTGATTATTGGAGTGATTTCTTCATTAGGAACCTCCTGAATTGGTGGTTCCATGAGCCTTTCCTCTTTGCACTTCTCTACTTTAATTGTGTGTGACTTCTCTTGATTGTCCTCCTCCATTCCTTCTTCATGACTTTCCATTAAATCCTTTGGGAGGGAATCTTCATGTTCTGTTGTCACTTCAATTAGCTTTTGTGAATATAAAATTCTTGGCTCATGTTCCTCATCCTTTATTGCAATTTCACTTGACACAGGGACCTCTTCTTTTTTCTCTTCCACGTTCTCCTTTGCATCCACCAATTTGCTCATCTATCTCATGAGAAAGGATTTCTAGTTCTATCTGGGATTGTTGTTGTTCCTCCACAAGGCTGTTGAAGCTGGACTCAAGCTCTGAGAATCTTTGGCTAGTGGAAGTTTGTGTTGAGACATATTTAGGTGATGAAGAATTGTCAAATGTAGAACTAGAAGGTGAGGTCGGACACTCTCTCATGTGACTTGACTGCTCAGAATTTGCAGTTTCTTGGTGAGACTCCCAACCACCATTAGAATAATGACTTGAATCATTTTGTGGTGGTGAGAAGTATCCCATATGATTCTCTTGCTCATCTTGTGGTTCTGAAGCATAACTCCATGGATTGGAGTGCTCATAATTTGAATCTTCTTGGTGATATTCCCAGCCACCATTAGAGATTGGTGATGGTGGATAATATCCCATAAAATTTTGTTTGACCATAAGATGAGTTGAACTCCATTTCTATTTTGTAAAATGCAACATCAATGGAAATTGAAATTCATGTCACAGAGACAGAATTTCTTAGTGAGGCAATAACTCAAACACCTTGGTTTCAACTTAGAACAGAGAACAAAAACAAAAAAATGCTTGATCTAGACTTCTCACCCACTTAATCATTGTTGATCTAAATCAATCCCCGGCAATGGTGCCAAAAACTTGATGGGTGTTTTTGTGAAAAAAATGAATTTCCAAACACACAAACTCACCGGCAAGTGTACCGGGTCGCATCAAGTAATAATAACTCACGAGAGTGAGGTCGATCCCACAGGGATTGAAGGATTGAGAAATTTTAGTTTAATGGTTGATTTAGTCAAGCAAACAAGAGTTGATTGGGTGAAATCGTATCTGACAGTAACCAAATTACATGAAAAGTAAAGGGAGAGGGAAAATTTGCAGTAAATTAAAGAGCTAAGGAAATTAAAGTGATGAATCTTAAGGAACAAGTAAAGTAAAAGGCAGTAACTTAAAGTGCAAGAAATGTAAATTGTAGAAACTTAAAGTGCAAGAAATGTAAATTGCTTGAATCGTAAATGGGTCAGGGAACTGGGATTGCAGAAATTAAACTAGGAAAAGTAAATTGCAACCAACAAAAGAGTAAAAGAGGAATTGAATTGGAACAGATCTCAAACAAGAAATTAAAATTGATTAAAAGAAAGCATTCAGCAAAAGAACAGAATGAGAATGCAGATCTCAGAGGTTAAGAGACTAGAAAACCAAGTCTATATCTCACTACCTTCCTTGATCCAATTCAGAAATCAATTACAAGAAAAGTAAAGATCAACCAGTAGAAGAAAGGAATTTAAATCTCAATTTCTCAATTTTATAGTAAATCAAAACAGAGAGAGATCTCAAGGTGAGATTGAGACAGAATTTCCTCAATTCTCAACACCCAAGACTCCAAGCACAAGAAAACAAAAGAGGGGAAGAAAACCTAGAGGAAGAGAATCCAATTTTCCTTCCCAATTCTCCCCAAAAACTCTCAATCTCAATAACAACAATAAGAAAATAAAACTGAGCTCTCTGGTGGATGAAATTGTGATCATCAACAATGGCTCCAAAGACTTGGTGCTCTCAAACATAAATCTCACTTTGTCACAACTCCGCACAACTAACCAGCAAGTGTACTGGGTCGTCCAAGTAATACCTTACGTGAGTAAGGGTCGATCCCACGGAGATTGTTGGTATGAAGCAAGCTATGGTCATCTTGTAAATCTCAGTTAGGCGGATAATAAATGTTATGGGGTTTTCGAATAGTAAATAAAGCATAAAGATAGAGTTATTCATGTAATTCAATGGTGGGAATTTCAGATAAGTGTCTAACGCCCAACAATCGTGATTTTGAAGCTCATCACAGTCATTCAATCCCTGAATCCTACTCGGAATACCACAGACAAGGTTAGACTTTCCGGATTCCCATGAATGCCGCCATCAATTCTAGCTTATACCACGAAGATTCTGATTAAGGAATCCAAGAGATATGCGCCTGGTCTGAGGTAGAACGGAAGTGGTTGTTAGTCACGCGTTCATAGGTGAGAATGATGATGAGTGTCACGGATCATCACATTCGTCATGTTGAAGTGCAACGAATATCTTAGAATAAGAACAAGCGGAATTGAATAGAAAATAGTAGTAATTGCATTAAAACTTGAGGTACAGCAGAGCTCCACACCCTTAATCTATGGTGTGTAGAAACTCCACCGTTGAAAATACATAAGTGATGAAGATTCAGGCATGGCCGAATGGCCAGCCCCCAAAACGTGATCAATAGTCTCCTAGGATGGATAATAAAATAAAACTTAGACCAAAGATGAAAATACAATAGTAAAAAGTTCTATTTATACTAAACTAGTTACTAAGGTTTACAGAGGTAAGTAATTGATGCATAAATCCACTTCCGGGGCCCACTTGGTGTATGCTTGGGCTGAGCTTGATCTTTACATGAGCTGAGGCTTATCTTGGAGTTGAATGCCAAGTTGTAACGTGTTTTTGGCGTTCAATTGGCGTTTGACTCTAGAATGCAGCATAGAGCTGGCGTTGAGCGCCTGTTTACGTCGTCAAATCTCGAATAAAGTATGGACTATTATATATTGCTGGAAAGCTCTGGATGTCTACTTTCAAACGCCGTTAAGAGCGCGCCATTTGGAGTTCTGTAGCTCCAGAAAATCTATTTCGAGTACAGGGAGGTCAAAATCCAACAGCATCAGCAGTCCTTTGTCAGCCTTCTTATCAGAGTTTTGCTCAGATCCCTCAATTTCAGCCAGAAAATACCTGAAATCATAGAAAAACACACAAACTCGTAGTAAAGTCCAGAAATGTGAATTTAGCATAAAAACTAATGAAAACATCCCTAAAAGTAGCTAGATCCTACTAAAAATTACCTAAAAATAATGCCAAAAAGCGTATAAATTATCCGCTTAACACTCTCCACTGTAAGTCTTCTGAAAAAAATTCTCAAATGAAAAGCTCCCTAAACTTTAAATCCTAAGCTATTTATACACTCTCTTCAAATGATCATGAAGCCTTGAATTTGGGCCTTGGCCTTGATGGAATTGGATTGAAGATAGCCTTAGTTGATTGCTCTTGGACTTGGAAAGAAATCTGTTTGCAATTTGGACTTTGGAGCCTTTAAGTTTGAGTCAAAGTTTGAGGCAAACTTTAACCCAAACGTTGGAGTGTTAAAATTATGCAGAACGGTAATTATCTGTCACTCACGTTTGAGTTCAATTTTGGGGTCAAACTTGAACTCAAACGTGCTCCTTCCAATAACACTTTGGTGCCAACGTTTGCCTCCAAGTTTGAGGCAAACTTGAGCGCAAACGTTGGCCTCCCTTGCTCCAAATTTTCTTCCAGGTTTGAGGTTCCCCTGGTGCTTGTTGTTGAGCCAACGTTTGCCTCCAAGTTTAAGGCAAACTTGGGCGCAAACTTGGCCTCCCCTGGTGCTTGTTGTTGAGCCAACGTTTGCCTCCAAGTTTGAAGCAAACTTGGGCGCAAACTTGGCCTTCCCCAGGGTGTGTTTTTGCTACCTTCTGCCATCCCTTTCTTCATCCTTCCTCCAAGCCTTTTGGTCACCTGTCATCAATCAACAAATGCATCAAAGCTATGCTAAAATAATGAGACTTCTTATCATCCTTGACATATAAGCAATTATATCACAAATCCTCATGAAAATGCATCAATTTATTCATGGTTGATTGAATCTAAATACATATGAATTTCTACCCAAATGGCTTACTTGAAACTCAAGAAAGTGCATAAAACCAAGTAAAAACTAATGAAAAAGCCTTGTGAAACTAGCCTAAGATGACTTGTCATCAAGGGCAAACAGAGGATGAAGGAAAGGAAGCTTCTTTCGCTGAACAAGTGAAATGCACGAACAATCCAAGAGCAAAACTCCAGCAAAGATGCGAGCTTGGGGGCAAAATCGAAGGGGTCAGATGAGCGAAGTTTTGCAAAAAAGCAAAAGATGCAGGGAAACTGTTCATACCCTGGGTCGAGTTGTCTGACCCGGGATGTTCTACAGACAAAGCGACCGACCTCTTCAGGTCAGGACGACCTGACCTTTTCTCAGAGAGCTCGACTAAGTCAACAGGAAAGCCCAAAGAAGGGCCCTAATAGAGGACCGTGTACCAAAGCCCAAGGCAATCCAAGCCTGCAGGGAGAAGGGCGGTTCCTTTGAAGATAAGATTACCTCACTCAAAAGATAAAGATAAGATAAGATAACTAACTTATCTTATCTAAGAAGGTCACTCTACACCATTATAAATACACTGGAGCACCCAGGTATAACTCATACTCTGATTCTACTCAATACCTGCTTAATACCCTTGCTAACTTAAGCATCGGAGTCCCTTGCAGGTACCCCCCACCCTCTGGAGACGAAGGAATCAGCACCTCCATCAAGTCCTACAAATTGGATACCTCCGTTCCGACCAGTACAAAAGATCTCGTCCGAGATCGACCTACAGTTTCAGGTAACCCCTGGAACATTGGCGCCATTGTCGGGGACCCGGAAGTCATCCCATTATCATGGCGAACGATCATGACAACGATCACACCTCAGATCTAGAAGAAAGAACGCTGCATAAAAATGCGGACTCCACCCCAAAAGATACTCCCCAAATCAACAATAAGAACTCCCCAAACGAGGGAGCCCTGGATGCATTTCAAGATCGGTTAAAATAACTTGAGGAAGACGCTCTACGTCAACGAGAGGCCAAGAAAGATCTACAAAGAGAAATAAGGCGACGCTGGGAACTGAAAACCAAACTCCTAAAACTTGAAGCCGATGTCAAGACCAAAGCCAGCCGATCCACTCCCGAAGATAACGCATGAAAGGAGCAAGACCCATTCACCAAAGAAATCATGAAGATGAAAATTCCAAAGGACTTTAAACTCCCAGACATGACCTTATACAACGGCATTACAGATCCCAGCCATCATCTCAGCAACTTCAGAAGTAGAATGTATCTCACCGACGCCTCAGATGCAGTTTGTTGCAAAGCCTTTCCAACTACTTTAACAAAAATAGCAATTAGATGGTTCGACAATCTCCCTCCTAGGTCCATCTCAAGTTTTGATGACATGGCTAAAAAATTCCTGGCTAGATTCTCCATCCAAAAGGACAAAGCTAAACATGCTCCAAGCTTATTGGGAATCAAGCAAGGAGAACGGGAAACCCTGCGTAACTACATGGAAAGATTCAACAAGACATGTATGGATATATAGAACTTGCCAACAGAAGCCGCTATTATGGGCCTCATTAATGGCTTGCGAGAAGGGCCTTTTAGTCAATCTATATAAAAAAAGTACCCCACATCTCTGAACGAGGTGCAGGAACGAGTGAAAAAATACATCAACATGGAGGAAAACTCCCGGTTAGGAGAAACCTCGAAGGCTGGGTTCACCCCCGGGATAAAGACAAAGATTCCAGAAAGAAGGAAGATCGACATGGAGAGAAAATAAAAAAATAACACAATTACACCCCTCTTCAGGTGTCTCTTATGGATGTATACAGAGAGGTTTGCAACACAAAAAATGCCACCAGCTCGACCACTCAAAGGCAAAAAAGGAGGAGGAAACCGGGCTGAATATTGTGAATACCATCGAATCTGTGGGCACTCCACCAATGAGTGTTTTGACCTAAAAAATGTCATAGAAAAGCTCGTACTAGAAGGAAAGCTAGATCGATACCTGGCCACCCATGATGATGAACAAAGGAAAAGAAGAAGAGCAGAAGATGTCGGACCAACCGCGCGATCATCCCAGACGCCAGAAAGACATGTCCATATGATACACGGCAGATTCGCCGGGGGAGGAATCTCCAAATCATCCCGCAAAAGACACCTGAAAGACGTATATCACATCGCAGAAAAGGAGGAAGCACCCGACATCCCGGCGATCACTTTTACCAAGGAAGACGCATCCGGCGTCGCATCAGGGCATGACGATCCCATGGTCATCACTATTATACTGGCAAACGCAAATCTTCACTGCACGTTGATAGACCAGGGGAGCTCTACCGATATCTTATTCAAAACCGCTTTCGACAAACTCGGCTTGGAAGAAAAAGAACTCAGAGCATATCCGGACAGCCTTTTCGTGCTAGAAAATACCCCAGTTCAACCGATGGGATACATCTCGCTCCACACAACTGTTTGAAAAGGAAGTCAGTCAAGAACACTCAAAATAGATTACATCGTCGTCGACGTAAGCTTAGCCTACAATGCCATAATAGGTCGGGCAACGTTAAATCAGCTCGGTACAATAGTCTCGACTCCACATCTATGCATGAAGTTTCCAACTGTTGGAGGAATAGCCACGATAAAGGCAGATCAGAAGATGGCGCACCACTATTACAATGAAAGTCTAAACCTCAGAGGCAGAGGAGAAGAATTCCACACAATCGAGCTCGGTGGAGTTCGGAGGCGGGAGGAGCTCCGCCCACAACCTGAAGGAGAAATAGAGAAAATCCAAATCGGGAACACCCCTGACCAAACAACCAACATCGGCACACTCCTAAAAGGGGACATAAAAGAATCACTCATACAGTTCCTACGCGACAACGCCGACCTCTTTGCGTGGAAGGCCACAGACATGCCAGGCATAGATCCCAAACTAATGTGCCACAAGCTAGTAGTCTACCCAGGATCTCGGTCGGTACAACAAAGGCGCAGAAAGCTAGGACCAGAACGCTCTCAAGCAGTGGAAGAACAAGTACGAGCTCTACTGGAGGCAGGCTTCATAAGATAAGTCAAATACCCGCTATGGCTTGCTAATGTCGTTTTGGTAAAAAAGTCAAATGGGAAGTGGAGAATGTGCACCGACTATACCGATCTTAACAAAGCTTGCCCGAAAGATCCTTATCTGCTCCCAAACATCGACGTACTGTTAGATGCCTCCTCCGGATACAAATACCTCTCCTTTATGGACGCATACTCGGGATACAACCAAATCCCAATGTACCCACCCGACCAAGAAAAAACCTCTTTCTTAACCCCAAAGGAAAATTACTGCTACATTGTTATGCCCTTCGATCTCAAAAATGCGGGAGCCACTTACCAAAGATTAATAAACAAAGTTTTTCGGATCACATCGGAAAGATCATGGAGGTCTACGTAGACGACATGCTAGTGAAGACGCAAAACGAAAAGATGTTATTATCCGACCTGACACAAGTATTCAACACCATAAGACGACACAGCATGCGACTCAATCCTGTAAAATGTTCCTTCGCAGTAGAAGCTGGTAAATTCTTGGGTTTTATGATCACACAGAGAGGAATCGAGGCAAACCCGGACAGGTGCAGGGCCGTACTCGACATGAAAAGTCCGACTTGTATCAAAGAGGTACAACAACTCAACGGGCAGTTGGCAGCCTTGTCCAAATTCCTGGCTGGATCAGCAATAAGATCTCTCCCCTTTAACGCCACTCTAAGGAAGGGAAAGGAGTTTGAATGGACAGCTGAATGCGAGCAAGCCTTTCAAGACTTCAAAAAAATTTTGGGATAGCCACCTATATTAAGTCGGCCAAGGGAAGGAGAACCACTCATCTTGTACCTCGCAGTGAAAAATCGGGCAATAGCCTCAGCACTGGTCCGAGAAGACAATAGTGGGCAACAATCCATATACTTTATCAGCAAAGCGTTACAAGGATCCGAGCAGAAATACCAGAAAATAGAAAAATTCGCTTACGCTCTCATAATAACATCTCGACGACTTCGTCCATATTTCCAGTCTCACACCATTAAAGTTCGGACCAACCAGCCCATAAAAGGAATCTTACAGAAAACAAACTTGGCAGGCAGAATCTTGCAATGGGCAGTCGAGTTGTCCAAATTCGACCTTCAATACGAAGCTCAGACGGCCATCAAATCTCAATATATGGCCGACTTCATTGCGGAATTTACGGACACACCGAAAATCCCCGCAAAATGGAATCTATATGTGGATGGCTCCTCAAATAAAACGGGAAGTGGTGCAGGCGTAATAATTGAAAGCGACCAGGGGACCCAAATCGAACTCTCCTTCAAATTCGGGTTCCCTGCCTCAAACAATCAAGCGGAATATGAAACACTACTAGCTGGTTTGAAGCTGGCTAGGGAGGTTGGAGCTCAAAAACTTATCATCTTCAGTGATTCACAAGTAGTTACTTCACAAATAACAGGAAGCTACACAGCCAAAGATCCCACTATGAAAAAGTACTTGGCCAAAACCAGGGAACAGCTCGAACAACTCGGAGAGTACGAGGTTCGTCACAGACCCCAAGAACAAAATGCCCGGGCCGATGCACTCTCAAAACTAGCCAGCACCAAACCAGGAGGCAACAATAGAAGCCTCATACAAGAAATTCTACAGGATCCATCAATCTTAGAAGAAGAAAAAGTCCTACCCATAACAGGTCACGATCAGGGATGGATGACTCCCATAATTAACTACCTCAGAACAGAAGTTCTCCCCACATATAAGAAAGAGGCAAAGAGGTTAAAATGAGAAGCACAGTACTACACCCTCATAAATAATACTCTATACAAAAGAGATATTTCGATAGCACTACTAAAATACGTGCCAACTTCCAACACAAAAGATGTCCTAGAAGAAGTATACAGTGGCATCTGTGGTAATCACCTCGGAGCGCAGGCACTCGCCAAAAAAGTACTTCGGACAAGATTTTATTGGCCAACTCTACAAAAAGAAGCCACAGAATTTGTAAGGACAAGCCACCATGTCAGAAGCATGCCAACTTTCACACCGCTCCGCCAGAGGAACTCATCAGCATAACCTCACCTTGGCCATTCGCAAAATGGGGACTCGATCTCCTCGGACCTTTTCCTTAAGGATCAGGACATGTCAAATTTCTCATAGTAGGAATAGACTACTTTACAAAATGGGATCGAGGCAGAACTCCTGGCCAATGCCACAGCTCAAAGATGTCAGAAATTCCTATATAGAAATATCATCACAAGGTTTGGAGTTCCATACTCCATCACTACAGACAATGGTACCCAGTTCACAGACGCAGGCTTCAGAAAACTAGCGGTCGACTTGAATATAAAACAACAATTCATATCCGTTGAGCACCCCCAAGCCAATGGGCAAGCTGAAGCTGCTAACAAAGTTATATTAGCAGGGTTAAAACAGAGATTACAGGATGCAAAGGGAGGCTGGCTGAGGAACTCCCACAGGTTCTATGGGTATATCGAACGATGCCACATTCCACCATAAAGGAATCAGCCTTCTGATTAGCATATGGAGTGGAGGCGATGATCCCAGTGGAGGTCGAAGAAGGGTCACCCAGAATGATCCACTTTAGCGAGAAAGCCAATCACCAACTTCAAAGGGAAGAGCTCGACTTACTTCCGAAAATCCGAGAAAGAGCCCGGATAAAGGAAGAGGCGCTAAAACGACGAATGGCCTCCAAGTATATGATGCCAGGGCATCTTGGCCAGTTTCACTGACCTTTCTTTACTGTTTTTAGGGTAGTTTCATGCATTTTCTTAAGAAATAAGATAGTTTTGGGTGGATATTCACTTACATCTTGATTCAAGCATACATTGTGCACTTTACATGATTTCATGAGAATTTTGCATGAATTATATGACAAATTGGATGATGCATGACTCATGACCTGTACTAGAACTTTGATGCACTTTGTTGCTTAATTTCAGGACAAAAGAAGCAAAGAAGAACCACGTTAGCAGCCATGTTAGTTTAGCTAACGTGACCTCTAACATGGAATGGGAGCTATCTTGCAAAGTTAGTGAGAAAGGTAATCGCCAATAACGCCCTCAAAGCCATCATAGCCCACGTTAAGAGTCACGTTAACTAAGTTAACGTGAACTCTAACGTGGAAGAAGACAACAAGGCCAACGTTAGTGACACTCTCCTTTGTCACTAATGTTGGACCAAGCTCATAATTGGCCACGTTAGTTGCCACGTTAACTTAGTTAACGTGGACTCTAACGTTAAGAAGCGAAAGAGAAGCCAACGTTAGTGACATTCACCTTTGTCACTAACGTTGTCCAAGCCTCCATAAGCCACGTTAACTCCCACGTTAACTTAGTTAACGTGGAAGTTAACGTGGAGAGAGAAATTGATCGACAACGTTAGTGACACTTACCTTTGTCACTAACGTTGGGGTGAACACCTAAGAGCCACCATGAGCAACGTTAACTCCCACGTTAACTTTGTTAACATGGAAGCTAACGTGGATAAAGAGATGATGAGCCAACGTTAGTGACGCTCACATTTGTCACTAACGTTGGAGATGGCTAGCATTACTACGTTAGAAGCCACGTTAACCTAGTTAACATGGACTCTAACGTGGGAAGTAGGGGCACATTGGAACGTTAGTGACAAAGGTAAGTGTCACTAACGTTCTCGAAGGATTGGCGTCACTACGTTAGAAGCCACGTTAACCTAGTTAATGTGGACTCTAACGTAGGGAGAAGGGGGTGACTAACCACGTTATTGGGAAAGGTAAGTCCCAATAACGTATGCGAAGGACCAAGAGGCAACGTTAGTGGTCACGTTAGTGCCACTAACGTTGAAGTCAACGTGATCATATTTGGGTGAGAAACGTTAGTGAAAAAGGTGATTGTCACTAACGTCTCGAACCCACACTTTCACTTAACGTTGACACCACTAACGTCCTAAGCCAAAAGTCCCTGCCTACTTCACATTTTCTCTCTGCAAGCAAAGCTAAGCCCAATAAAGAGGATAATTGCTTCAAACTCAAGATCCAGAGGCCCATACCCAAGACTTGAAAAGCCAACTAGAAGATCAGAAGAATAGTATATATAGGAGTAGCTTTGAATTAGAAGGGGGTTAGAAAACTTTAGGAGCCTGGTGCATAGAACTACTCTCTGTATTTTTACTTTCTCTGCAACTTCTAGTTTTACTTTCATGATGTATTCTCCATCTTTGTTTTCAATTTTCAGAGCTATGAACAACTAAACCCCTTTCATTGGGTTAGGGAGCTCTGCTGTAATTTGATGGATCAATATTAGTTTCATTCTTCTTCTTCTATCTTTTCTCTTGATTTTACTAGAAAGCTTTCAATCTTCATCCAATTGAATAGTTATATTGGAAAATAAACTATTCATATTTGGATCTCTTCGGAACCTTGGAAGAGGAATGAAGAGATCATGCTAGAAATGCTTTCTCATGCTGGATCAAATTGGGTTTGGATGGATATGTGACTATAATCCTACCAATACTTGATTTGGGAATGCATGTGGTATAATCAGTGACCATACTTCATCTCTTCTCATGAGCAATTGACCAAGGAATTGGCTATTGATCAAGATTTGAGAGATTGGATTACCAAGGAATTGGAATTCGATCATTTAAGATTGCCAAGGAGATCAATGAATGCATTGATTGAGGAAGAGATGAAAATGAATTTGATCCGGAGAATGCAACATCTCCTAAACCCAATGAACTCCCCATTTCTGATCTTACCCATTCTCTTTAATTTCTGCCATTTACTTTTATGAGCATTTCCCCATTCCCATTTAAGATTCTGCAATTTATTTTTTGCCATTTACATTCAGCTCGTTATTTCTAGCATTTACTTTTTCTGCTAGTTACCTTTCTGCAATTTAATGTTCTGCAATTCTCAAGTCAAATTCTGGTTCGCTCAACTAAAACATTCCTCTAATTAAAGTTGCTTGATCAAATCAATCTCTGTGGGATTCGACCTTACTCTATCGTGAGTTTTTACTTGATGACAATTCGGTACACTTGTCGAAGGAAGATTTGTTACTAGACGGATTTTCCACGCATCAAGTTTATGGCACCGTTGCCGGGGATTGATTTTGTATCAATAATGATTAAGTTGGAGGATAACTAGATTGAGCAATTTTTTTATTTTTTTTATTTTGCTGATTTAAATTTCTGTTTGAGCAATTTACTTTCAGTTTTAGTTGTTTTCCTCCCATTCCTTTACCCTTTTATTCCAGTTTTTTACGATCTTTTTTTCACTCACCCACTAACTGTTCAATATATTACATCACTCACACTAACAGCATTTTTTTTAGAATAGTTGCTGCATTTATTTCCTTGCTCGTGCCTTGTTGATTGTATGACAAGGAGAAGAAGCGGGGCTTCAACTTCCTTTGATTCTGAACCTGAGAGGACCTTCCTTAGATTAAGGAGGGAAGCAATAGGAAAAAGAGTAGTAGGTGCTGAAGAAGAGGAAGAGTACTTTGAACCCAACATGGAAGAGAATTTAGAGAACAACCATGAAGAGGAGGTTCATAATCAAGGCCATGCCAACCGTGCTGGGCAAGAAATAGGGTCTTAGGATCCTATATTAATCCTAATCCTGGAAACTGTAGGAGCAGCATTCAGAAGCCCACCATACATGCCAACAATTTCGAGCTAAAACCTCAGCTCATCACTCTTGTGTAGAATAATTGCTCATTTGGAGGAGGTGCTCAAGAAGTCCCGAACCAACACTTGACCACCTTCTTGAGGATTTGTGACACAGTGAAGTCCAATGGAGTCCACCCGGATGTCTATACGCTGCTCTTGTTCCCTTTTTCACTCAGGGACAAGGCATCCAAATGACTTGAATCCTTCCCAAAAGAAAGCCTGACAAATTGGGAGGAGGTAGTCAACAAGTTTTTGGCAAGGTTTTACCCCCCTCAAAGGATCAATAGGCTGAGAACTGAAGTGCAGACGTTTAGACAGCAAGATGGGGAGACACTTTATGAAGCTTGGAAAAGGTTCAAAGATCTAACAAGGAGATGCCCACTAGAGATGTTTAATGAGTGGGTCCAACTTCATATCTTCTATGAAGGTCTTTCCTATGAGTCAAAGAAGGCTGTGGATCATTCATCAGGAGGCTCTTTGAACAAGAAGAAAACCATTGAAGAAGCCATAGATGTCATCGAAACAGTTGCTGAGAATGACTACTTTTATGCCTCTGAAAGAAGTAACACTAGAGGAGTAATGGAGCTGAACCACATGGATGCACTGTTAGCCCAAAACAAGATGATCACCAAGCAGCTAGCAGATCTTACCAAGAAGGTGGAAGAGAATCAAGTTACAGCAGCCATCACCTCATCACCAACTCAAGAAGGAGTAAACATAGGAGAAGAAGGTGACTGGGAGCAAGCCAACTATGTGGGAAACTCACCTAGACAAGTCCATGATCCATACTCCAAAACTTACAACTCTGGATGGAGAAATCACCCCAACTTCGGATGGGAAAATCAACAAGACCAAGGTCAAGATCAAAGATGTCCAAATCCCAGTAGCATAACTCACCAACATGCCACACCTAGACCATATCAACACTCACATAACAACCCCTCTCAACACCTATACCAAAGCCAACCTAACCATTCTCATTCCTCCAATTTCAACTCACCATCACCTTCTGATGACAAACTCTCAAGGATTGAGAACTTACTTGAGGGCATATGCAAAGAGATTCAAGACAACAAGGTGTTCAAGGAGGAAGTGCGAGCCAACTTTAAGAACCAGGGAGACACCATCAAGAGGTTGGTATCTCAAGTAGGTTATCTCTCTGAGAAGATTCCCAAACCTACAGAGGGATTCCCAAGTGATACGGAGAAAACTTTGAGAGGAGAAACAAAGAAAGTAAGATGGGAAGATTGCAAGATGGTCACTATAAGTGATCAGGAGACCAAGGACAAGCCAAATAAGCTGTCAGAACAACTTGAAGATACCTCAGCAGAGAAGCAGGAAGAAGATCACCAAGAACCCAAAATCTCACAACAGGAGTTGTTGAAACTCTATGCACCCTTTCCCCAATTACTCAATGGTGTTGTGGAGAAGAGAATATACTCAAGGTTTCTTGATTTGTTTGCATCCCTCCATGTAAACATACCATTCATCAAGACCCTCCAACAAATGCCAGCATACATCAAGTATATGAAGGAGCTGCTTCCCAGATAAAGCTCACTCAAGGGAGGCCAAACTATAGTGATGAATAAGGGGGTGCAATGCTCTCATTCAACCAGAATTGCCTACAAAAAGAAAGGACCCAGGGAGTTTCTACATTCCCTGTGCTCTAGGAGAAACCATGTTTGATAAAAGACTCTGCGATTTGGGAGCGAGCATCAACTTAATGCCCTTATCCCTTATAAAGAGGCTGCAGATCAATAAGATAATGCCCACAGATGTAGTCATCAGGTTGGCTGACAAAACTCAAAAACAAGCAATAAGAGTCATACTCACCCAATCATATTGGGAAGACCATTCCTAGCCACTGGCCAGAGCACTCATAGATGTGGAGCAAGGGGAGCTCATTCTGAGGATCCATGATGAAAAGCTCACATTCAATATTTTCAAGCACTCACAAGAAACAGATCAAGAGAACAATGAACCAAGGAAAGATCAGTGTGAGATACTAAAGGAAGAAACAAGCACTGAAGCACAACCAGCAGAACTGGAATCCCATTGATTAAGGAACAAGGCAAACAACAATTGCCACAGCTCAAAGAAAATCAGGAGGAACCTAAACCACCAGAATCATATGAGACCAGAAACAACATTTCCTTAGAGAAGGAGGTCACGAAGAGCAAGACAACATCACAAAGAACAAAGAAGAAGGTACCAAGGAGGTTGATGAGCGGATAATTTGTACGCTTTTTGGCATTGTTTTTAGTATGTTTTTAGTATGTTTTAGTTAGTTTTTATTATATTTTTATTAGTTTTTAGTTAAAATTCACTTTTCTGGACTTTACTATGAGTTTGTGTGTTTTTCTGTGATTTCATGTATTTTCTGGCTGAAATTGAGGGACCTGAGCAAAAATCTGATTCAGAGGCTGAAAAGGACTGCAGATGCTGTTTGATTCTGACCTCCCTGCACTCGAAGTAAATTTTCTGGAGCTAAAGAAACCCAATTGGCGCGCTCTCAATTGCGTTGGAAAGTAGACATCCTGGGCTTTCCAGCAATGTATAATAGTTTATATTGTTTTCGAGATTTGATGGCCCAAACAGGCGTTTCAAGTCAGCTCAAGAATTCTGGCGTAAAACGCCA
>NC_029774.3:43080246-43080658 GCF_000817695.3 Arachis duranensis
GCTACTAGTTCTCTACAAATAGGACCTTTTGCTATTGTATTTTCATCTTTTGATCACTTTAGATCTTAGGATCATCTTTTGTATTTTCAATGGTGGAGTTTCTACACACCATAGATTAAGGTGTGGAGCTCTGCTGTACCTCGAGTATTAATGCAATTACTATTGTTCTTCTATTCAATTCAGCTTATTCTTGTTCTAAGATATTCATTTGCACCCAAGAACATGATGAATGTGATGATTATGTGACGCTCATCATCAGTCTCACTTATGAACGCGTGCCTGACAACCACTTCCGTTCTACATGCAAACAAGGCTAGAGTGGATATCTCTTGGATTCCTTAATCAGAATCTTTGTGGTATAAGCTAGAATTGATGGCGGCATTCTTGAGAATCCGGAAGGTCTAAACCTTGT
>NC_029774.3:43080828-43081141 GCF_000817695.3 Arachis duranensis
AATAGCCGTGCTGTGACAGAGCGCGTTGAACATTTTCACTGAGAGGACGGGACTGTAGCCATTGACAATGGTGATGCCTAACATACAGCTTGCCATGGAAAGGAGTAAGAAGGATTGGATGAAGACAGTAGGAAAGCAGAGAGACGGAAGGGACAAAGCATCTCCATACGCTTATCTGAAATTCTCACCAATGAATTACATAAGTATCTCTATCTGTATTTTATGCTTTATTCATAAATCATTTATAACCATTTGAATCTGCCTGACTGAGATTTACAAGATGACCATAGCTTGCTTCATACCAATAATCTCC
>NC_029774.3:43081648-43082527 GCF_000817695.3 Arachis duranensis
GAGGAATTACACAGAAAAAGTTGGGCGTTCAAAACGCCCAGTGAAGAAGGAAAACTGGCGTTTAAACGCCAGAATGTACACCATTCTGGGCGTTTAACGCCAGGATGGCACAAGAGGGAAGATTTTGTTTTTAATGCAATTTTTTTTTTCAAGTTTTCATAATTTTTCAAAATCAAATCTTTTTCAAATCATATCTTTTCAATCATATATTTTCAAAATCAATTTCTTTCCATTTTCAAAAATACTTGCTAACAATTAATGATTTGATTCAACATTTCAAGTATGTTACCTTTTCTGTTGAGAAAGGTTTAATGTTTGAATCATATCTTTTCTTGTTAGCCAAGTCATTGATTTTAAAAATCAAATCATTTTAAATTGTTTTTCAATCATATCTTTTCAATCATATCTCTTTAAAACCATAACTTTTCAATCATATCCTTTTAATCACATCTTCTTCAAAATAATTTTCAAATCATATCTTTTTGATTTATAATTTCAAAATCTTTTTCAAAAATCACTTTATCTCTTTCCCAATCATATTTTTCGAAAATCATTCTTCAATTTTTAAAATATTTTTAAAATGTTTTTAAATTTATTTTCGAAAATTTCTTCCTCACACATCCTTCTATTTATGGACTAACATGTACAATTCGAACTCTATCTTTCTAAGTTCCAATTCTTCTACCTCTTCCTTCTATTTTTCTTTTCCTCTAACACCTCAAGGAATTTCTATACTGTGATATAGAGGATTCCATATTTTCTTGTTCTCTTCTCTTTCATATGAGCAGGAGCAAAGACAAAAGTATTCTTATTGAGGCTGACCCTGAACCTGAAAAGACCTTGAAGCGAAAGCTAAGAGAAGCTAAAGCACAACTCTCT
>NC_029774.3:43087880-43089661 GCF_000817695.3 Arachis duranensis
AGTGCCTTAGCTTGTCTTTCTTCACTGTGAATTTCCTTCCGGTTTCCTCTTTGATGACTTCTATAAATTCTTGTGGAAGGATCTTAGTCACAGTGTAGTGCTCAGGTAACTGTGGAGACACCTTCAAGGGTTGAATATTGATCACCACTCGATCTCCTAGTGAAAACTTTCCAGTGAGGAATTTTTGCTTTTCTTTAGTTTTATCCTCTGCTTCTTCTTGAAAGAATTCCTTGTTGTGTTTTTCTTGGCTGGTGCTTCCTTTCTCATTGTCCTCTATGATCCTTTTCCATCCTTCCTTCTTTGTAGCATCTTCGTTGTCGGTTGGTTTGTCTTCAATGGTTTTGAGGAAAGTATTTGGTTTCTTCTCACCCATTTCTGCAAAGTACTTCGCCAGTTGAGCTATCTGCTCCTCAATTCCTTTGATTAACATTTCTTGGTTCTTTGTTGTTTCCTCTTGGTGTTTCATCATTCTCTCTATTAGGATTTCCAAGTCTGTGATTCTCTGAGAGTCTTGTGAGATTGGTTGGTTTTGGGTGTTAAAGGTTGGAAGAGTGGGTGTGATGGTGGCATGTAGTGGTTGTTATTGCTGTAATGGTGTTTTTGTTGGTTTGTGAAGTTGGGGTTGTTATAATTGAAGTCCCTTGGTTTGTGATTTTGGTACTCGTTCCTTCTCCAATTGAGATGAGTCTGGGAGTGTCTGTATTGTGAGTATTGGCTTTGAGTGGTATTAGTGGGTGGGTGATGTTGATTGTTTGTGATCATGGGGTTGCCCTGGTGGAAACTTCCTTGTTATTGATGTTGAGACTCCCTCATTCTCAGATAAGAATGGGGTCTCCATGGTGGGAATTTGGCATTCACTGCAGCAGACAGCTCCATGCTTTGCTGTGGTTGATGGTGCATTTGTCTGTGCTCCATGTTTTGCTGTGGTTGATGGTGCATTTGTCTGTTTAGGTCCTTGAACGCATTCACCCCTTCAATATTCGTCACTTTTTTTTCTGAGATTGCATTCTGTGGTTTCTCAAATGAATGTTGGTTGTTGACTCCTTTGTCATTGAAGTCTGCAATTCCTTGGGCAGTTGTTGTTGCTTTGAGTAGGCCATCTGAGAAGTAGTCCACTGCTTTTCTTGTTTCTGGGGTCAATCCTTCATAGAACGCTCGGAAGCCCACTTTATCAGTCGCTTTCTTGTATCTTTCCCAGGCCTTAAAGAGTGGTTCTTCGTCCCCTTGTGTGAATAGATGTTCCTCCTCTTTCAGCTGGATGATCTGTCTGGATGAGGTGAATTTGGCCAGAAATTTGGTGACCAAATCATCCCAACTAGTGATACTTCCTTGGGGGAAAGTTTCAAACCATTGTGCAGCTTCACCCTTTAACGAGAAAGGGAATAACAGGATCTTATAAGTGTCATGATCTGGACCATCGGTTTTGACTATATTACAAGTCTTCAGAAAAGTGGATATGTGCTGCTGAGGATCTTCCGATGGATTTCCGTCATAAGAACAATTGTTCTTGATGAGTGTAATAAGTGGTGGATTCATGTCATGATACTCTTTATCTGTAGAAACTCGTACGCAAACAATCAAGATGACCAAACAACAGCACGCTTAAGAATTGAGTGCAGTGAATTAAGATAAATTGTTAGCGAGTTAATAGAGGCAATTTCTCAAACAGTTAGTATGTTAGTAAAAAAAATAAAGAAAAAGTGCTTGATCTAGACCTCCACTTCACTTAATCATTGTCAATCTATTTCAATCCCCGGCAACGGCGCCAAAAACTTGATGTG
>NC_029774.3:43089752-43095202 GCF_000817695.3 Arachis duranensis
AACTCACATGAGTGAGGTCGATCCCACAGGGATTGAAGGATTGAGCAATTTTAATTTAGTGGTTGATTTAGTCAAGCGAATTAAGTTTTGGTTGAGTGGGTTGTATTTAACAGAAGAAGCAATTAGGACTCAAACAGTAAAGAAATTAAGTGCAGCAAAGGTTCACAGAAGAACCAAAAGTAAATTAGGATCTCAGGACTCCAGAGACTAGGTAGCAGAGCCTAGACCTCAATTGCCTTCCTAGATCCAAGTTCTCAAATCAATTGACAAGAAAATGAAGAGGAAGCAGTAAAAGAAATTGAAATTAAACTCAATTGTGCAGAAAGGAATTGAAGAGATTTTGAATGGAGATTGAGACAGAATTTCCTCAATTCTTCACACCCAAAACTCAAAACAAGGAAATTAAAAAGGCCTAAGCAAGAACGAGGAAGAAGAGAGATCAATTCTCCTCCCCAATTCTCTGAAATCTCAGTGAAGACACCAAGAGAAGCTCCAAAGTGCAAAAATAAAATTCAAAGCTCAAAGAAAGTGCAAAATTCAAAAGCTCAGTAAAAGGTTCCTAATTACATCAAACTAGCTCATATTTATACACTTTCTATTCTTGGATTTTGGGATTTGGATGGGCTTTTGATTTGGTGAAGAAATGAATTGAATTGGAATTTTAATTAAATTTTCAGCCCAAAATAATAGCTTCCAGGAGGCTGCCCTGCCCTTGTGGAGGGCAGGCCAGAAAATTGATGTGTGGTGCGGCTTGGTGCGGGCTGGTGCGCAGGATGCTGCCCTGCCCTCACGGAGGGCAGGGCAGAAAAAAATGGTGCACCAGAAATTGTGCTGTGGTGCGCGCTGGTGCTGCCAGGATCGTGCTGTGGTGCGCCAGACTCATTTCTTGGTGCGCCAGATTCATGCCACACAAAATGCTGCCCTGCCCTCGCGGAGGGCAGGGCAGTGTTTTCACTTTGATGTCCCAAGTTCGAATCATGGCCGAAACAAACGCTACTTAATTTCCTTGGCTTTCTTGGCACCATAATGAAGCCTAGTTCCTTGCTTCCTTCTTGTTCCGCGTTCGAGACTTGTAGCAAGCATTTGGAGACATTTTCCTTTGGTTTTCTCCCCTTGTGAGCCCGATACTGCCCTTGTGGAGGGCAGGGCAGCATTTTCTTCTTCTTGATTCCAAGGCACATATTTGTGCTCTGCCCTTGTAGTGGGCAGGGCAGAGTTGCCTTTTATGCCTTGTTCCCTTATGTTGCCCTCCTATTGCATGCGGCACACTTTTCCTTCCTTTGACCACGCTTCCTTCTCCTTGGGTCACGCTTTCTTAGGCCACGCTTTTCTCTTTTATTCTTTTCTTCACCTAAAATAAACCAAAACAACCACTCCAAGTATCACTAAATTCATAAGGCTTATAAATCAATTAAAATTCAATTAAAATTAGCTTCAACCTCATGAGTTAACATTAATTTCATGGTGGTTGCTTGATTTAAAGAAGTTATGCATTTTCACTCCAAATCACTTACTTAGGATGCAAGAAAGTGTATAAAGACTAATAAAACAAGTGAAATTAGCTTGAAAAATGGGTATATGATGACTTGTCATCAAGGGACCTGAGCAAAAATCTGATTCAGAGGCTGAAAAGGACTGCAGATGTTGTTGGATTCTGACCTCCCTGCACTCGAAGTAAATTTTCTGGAGCTACACAAACCCAATTGGCGCACTCTTAATTGCGTTGGAAAGTAGACATCCTGGGCTTTCCAACAATGTATAATAGTTCATATTTTTATCGAGATTTGATGGCCCAAACAGGTGTTTCAAGTCAGCTCAAGAACTCTGGCGTAAAACGCCGGAACTGGCACAAGAATGGGAGTTAAATACCCAAACTGGCATAAAAGCTGGCGTTTAACTCCAAGAAACGTCTCTACACATGAAAGCTTCAATGCTCAGCCCAAGCACACACCAAGTGGGCCCGGAAGTGGATTTTTATGTAATTTACTCATCTTTGTAAACCCTAAGCTACTAGTTCTCTACAAATATGACCTTTTGCTATTGTATTTTCATCTTTTGATCACTTTAGATCTTAGGATCATCTTTTTGAACGCATAGTTCTTAGACCATGGGGGCTGGCCATTCGGCCATGCCTGAACCCTTTGCTTATGTATCTTCAACGGTGGAGTTTCTGCACACCATAGATTAAGGGTGTGGAGCTCTGCTGTACCTCAAGTATTAGTGCAATTCTATTTTCTTTTATTCAAATCTCTCTTATTCTTATTCCAAGATATTCATTCGTACCCAAGAACATGATGAATGTGATGATTATGTGACGCTCATCATCATTCTCACTTATGAACGCGTGCCTGACAACCACTTCTGTTCTACATGCAAACAAGGCTTGAGTGGATATCTCTTGGGTTCCTTAATCAGAATGTTCGTGGTATAAGCTAGAATTGATGGAGGCATTCAAGAGAATCCGGAAGGTCTAAACCTTGTCTGTGGTATTCTGAGTAGGATTCAAGGATTGAATGACTGTGACAAGCCTCAAACTCACGATTGTGGGCGTTAGTGACAGACGCAAAAGAATCACTGGATTCTATTCCGACATGATCGAGAACCGACAGCTGAATAGCCGTGCTGTGACAGAGCGTGTTGAACATTTTCACTGAGAGGACGGGACTATAGCCATTGACAATGGTGATGCCCAACATACAGCTTGCCTTGGAAAGGAGTAAGAAGGATTGGATGAAGATAGTAGGAAAGCAGAGAGACGGAAGGAACAAAGCATCTCCATACGCTTATCTGAAATTCTCACCAATGAATTACATAAGTATCTCTATCTTTATTTTATGCTTTATTCATAAATCATTCATAACCGTTTGAATCAGCCTGACTGAGATTTACAAGATGACCATAGCTTGCTTCATACCAACAATCTCCGTGGGATCGACCCTTACTCGCGTAAGGTTTATTACTTGGACGACCCAGTGCACTTGTTGGTTAGTTGTGCGAAGTTGTGATAAAGAGTTGAGATTGCAATTGAGCGTACCATGTTGATGGCGCCATTGATGATCACAATTTCATGCACCAGAGGTGGAGGAATAGGAAGATCCCTACAGAGGACTTCTCTCCAGGGGATAAAGTAATCTCAGCTTACTTCCCAAACATCCCCCCTGATCTCCCCACTATACCATCACAATTACCTAAAGTTTTCACCATCAACAGAGTTCTCTCATTGGAACATGTTGAGATCATTGATACAACCAATGGATATAGGTCTACTACCAGAGGAGAAGACTTGAAGCACTATCAACCTCCCTAATAGAGGAATTGTCGAGCTAGCGACGCTAAAGGAGCGCTCTATTGGGAGGCAACCCAACCTGAGGTAGTTTCATTTTCATTTTCATTTCAATAAAGATCACAAGTTGTTTCCCTGGTATTGCGAAGAGCTAAGTTTGGTTTTCCACACCAAAACAATTCAAGAGTGAAAGTGTAATTCTAAGTTTGGTGTTCCACCAAAGATATTAGTTAGAATCACACTATACCCCCAAAACACATTGCTAGCTCCAACCAATCAGGGGAACCAATTAGCTGTAGTTTAGTCTTTAGTTAATAATGGTTTTGTTAACAACATGATATGAGGTTCTCTGCATGTATGCAAACTCTTGTATTGGGCAAGGAACTAAGTTTGGTGTTCACACACCAAAATTCAGTTCAGAAGTTCACAAGCATACATGCAAGCTAACTATTTTTTTTAAGTGTTTCGGGAGCAAGCAACTTCCAATAACTTTGCAGGAACCTTATGAGGAAATGGTGCACCTTCATCCAAGGAAGTGAAGTAGCAAAGACTATGGATGAAGACAAACAAGGAGGGGAGCATGGGCATCCACACGAGTAAACGGTGGTGGAGTTCCTTCTTTGGTCCATCTTTTTCTATACTTTAAATAAGGAAGATCTTGTATGAAATAGAACATGCTTCCATGATAGTTTGAATTTTGTTTTCAATTCTGTCTTTAAGTTTCTCACAGCTTAGGTCTATGTTTGCTAGTCTGAATGTCACTGCATCTTTTCCTTACTTAATTGTATTCTTTTCCTTTTGAATCAAATGAAAAGAGAATGATTGTTTTATAAAGGACCAGAGTGGAGTTCATATTATGGAGTAAGTTCCTAAGTTTGTGGTGTAATCATAAGTTAGCTAAGTTGGTTCACCAACAAGGTGGGAGGACAACTATCTGTCATGAATCCTATGCTTTGAACACACCCCATGAGGCTAGCTAAATAACAAGATCCTAATAAGAAAAAGTGAAAGAACAATCAAAGTTGAAGAATAAAAGAAAAAAAATAGCAAGAAAAGAAGCTAGGCACCAATGGTTTAAGTCTTGAGGAATGTGTCTGTGGTGTTCTTGTACCAAGGATCTACTTGGATTACTAAGCTCTCAGGGGTGCTTTATCACCTGGTGACTTGGGTTAACTAACCCGGGATTATCAGCTGAAAGTCCACTATCAAGAGCAATCCTTACTACAGAACATTTAGTAGCCCAAAGAGGTGCTGGGCACCAAGACCTCAAGGACGGAAAATAAACAAACCATGTGCCTGTGGTGTGTATGTATGGAGGAGAGGCTTGAGGAAGTAAGTGTTTCAACACCTAGCACCTTGAACCAATTGGTTCGGGAGTGTTGGCTGAAAGCTTATTCTAAAGACTTGGCCCCTTACAGAGCACTTAGTATAAGAACACAAATAAGCCCTGAAATGACAACGAAAGGATCAATGAATAAAAGTCTCATGGGATACAATCAAGTAATTATTCTAGGACATGATAAAGGTCTGAAAGCCAGTGAAGGAATGAACCTAAGTTGCTATGCATGAAACCACCATAAAACCAGGGACATGACTTCCACAAGAACGATTCATTTCTCTTGGAATTCCATTCATCATTCTCTTGTTCCAGTACTTGCTTAGGGACAAGCAAGCTTTAAGTTTGGTGTTGTGATGCCAGGGCATCTTGGCCAGTTTCACTGACCTTTCTTTACTGTTTTTAGGGTATGATAGCGCGAAATTGTGATCAATACTTTTCACAAATCAAATAATCCCCGGTAATGAATCCAAAAACTTGGTGTTCAATACCATGGCATAAACACAACTTCGCACAACTAACCAGCAAGTGTAATGGGTCGTCCAAGTAATAAACCTTACGCGAGTAAGGGTCGATCCCACAGAGATTGTTGGTATGAAGCAAGCTATGGTCACCTTGTAAATCTTAGTCAGGCAAACTCAAATGGGTATGGTGATATGCGAATAAAATATAAAGATAAAGATAGAGATACTTATGTAATTCATTGGTAGGAATTTCAGATAAGCGTATGAAGTTGCTTGTCCCTTCCGTCTCTCTGCTTTCCTACTGTCTTCATCCAATTCTTCCTACTCCTTTCCATGGCAAGCTTAAGCAAGGGTTTCACCGTTGTCA
>NC_029774.3:43096027-43097453 GCF_000817695.3 Arachis duranensis
CAAAAAGCGTACAAATTATCCGCTCATTACAACACCAAACTTAAATTGTTGCTTGTCCTCAAGCAACTGAAAATCAAATAAGATAAAAAGAAGAGAATATGCAATGAATTCCAAAAACATCTATGAAGATCAGTATTAATTAGATGAGCGGGGCTTTTAGCTTTTTGCCTCTGAACAGTTTTGGCATCTCACTCTATCCTTTGAAATTCAGAATGATTGGCTTCTTTAGGAACTCAGAATCCAGATAGTGTTATTGATTCTCCTAGTTAAGTATGATGATTCTTGAACACAGCTACTTATTGAGTCTTGGCCGTGGCCCAAAGCACTCTATCTTCCAGTATTACCACCGGATACATACATGCCACAGACACATACTTGGGTGAACCTTTTCATATTGTGACTCAGCTTTGCTAGAGTCCCCAATTAGAGGTGTCCAGTGTTCTTAAGCACACTCTTTTTGCCTTGGATCACAACTTTATTTCTTTCTTTTCTTTCTTTTTCTTTCTTTTTCTCCATTTTTTTTCGAATTTCTCTCTTTTTTTTTTCTTTTTTTTTTTGAATTCACTGCTTTTTCTTGCTTCAAGAACCATTTTAATGATTTTTCAGATCCTCAGTAACATGTCTCCTTTTTCATCAATCTTTCAAGAGCCAAAATTCATGAACCACAAATTCAAAAGACATATGCACTGTTTAAGCATACATTCAGAAAACAAAAGTATTGCCACCACATCAAAATAATCAAATTGTTATAAAATTCAAAATTCATGCAATTCTTTTCTTTTTCAATTAAGAACATTTTTTTCATTCAAGAGAGGTGATGGATTCATAGGACATTCATAACTTTAAGGCATAGACACTAAGACACTAATGAACACAAGACACAAACATAGACAAACATAAGCACTAAAATTCGAAAAACAGGAAAATAAAGAACAAGGAAATTAAAGAACGGGTCCACCTTAGTGATGGCGGCTCTTTCTTCCTCTTGAAGATCCTATGGAGTGCTTGAGTTCCTCAATGTCTTTTCCTTGTCTTTGTTGCTCCTCTCTCATGATTCTTTGATCTTCTCTAATTTCATGGAGGAGAATGGAGTGTTTTTGGTGCTCCACCCTTAGTTGTCCCATGTTAGAACTCAGTTCTCCTAGGGAGGTGTTGATTTGCTCCCAATAGTTTTGTGGAGAAAAGTGCATCCCTTGAGGTATCTCAGGGATCTCATGATGAGTGGGGTCTCTTGTGTGCTCCATCCTCTTCTTAGTGATAGGTTTGTCCTCATCAATAGGGATGTCTCCCTCTATGTCAACTCCAACCGAATAACAGAGGTGACAAATGAGATGAGGGAAGGCTAACCTTGCCAAGGTAGAAGACTTGTCCGCCACCTTATAAAGTTCTTGAGATATAACCTCATGAACTTCTATTTCTTCTCCAG
>NC_029774.3:43097749-43098368 GCF_000817695.3 Arachis duranensis
GACTTGTTGAATGGGGTTGGTAAGAACTTCCCAACCTCTTCTTCGGATCTCATGTCGGATCTCCAGATATTCACTCTTTTTGAGTGAAAAAGGGACCTCGGGGATCACCTTCTTCAAGGCCACAACTTCATAGAAGTGGTCTTGATGCACCCTTGAGATGAATCTCTCCATCTCCCATGACTCGAAGGGGGAAGCTTTTGCCTTCCCTTTACTCTTTCTAGAGGTTTCTCCGGCCTTAGATGCCATAAATGGTTATGAAAAAACAAAAAGCATTGCTTTTACCACACCAAACTTAAAGGGTTTGCTCGTCCTCGAGCAAAAGAAGAAAGAAGAGAGTAGAAGAAGAAGAAATGATGAAGAAGGGAATGGCTTTGTGTTCGGCCAAAAAGGGGGAGAAGTAGTGTTTAGGTTGTGTGAAAATGAAGGAGTGAAGATAGGTTTATATAGGAGAGGGGGAGGGTTGATGTGCGGCTATGTATAGGTGGGTTGGGTGGGAAAGTGGTTTGAATTTGAATGGTGAGGTAGGTGAGGTTTTATGAAGGATGGATGTGAGTGGTGAAGAGAAAGATGGGATTTGATAGGTGAGGGGTTTTTGGGGAAGAGGTGTTGAGGTGATTGG
>NC_029774.3:43098650-43098820 GCF_000817695.3 Arachis duranensis
CAGAATGGTGCCAGACTGGGCGTTAAACGCCCAACAGCTAGCCTTACTGGCGTTTAAACGCCAGTAAGTTCTTCCTCCAGGATGTGCTGTTTTTCTTCCTGTTTTTCATTCTGTTTTTGCTTTTTTCATTGATTTTGTGACTTCTCATGATCATCAACCTACAAAAAAAC
>NC_029774.3:43099524-43099839 GCF_000817695.3 Arachis duranensis
GAGGTCCTCCTCAGTGGCGTTCACTGCCTCTCTTTCCTCCCAAAATTCGGCCATGATGATGGCCTTGCACTCTTCTTTTGGATTTTCTTCTGTATTGCTTGGGAGAGTACTAGGAGGGAGTTCAGTAATTTTCTTGCTCAGCTGACCCACTTGTCCCTCCAAATTTTTAATGGAGGACCTTGTTTCAGTCATGAAACTTTGAGTGGTTTTGATCAGATCAGAGACCATGGTTGCTAAGTCAGAGTTATTCTGCTTAGAACTCTCTGTTTGTTGCTGAGAAGATGATGGAAAAGGCTTGCTATTGCGAAACCTGTT
>NC_029774.3:43099939-43100611 GCF_000817695.3 Arachis duranensis
TTCATTGGTAGGAATTTCAGATAAGCGTATGAAGTTGCTTGTCCCTTCCGTCTCTCTGCTTTCCTACTGTCTTCATCCAATTCTTCCTACTCCTTTCCATGGCAAGGTTAAGCAAGGGTTTCACCGTTGTCAGTGGCTACCTCCCATCCTCTCAGTGGAAATGTTCAACACACCCTGTCACGGCACGGCTATCCATCTGTCGGTTCTCGATCAGGCCGGAATAGAATCCAGTGATTCTTTTGCGTCTGTCACTAACGCCCCGCCTTCAGGAGTTTGAAGCACATCACAGTCATTCAATCATTGAATCCTACTCAAAATACCACAGACAAGGTTAGACCTTCCGGATTCTCTTGAATGCCGCCATCAGTTCTAGCCTTTACCACGAAGATTCCGGTTAAAGAATCCAAGAGATATTCACCCAGTCTAAGGTAGAACAGAGGTGGTTGTCAGTCACATGTTCATAGGTGAGAATGATGATGAGTGTCACAGATCATCACATTCATCAAGTTGAAGAACAAGCGATATCTTAGAACAAGAACAAGCGGAATTGAGTAGAAGAACAGTAGTAATTGCATTAATACTCGAGGTACAGCAGAGCTCCACACCTTAATCTATGGTGTGTAGAAACTCCACCGTTGAAAATACATAAGCATAAGGTCTAGGCATGGCCGA
>NC_029774.3:43105932-43106529 GCF_000817695.3 Arachis duranensis
TCAGCTAAGAACTGATGAGGATCTTCCAATGGAAGTCCATGGAACTTGCAATTCTGTTGCATTAGAGAAACTAATTGAGGCTTAAGCTCAAAGTTGTTTGTTCCAATGGCAGGGATAGAGATGCTTCTCCCATAAAAGTTGGGAGTAGGTGCAGTAAAGTCACCCAGCACCTTCCTTACATTGTTGGCATTGTTGTTGTTTTCGGCTGCCATAGGTTCTTCTTCTTTGAAGATTTCTGTTAGGTCCTCTACAGAGAGTTGTGCTTTGGCTTCTCTTAGCTTTCTCTTCAAGGTCCTTTCAGGTTCAGGGTCAGCCTCAACAAGAATGCCTTTGTTTTTGCTTCTGCTCATAAGAAAGAGAAGAGAACAAGAAAATGTGGAATCCTCTATGTCACAGTATAGAGATTCCTTGAGGTGTTAGAGGAAAAGAAAAATAGAAGGCAGAAGTAGAAAATTCGAACTTATCAAAGAAGATGGAGTTCAAATTTTGCATTAAGGAATAGTGTTAGTCCATAAATAGAAGGATGTGAGAAGAAGGGAAGTAATTTTCAAAAATTAAGTAAAAGATTTTGAAAACATTTTTGAAAAACACGAATTG
>NC_029774.3:43106701-43107767 GCF_000817695.3 Arachis duranensis
TGTGATTGAGAAGATATGATTTGAAAAACATTTTAAAAATATTTGATTTTGAAAATTAAAAACTTGACTAACAAGAAAAGATATGATTCAAACATTAAACCTTTCTCAACAGAAAAGACAACATACTTGAAATGTTGAATCAAATCATTGATTGATAGCAAGTATTTTTAAAAATAGAAAGAAATTGATTTTGAAAACATATGATTGAAAAGATATGATTTGAAAAAGATTTGATTTTGAAAAACTTTGAAAGCTTGAAAAAAAAATTGCATTGAAAACAAAATCTTCCCTCTTGTGCCATCCTGGCGTTAAACGCCCATAATGGTGCACATTCTGGCGTTTAACGCCCAAAACTATACCCTTTTGGGCGTTAAACGCCCAACCAGGTACCCTGGCTGGCGTTTAAACGCCAGTCTGTCCTTCTTCACTGGGCGTTTTGAACGCCCAGCTTTTTTTGTGTAATTCCTCTGCTGTATGTTCTTGATCTTCAACTGTATTATTGACTTGAGAAGACACAAATTAAAAATATTTTTGGATTTTTTTAATAATAAGGAAAAATCAAAATGCAACAAATAACAATGCATGCAAGACACCAAACTTAGCAGTTTGTATACTACTAACACTAATGAGAATGCATATGAGACACACAAAACACTCAAGTCAAGAGAATTTAAAGATTAGAGTAAGAAATCATCAAGAACATCTTGAAGATCACTAAGACACATGAATGAATGCATGCAATTGACACCAAACTTATCATGAGACTAGTGTCTCAACAAGAAACATAGAATATTTTTTTGTTTTTATGATTTTGTAAAATTTTTTGTGCTTTTTCGAAAATTAAGTGGAAAAAGATATCAAAGTTCTTAATGAGAATTCCAGGAATCAGTGCAATGCTAGTCTAAAACTCCGGTCTAGGAATTAGACATGGCTTCACAGCCAGCCAAGCTTTCAAGGAAAGCTTCGGTCCAAAACACTAGACATGGCCAATGGCCAGCCAAGCCTTAGCAGATCACTGCTCCAAAAGCAAGATTGATAGAAATCAACAAGCTCTTGTGGTGATAAG
>NC_029774.3:43108864-43117837 GCF_000817695.3 Arachis duranensis
TTGTGCCAGTTCCGGCGTTTAACGCTGGAAATTCTGAGGGTGACTTTGAACGCCGGTTTGGGCCATCAAATCTTGGGCAAAGCATGGACTATCATATATTGCTGGAAAGCCCAGGATGTCTACTTTCCAACACCGTTGAGAGCGCGCCAATTGGGTATCTGTAGCTCCAGAAAATCTGCTTCGAGTGCAGGGAGGTCAGAATCCAACAGCATCTGTAGTCCTTTTTAGTCTCTGAATCAGATTTTTGCTCAGGTCCCTCAATTTCAGGCAGAAAATACCTGAAATCACAGAAAAACACACAAACTCATAGTAAAGTCCAGAAAAGTGAATTTTAACTAAAAACTAATAAAAATATACTAAAAACTAACTAGATCATACTAAAATCATACTAAAAACAATGCCAAAAAGCGTACAAATTATCCACTCATCAGGGTAGTTTTATGCATTTTCTTAAGAAATAAGATAGTTTTGGGTGGATATTCACTTACATCTTGATTCAAGCATACATTGTGCACTTTACATGATTTCATGAGAATTTTGCATGAATTATATGACAAATTGGATGATGCATGACTCATGACTTGTACTTGAACTTTGATGCACTTTGTTGCTTGATTTCAGGACAAAAGAAGCAAAGAAGAACCACGTTAGCAGCCACATTAGTTTAGCTAACGTGACCTCTAACGTGGAATGGAAGCAATCTTGCAAAGTTAGTGAGAAAGGTAATCGCCAATAACGCCCTCGAAGCCATCATATCCCACGTTAAGAGTCACGTTAACTAAGTTAACGTGAACTCTAACGTGGAAGAAGACAACAAGGCCGATGTTAGTGACACTCTCCTTTGTCACTAACGTTGGACCAAGCTCATAATTGGCCACGTTAGTTGCAACGTTAACTTAGTTAACGTGGACTCCAACGTTAAGAAGCGAAAGAGAAGCAAACGTTAGTGACATTCACCTTTGTCACTAACGTTGGCCAAGCCTCCATAAGCCACGTTAACTCCCACGTTAACTTAGTTAACATGGAAGCTAACGTGGAGAGAGCAATTGATCGACAACGTGAGTGACACTTACCTTTGTCACTAACGTTGGGGTGAACACCTAAAAGCCACCATGAGCAACGTTAACTTTGTTAACGTGGAAGCTAACGTGGATAAAGAGATGATGAGCCAACATTAGTGACACTCACCTTTGTCACTAACGTTGGAGATGGCTAGCTTACTACGTTAGAAGCCACGTTAACCTAGTTAACGTGGACTCTAACGTGGGAAGTATGGGCACATTGGAACGTTAGTGACAAAGGTAAGTGTCACTAACGTTCTCGAAGGATTGGCATCACTACGTTAGAAGCAACGTTAACCTAGTTAACGTGGACTCTAACGTAGGGAGAAGGGGTGACTAACCACGTTATTGGGAAAGGTAAGTCCCAATAACGTATGCGAAGGACCAAGAGGCAACGTTAGTGGTCACGTTAGTGCCACTAACGTTGAAGTCAACGTGATCATATTTGGGTGAGAAATGTTAGTGAAAAAGGTGATTGTCACTAACGTTCTCGAACCCACACTTTCACTTAACGTTGACACCACTAACGTCCTAAGCCAAAGTCCCTGCCTACTTCACATTTTCTCTCTACAAGCAAAGCTAAGCCCAATAAAGAGGATAACCGCTTCAAACTCAAGATCCAAGAGGCCCACACCCAAGATTTGAAGAACCAACTAGAAGATCAGAAGAGTAGTATATATAGGAGTAGCTTTAAATTAGAAAGGGGTTGGAACTTTAGGGAGCCTTGGGCATAGAACTAGTCTCTGTATTTACTTTCTCTGCAACTTCTAGTTTTACTTTCATGATGTATTCTCCATCTTTGTTTTCAATTTTCAGAGCTATGAACAACTAAACCCCTTTCATTGGGTTAGGGAGCTCTGCTGCAATTTGATGAATCAATATTAGTTTTCATTCTTCTTCTTCTATCTTTTCTCTTGATTTTACTAGAAAGCTTTCAATCTTCATCCAATTGGGTAGTTATCTTGGAAAAGAAACTATTCATATTTGGATCTCTTCAGAACCTTGGAAGAGGAATGAAGAGATCATGCTAGAAATGCTTTCTCATGCTGGATCAAATTGGGTTTGGATGGATATGTGACTATAATCCTACCAATACTTGATTTGGGAATGCATGTGGTATAATCAGTGACCATACTTCATCTCTTCTCATGAGCAATTGACCAAGGAATTGGCTATTGATCAAGATTTGAGAGATTGGATTACCAAGGAATTGGAATTCGATCATTTAAAATTGCCAAGGAGATCAATGAATGCATTGATTAAGGAAAAGATGAAAATGAATTTGATCCGGAGAATGCAACATCTCCTAAGCCCAATGAACTCCCCATTTCTGATCTTACCCATTCTCTTTAATTTCTGCCATTTACTTTTATGAGCATTTCCCCATTCCCATTTAAGATTCTGCAATTTATTTTCTGCCATTTACATTCAGCTCTTTATTTCTAGCATTTACTTTTTCTGCTATTTACCTTTCTGTAATTTAATGTTCTGCAATTCTCAAGTCAAATTCTGGTTTGCTCAACTAAAATATTCCTCTAATTAAAGTTGCTTGATCAAATCAATCTCTGTGGGATTCGACCTCACTCTATCGTGAGTTTTTACTTGACGACAATTCGGTACACTTGCCGAAGGGAGATTTGTTACTAGACGGATTTTCCACGCATCAGTATAACCAAAAGGTAATACGACAGACCTTCACTGAGGACAACCTCATCCTAATACGAAATGACATTGAAACAACTCGACTGGGAGAAGAAAAGCTGGTAGCAAACTGGAAAAGACCCTACCGAGTCATAGAAGTGCTCGGAAAGGGCTATTACAGGCTTTCCGAACTCGACGGGCGAGAGCTTCCCAGGTCATGACACGCCTACAACCTAAGAAGGTACTATAGCTAGGGGTGATAAAAGATCTTGGACAAGGCACACTCTTTTTCCTGAAAAAAGTTTTTTAACGAGGCGCCCCGCCAAGACTTACAAATCACCCGATTTAGGAAATTAACTCCTCATGTATATTTGCATTCTTTCTTAATAAAATTTGTTCAGATTCTCTACAAACACTCAAGTCGTATTATTCTAAAAACATTCATCACCCGATTATAAAGCTACAGATCGACAAAAAGTGAAAATCAAATTCACTACGTGATCACGATAAAAACGAGGGTTAAAACCCAAAATCTACAAAATCGGCAAAGATGAAAACAGAATAATGCAAGAAGTTATAGAAAGTGATCCATAGAAAGGACCTGACGAGGTCCTAATAAAATGGATTGCTATAAAATAACTTAGAGACTGGCCGGCACAAAAGTCGGACCAGCCACAACAACTCAAGTTATAAGTAAAGCCCTGGAAAGAGGTCTGGCCAACCCTATAAAAGAGGATTACTATAACTTCAAAGAGCCCGACATGAGGAAGTCGGACTCCTACAAAAAAGTTACAAAAGATAATCCCTGAAAGAGACCTGAACAAGGTCCAAGAAAGAGGATTATCAAGTAACTCGACAGGGCCCGACATGACAAAGTCGGCCCGGAAAGATAAGTTACAAAAGATAATCCCTGAAAGAGATCTGAAACAAGGTCCAAGAAAGAGGATTATCAAGTAACTCGACAGGGCCCGACGTGACAAAGTCGGCTCGGAAAGATAAAGTTACAAAAGATGAATCCCTGAAAAGAGACCTGAACAAGGTCCAAGAAAGAGGATTATCAAGTAACTCGACAGGGCCCGACGTGACAAAGTCGGCCCGGAAAGATAAAGTTACAAAAGATAAATCCCTGAAAGAGACCTGAACAAGGTCCAAGAAAGAGGATTATCAAGTAACTCGACAAAGCCCGACATGACGAAGTCGGCCCGAAAAAAAAAAGTTACAAAAGGTAAACACCCAAAAGAGATCTGAACAAGATCCAAGAAAAAGGGTTACCTAGTAACGGAATAGGGACCGACATGAAGAAGCCGGACTAAAGCTACAAAAAGTTATAAAAACTACACCCGAGGGGTTACTAGAAATAACTCAAGAAAAGATCAATTGAGAGAATCAACCAACAGAGGGGAGATAACTCGACCTGAAAGACCTCGACCTCGCCAAAATTGATCTATAAAGAATTCTATCAAAGAATACTCAAACAAACAACTAGCCTTAAAAGGGACACTTCAACTAAGGCAAAAAATAAACAAAGCACAAAGGCAATCGAAAGAGGTCGGATAAAAAACACTCTGAAGATTCCAAGCAAAGTGCTAAAGAAAGCTGCAAGCAAGCATATCACAAAGAAACAAGGCAGTTACCATAAAACAAGACTCAAGAGGCCGCTTGAAACCGACCCCAAGAGCAAGAGAAACTATTTTATTTTTTAAAATAAAGTTGCTAAAGTAGCAACTGGAGCATCCAAAGTCAGAGATCACAAACTTACAAAAGTAAAGAGTTCAAAAGCCTACAAAAACCGGGCTATACATAAGCATATCAGAAAAGTTATAGAGGATCCAAAGGCTTCCGAGTAGCAGTATCTTGGGAAGAAGGAGGGCGAGTCTGAAGGGGAACTGCGTCCACTGTCCTGTCATCTCGGTTCAAAATCTGGACGTCTGGATCAGATTCCGGCTGTGTAGCTTCAACTGCCAAGGTTGAGCAAGGCGGGACAACAGAGGCTTTGGCAGAAGTGACCGGAGGAGGGACAACATCATCATCATCATCGGGATTGTCAGGGACAATCTTACCATCCTTCACAATATTATCCATGCTAAATAAGGCAAGATCAGCTCCCGGGGCGATAACCCAAACTTGCTCTTTCAGATTCTCAAAGGCCGCAGTAACACTGCCTACGAGATGACTTTGAAGTTCAGAGTAATCGGACTGAACAGATTCCAACCTACTCCTGAGCTCCATCACCTCTCTATAGGTAGTAACATAGCTATCCTTGTGTTTTTGAGCCGTATCCTCGGCCAGTTGCGCGGCAACCGCCAGGCCAACAGCCCGGGCCTTCTCCCCCTTCAGCTCTTTTTTTAGCTCGGCCACTTCCACCTCGAGCTCCTCCTTCAAACCCTTAATTCGGTCAAATTTTATTTTTGCCTCCTCCATAAAAGCCTTGGTAGCATGAATAGGAAGATCTTGAGCAGTTCGGTATAAAACCGCTCCCATGTGTGCCAGAGTAATACCACTCCGAGTAATAAATTCTAAATGATGAAGAATGGATACATCGTGGGTAGGCATGATACCATAAGGAGCAATCTGTTGGTCTACAAACCCAACCGCATCAAAATCCGGAGCACCAAGATTAAATGGCTCGACAATCCAAGGTCTTTTTGGAGGAGGAGCAACTAGAGGAGCAGAGGTACCCACTGAAGACGAATGCGGGTCAACCAAACGAACCCGGGGAGTCGGGATCATCCTCCTCGACCCAAGAGAGCTCGGGACAGACGGCTTCGACAAAACTTGGGAGGACCCTTCCCCGGTCACTTTGGCTGGGACGTTCTGAGCCGCAGTAGCCTTCCTCGCCTTCTTAAAGGCCTTCAGTGAGTCATTATTCTTCGACATCTCTGAAAAATAAGAAAAATACAAACGATTTATGAATATACAGAAAGGAAAGCAGAAAACAAATGACATGGGAGTACAGTTTATAAAATACCCAACACATCGCGAATCAAGGATGGATCCCCCAGAAACTTCTTGGTCTCAAGATGAGGAGGCTCCCCCCAAATATCCTCTAAAGCAGCAACAAAGGCCTGCTCGACCTCGTCTAACATATCCCAGGTATACCTAGACACAACTACATTCCTCTGCCACTCTAAAGGAAAACGAGGCTCGCCATTCTCATCCAGGAAGAAAGGACGAGCTCCTTCAACAGCTCGGATCTTGAAAAAATAATTCTTAAAATCTCAGAAAGACTCAGCATACATGGAGAAGACTTTATGTCCCTGGGCCGACCTAAAAGAAACCCAAGAAGCTTTCTTTTTGGTAGTCCTAGGCTTGGTCAACACAAATAGATACAGAAAAAGGGTTAAAGAGGGTTTAACGCCAAACTCATGACAAACCATCTGAAAAATCTTGATAAAGCCCCAAGAATTCGGATGAAGCTGAGATGGGGCCACGTTGCAAGACCACAACAAGTCGGTCTCAAAGGAAGTAAAAGGAAGGGTAATATCCATCTGGCTAAAGAAGAAATCGTATGCATAAAAGAAAGGACGCTCTCCCTGGGTCGAAGTAGGAAAATAGACCCTGTCATCAGAATCGGGTTCTACCAACTCATAGTTGCGTTCCTGATACTCACTACTACAGATCCGATGGTGTTTTCTAAGCTCTGTGTAGAATTCTGCATTAGATAGGGATACACACAGCAACACCAGGGAGTCCAACCACTCGGACATCTCCTCAGGTACCTTAGAGGATGCCTCGACAATATTTTTGCGAGACGACATGGCCAACTAATCCTACAAAGAAAAGGAAACGGGTTACTAACCCCAAAAAGAAAGTTCGGACAAAAAGGAAGCAACTCGAAAAAATGCGACCTTAAGCACACAAAAATAGTAAAAGGAAAACCCCAAGATGCACACCAGGGTCCAGGGGCATCCTTTGGAGGCAATGACAGAGTGAAGTCCCAGAAAAAGCTACAGAGATAAAACCTCTTTCAAACAAAACAAGCGTTCCGAGAAGAAAAAAGGCAAAAAGTCAAAAGAAAGTCATCAAAAACCATAATCTCTATCGAAGAACAATCATCAACCAGTATAGCAAAATCATCAATGAAGCAAACAAGTTATCAAAGGAGCAACCTTTTTCGAAACAGCAGTACGGAACACCAGCCAACAGCAAGAACATGCCAAACGGAAAAACAGATAAAGGCGCAATCTTTTCTTCAAAAATCAAACGAATCACTACAGAAACAGGCAACAACATGCAAAAGCCTTAGGAAGCTTCAACTACCAAGGGAACATCAGAGAAGAAAAAGCCAGAAATCGTAGCAACAAAAAATACAAAAAAGCGAAAAGGATCAAATTTTCCAAATATACACTCAAACAAAAACCCTACTGTACCGGGAAATAGAACAATGCAAGCAAAAAAGAGAAGATGAACCAACTTGAAAAAGGAGAAGCGCACGGAGAGCAAAGACAAAGAGATCAGGAGTTGCCGTCGAAAGCAAAAAGAGCACCCATGATCGCCAAAGAATGTCACAAAGAGAAACGCGAAAGGGCAGGCGATAGACGAAAACAACAAAAGTGAGAAAGAAAGGGAAAGTTACAGAAAGGAGAAAAAATCATCTCCGTATGTGAAGTTCAAAATAAAAGAAGCAAGAGAAACGAGGCATTGAAAGCCAATTAATGGGGGCATTAAAAACCCTCGCGCATTCCCAAGACCAGGGCACTAACGCAAAAGCGCGTGCTTTCAGAGGAAACGGAACAGAAACGTTCCGCATTCAAAAAAGGAGAACTCTACAAAGAAGACATTGACAAAATGCTCGAGTTCGGCTTCACCAAAGAAGGATCTAAGTCCCAAAACTAGAGACTCAACCTCAAAAAGGAAGACCGAGCTCTAGCAGGGGCACTATTCATACCTTGGGTCGAGTTGTCTGACCCGGGATGTTCTACAGACAAAGCGACCGACCTCTTCAGGTCAGGACGACCCGACCTCTTCTTAGAGAGCTCGGCCAAGTTAATAGAAAAGCCCAAAGAAGGGCCCTAATAGAGGACCGCGTACCAAAGCCCAAGGCAGTCCAAGCCCGCAGGGAGAAGGGCGGTTCCTTTGAAGATAAGATGACCTCACTCAAAAGATAAAGATAAGATAAGATAACTAACTTATCTTATCTAAGAAGGTCACTCTACACCATTATAAATACACTGGAGCACCCAGGTATAACTCATACTCTGATTCTACTCAATACCTGCTTAATACCTTCGCTAACTTAAGCATCGGAGTCCCTTGCAGGTACCCCTACCCTCCGGAGATGAAGGAATCAGCACCTCCATCAAGTCCTACAAATCGGATACCTCCATTCCAACCAGTACAGAAGATCTCGTCCGAGATCGACCTACAGTTTCAGGTAACCCCCGGAACAAAAACAGAAGAGAGAAGGTGATGAGCGGATAATTTATACGCTTTTTGGCATTATTTTTAGGTAGTTTTTAGTAAGTTCAAGCTACTTTTAGGGATATTTTCATTAGTTTTTATGTTAAATTCACATTTCTGGACTTTACTATGAGTTTGTGTGTTTTTCTATGATTTCAGGTAATTTCTGGCTGAAATTGAGGGACTTGAGCAAAACTCTGATAGGAGACTGACAAAGGACTGCTGATGCTGTTGGAATCTGACCTCCCTGCACTCAAAATGGATTTTCTGGAGCTATAGAACTCCAAATGGCGCGCTCTCAACGGCGTTGGAAGGTAGACATCCAGAGCATTCCAGCAATATATAATAGTCCATACTTTATTCGGAAATTGACGACGTAAAGTGGCGCTCAACGCCAAGTACATGCTGCTGTCTGGAGTTAAACGCCAGAAACACGTCATGATCCGGAGTTGAACGCCCAAAACACGTTATAACTTGGTGTTCAACTCCAAGAGAAGCCTCAGCTCGTGGATAGATCAAGCTCAGCCCAAACATACACCAAGTGGGCCCCGGAAGTGGATTTATGCATCAATTACTTACTCATGTAAACCCTAGTTGCTAGTCTAGTATAAATAGGATAAGTTACTATTGTATTAGACATCTTTTGACAGTTTAATATTTTGACTTTGTAGTCTTTTGACCATTCGGTCTTTTGATCACATTCAGGGGGCTGGCCATTCGGCCATGCCTGAACCTTTCACTTATGTATTTTCAACAATGGAGTTTCTGCACACCATAGATTAAGGGTGTGGAGCTCTGTTGTACCTCAAGTTTCAATACAATTACTATTACTTTCTATTCAATTCTCTTTTATTCCTATTCCAAGATATAT
>NC_029774.3:43117875-43120944 GCF_000817695.3 Arachis duranensis
TATTACTTTCTATTCAATTCTCTTTTATTCTTATTCCAAGATATACGTTGCACAACACTTTGATGAATGTGATGATCCGTGACACTCATCATCATTCTCACCTATGAACGCGCGTGATTGACAACCACTTCCGTTCTACTCTAGGCCGGGCGCATATCTCTTAGATTCCCCAACAGAATCTTCGTGGTATAAGCTAGATAGATGGCGAGGATCCCGGGAATCCGGAAAGTCTAACCTTGTCTGTGGTATTCCAAGTAGGATTCCGGTATTGAATGACTGTGACGAGCTTCAAACTCTTGAAGGCTGGACGTGATGACAAACGTAAAAGAATCAATGGATTCTACTCCAACCTGATTGAGAACCGACAGATGATTAGCCGTGCTGTGACAGAGCATTTGGACCATTTTCACTGAGAGGCCGTGCTGTGACAGAGCATAGGAACGTTTTCACTGAGAGGACGGGATGTAGCCATCAACCATGGGTGATGCCTCCAGACGATTAGCCGTGTAGTGACAGCGCATAGGACCATTTTCCCGAGAGGATTAAAAGTAGCCATTGATGATGGTGATGCCCTACATACAGCTTGCCATGGAAAGGAGTAAGAAGGATTGGATGAAAGCAATAAGAATGTAGAGATTCGAAAGGATTCTAGCATCTCCACACACTTATCTGAAATTCCCACTATTGATTTACATAAGTATTTCTATCCCTTTTTATTTTATTTATCTTTTAAATTATCTAATCCAATTACATTTGACCCTATGAATCCACTTAACTGAGATTTACAAGGTGACCATAGCTTGCTTCATACCAACAATCTCTGTGGGATCGACCCTTACTCACGTAAGGTATTACTTGGATGACCCAGTACACTTGCTGGTTAAGTTGAACGGAGTTGTGGAAAGAAAAAGCTTCTCTAACAGTTCCTGGAACTCTTGTATCACAATTTCGTCCACCAAGTTTTTGGCACCGTTGCCGGGGATTGTTCGAGTATGGACAACTGACGGTTCATCTTGTTGCTCAGATTAGGTAATTTTCTTTTCAAAAAGTTTTCAAAAATCTTTCAAAAATAATTTTTTTATTATTATTTTCGTTTTTCTAAAGTATATTTTTTAAAATTTAATAAAAATACAAAAAAATTAGAAAATCATAAAAACCAAAAATATTTTGTGTTTCTTGTTTGAGTCTTGAGTCAACTTTTAAGTTTAGTGTCAATTGCATGCTTTAAAAATTTTATCTTGCATTTTTCGAAAATTTATGCATTCATAGTGTTCTTCATGATCTTCAAGTTGTTCTTGATAAGTCCTCTTGTTTGATCTTGATGATTTCTTGTTTTGTGTTGTTTGTTGTTTTTCATATGCATTTTTCATTTGTTAGAGTCCATGCATTAAAGATTTCTAAGTTTGGTGTCTTGCATGTTTTCTTTGCATCAAAAATTTTTCAAAATTATGTTCTTGATGTTCATCATGATCTTCAAAGTGTTCTTGGTATTCATCTTCATAGTGTTCTTGCATGCATCATGAGTTTTGATTCATAATTTTCATGTTGTGAGTCATTTTTGTTGTTTTTCTCTCTCATCATTAAAAATTCAAAAAAATAAAAAAATATCTTTTCCTTATTTCCCTCCAAATTTTCGAAATTTTGGGTTGACTTGGTCAAAAATTTTTAAAAATTAGTTGTTTCTTACAAGTCAAGTCAAATTTTCAATTTTAAAAATCTTATCTTTCCAAAATCTTTTTCAAAAATTATATCTTTTTCATTTTTTTCTATTTTTCGAAAATTTCAAAAATATTTTTCAAAATATTTTCAAAATCTTTTTCTCATCTTTATATCATATTTTCGAAAATTCACTAATAATTAATGTGATTGATTCAAAATTTTGAAGTTTGTTACCTTCTTGTTAAGAAAGATTCAATCTTTAAGTTCTAGAATCTTATCTTGAAGTTTCTTGTTAGTGAAGTAAGTAATTTTAAATTTAAAAATTAAATCTTTTTATCTTTTATCTTGTTTTTTTTTTCAAAAATTTTATCTTTTTCAAAATTTGATTTCAAAATATCTTATCTAACCTCTTATCTTCTTATCTTTTCAAATTTGATTTTAATATCTTTTTTTCAATCAACTAACTAACTTTTTGTTTATTTCTTATCTTTTTCAAAACCAACTAACTACCTATCCCTCTCTAATTTTCGAAAATACTTCTCTCTTTTTCAAAAATTCTTTTTAATTGTTTTAAATTTTAATTTTAATCTTATCTTATCTCTAATTTTCAAAAATTACTAACACCTTTTTAAAATTATTTTTGAAATTCTTCATCTCTTTTCTTATTCTATTTAATTATTTATTTACTAACACTTCTCTTCACCTCCCTTCATCTAAAAATCTGAACCCACTCTTCTTCATTCTTCTCCCCTTTCTACTTCTACTAACATAAAGGAATCTCTATACTGTGACATAGAGGATTCCTCTTTCTTTTCTTGTTTTCTTCTCTTTCATATGAGCAGGAACAGGGAAAAAGGCACTCTTGTTGAAATTGATCCAGAACCTGAAAGGACTCTGAAGAGAAAATTAAGAGAAGCTAAATTACAACAATCTAAAGGTAACCTTTCAGAAATATTAGAACAAGAGAAGGAGATGGCAGCCGAAAATAATAATAATGCAAGGAGAATGCTTGGTGACTTCACAAAGCCAACGTCTAAATTTGATGGAAGAAGCATCTCCATTCCTGCCATTGGAGCCAACAACTTTGGGCTGAAACCTCAACTAGTTGCCTTAATGCAACAAAACTGCAAGTTTTATGGACTTCCATCTGAAGATCCTTACCAGTTTTTAACTGAGTTCTTGCAGATCTGTGAGACTGTAAAGACAAATGGAGTTAATCCTGAAGTCTACAGACTCATGCTTTTCCCTTTTGCTGTAAGAGACAGAGCTAGAATATGGTTGGATTCACAACCTAAGGATAGCCTGGACTCCTGGGATAAGCTGGTCACTGCCTTCTTGGATAAATTCTTTCCTCCTCAAAACCTGAGCAAGCTGAGAGTGGATGTTCAAACCTTCAAACAAAAAGATGGT
>NC_029774.3:43121185-43121670 GCF_000817695.3 Arachis duranensis
AATATGGCCGAATGCAAGGAGGAGGGGGAGGACGTGAATCCCAATGAGGAAGACCTCATGGGATGTCTCTCAAGTAAGAAGGAGTTTCCTATTAAGGACCTAAAGGAATCTGAGGCTCATACAGAGACCATAGAGATTCCATTAAATCTCATTCTGCCATTCATGAGCTCTGAAGACTATTCTTCCTCTGAAGAGGATGAAGATGTGACTGGAGAGCAAGTTGCTCAATATTTAGGAGCAATCATGAAGCTGAATGCCAAGTTGTTTGGTAATGAAACTTGGGAAAGTGAATCTCCCTTGCTCATTAATGAACTAGATACCTGGATTCAGCAAACTCTACCTCAAAAGAAACAAGATCCTGGCAAGTTCTTAATACCTTGTACCATAGGTACCATGACCTTTGAAAAGGCTCTATGTGATCTAGGGTCAGGGATAAATCTTATGCCACTCTCTGTATGGAGAAGCTGGGGATCATTGAGGTACAA
>NC_029774.3:43121882-43123226 GCF_000817695.3 Arachis duranensis
ACAGCAGGAGCTGTGATAGATGTCAACAGAGGTGAATTAGTCCTTCAATTGAATGGGGACTACCTTGTGTTTAAGGCACATGGCCATCCCTCTGTGACAAAAGAGAGTAAGCATGAAGAGCTTCTATCAGTTCAGAGTCAAGAAGAACCCCCACAATCAAACTCTAAGTTTGGTGTTGTGAGGCCACAACCAAACTCTAAGTTTGATGTTAAGACCCCATATCCAAACTCTAAGTTTGGTGTTGGGACTATACAACATTGACCTGATCACCCTGTGGCTCCATGAGAGCCACTGTCAAGCTATTGACATTAAAGAAGCGCTTGTTGGGAGGCAACCCAATTTTATTTATCTAATTTTTATTTTATTGTTATTTTGTGTTTCATTAGGTACATGATCATGAGGAGGCACGAAAAAAATATAAAAATTAAAAACGGAATCAAAAACAGCAGAAAAAATTCGCACCCTGGAGGAAGCACAGGCTGGCGTTCAACGCCAGAACAGAGCATGAACCTGGCGCTGAACGCCAGAAACAAGCAACATTCTGGCGCTGAACGCCAGGAATGTGCTAGAGAAGAAAAGCTGGCGCTGAACGCCAGTAACAAGCATGAAACTGGAGTTCAACACCAGAAACATGCTTTACATGGGCGTTGAACGCCCAGAATGTGCACCACACGGCGTTTAAACGCCAGAATGGTGTGCAAAGGCAATTTACATGCCTATTTGGTGCAGGGATGGAATTCCTTGACACCTCAGGATCTGTGGACCCCACAGGATCCCCACCTACTATATTCTCACCTTACCTCCTAATCCTATTTTGTGATGAGTATTCCCCATGTCACACTTCCCAACACTCTTCACCAATCACCTCAATCCCTCTTCCCAATCACTCTCTTCACCACTCACATCCATCCACTCTTCCCCATAAACCCCACCTACCTTCAAAAATTCAAAACCATTTTCCCACCCATTCCCACCCTAAATGGCCGAATATACACTCACCCCTCTCCCTATATATACCCTTCCATTCTACTTCGTTTTCACACAACACAACCCCCTCTTCTTCACCTTGGCCGAACCTATATCTCTCCCTCTCTACCATATTCTCTTCTTCTTCTTCTGCTCTTCTTTCTTCTATTGCTCGAGGACGAGCAACATTTTAAGTTTGGTGTGGTCAAAGCACAATCTTTTTTATTTTCCACTACCATCAATGGCACCTAAGGCCGGAGAATCCTCTAGAAAAGGAAAAGGGAAGACAAAAGCTTCTACCTCCGAGTCATGGGAGATAGAAATATTCATCTCCAAGAGCTATCAAGACCACTTCTATGATGTTGTGGCAAAGAAGAA
>NC_029774.3:43123308-43123681 GCF_000817695.3 Arachis duranensis
AGATCCGACATGAGATCCGAAGAAGAGGTTGGGAAGTTCTAACCAACCCCGTTCAACAAGTCAGAATCTTAATGGTTCAAGAGTTCTATGCCAATGCATGGATCACTAGGAACCATGATCAAAGTGTGAAACCGAGTCCAAAGAATTATCTCACAATGGTTCGGGGGAAATACTTAGATTTTAGTTCAGAAAATGTGAGGTTGGCGTTTCACTTGCCCATGATGCAAGGAGATGAACGCCCCTACATTAGAAGGGTCAACTTTAATCAAAGGTTGGACCAAGTCCTAATGGACATATGTGTGGAAGGAGCTCAATGGAAGAGAGACTCCAAAGGCAAGCCAGTTCAACTAAGAAGACTGGACCTCAAGCCTGT
>NC_029774.3:43123884-43124531 GCF_000817695.3 Arachis duranensis
AAGGCTAGCTTTTCCTCACCTTATTTGCCATCTATGTTACTCAGCTGGAGTTATCATAGAAGGAGACATCTCCATTGAGGAAGATAAGCCCATCACCAAGAAGAGGATGGAGCAAGCAAGAGAGACCCTTCACGGTTCTCAAGAGATGCATGAGGAAGCTCATCATCAAGAAATCCCTGAGATGCCTCAAGGGATGCACTTTTCTCCCAACAATTATTGGGAACAACTCAACACTTCCTTAGAAGATTTGAGCCACAATGTTAAACAATTAAGGGTGGAACATCATGAGCACTCCATCATTCTCCATGAAATAAGAGAAGATCAAAGAGCAATGAGGGAGGAGCAACAAAGGCAAGGAAGGGACATAGAAAAGCTTAAGGACATTGTTGGTCCTTCAAGAAGAAGATGCCGCTAAGGTGGATTCATTCCTTGTTCTTATTTCTTTCTGTTTTTCGGTTTTTAATGTTGTGTTTATCTATGTTTTGTGTCTCTACTTCATGATCATTAGTATGTAGTAACTATGTCTTAAAGCTATGAATAAAATCCATTAATCCTTCACCTTTCTTAAAAAAAATGATTTTAATTCAAAAGAACAAGAAGTACATAAATTTCGAAATTATCCTTGAATTTAATTTAATTATATTGAT
>NC_029774.3:43124648-43126486 GCF_000817695.3 Arachis duranensis
AAGCAAGCAGAAAAAGCCAATAGCCCTTAAAACCAAAAGGCAAGGGTAAAAAGGATCCAAGGCATTGAGCATCAATGGATAGGAGGGCCCAAGGAAATAAAATCCAGGCCTAAGCGGCTAAATCAAGCTGCCCCTAACCATGTGCTTGTGTCATGAAGGCCCAAGTGAAAAGCTTGAGACTGAGTGGTTAAAGTCGTGATCCAAAGCAAAAAGTGTGTGTTTAAGAGCTCTGGACACCTCTAACTGGGGACTCTAGCAAAGCTGAGTCACAATCTGAAAAGGTTCACCCAGTCATGTGTCTGTGGCATTTATGTATCCGATGGTAATACTGGAAAACAAAGTGCTTAGGGCCACAACCAAGACTCATAAAAGTAGCTGTGTTCAAGAATCAACATGCTTAACTAGGAGAATCAATAACACTATCCGAAATTCTAAAGTTCCTAGAGAAGCCAGTCATTCTAAACTTCAAGGGAAAAAGTGAGATGCCAAAACTGTTCAGAAGCAAAAAGCTACAAGTCCCGCTCATCTAATTATAATTAATATTTATTGATATTCTGGAATTTATAGTATATTATCTTCTTTTTATCCTAATTTATTTTCAGTTGCTTGGGGACAAGCAACAATTTAAGTTTGGTGTTGTGATGAGCGGATAATTTATACGCTTTTGGCATTATTTTTAGGTAGTTTTTAGTAAGTTCAAGCTACTTTTAGGGATGTTTTCATTAGTTTTTATGTTAAATTCACATTTCAGGACTTTACTATGAGTTTGTGTGTTTTTCTGTGATTTCAGGTAATTTCTGGCTGAAATTGAGGGACTTGAGCAAAACTCTGATAGGAGGCTGACAAAGGACTGCTGATGCTGTTGGAATCTGACCTCCCTGCACTCAAAATGAATTTTCTGGAGCTACAGAACTCCAAATTGCGCGCTCTCAACGGCGTTGGAAAGTAGACATCCAGAGCTTTCCAGCAATATATAATAGTCCATACTTTATTCGGAAATTGACGACGTAAAGTGGCGCTCAACGCCAAGTACATGCTGCTGTCTGGAGTTAAACGCTAGAAACACGTCACAACCCGGAGTTGAACGCCCAAAACACGTTATAACTTGGAGTTCAACTCCAAGAGAAGCCTCAGCTCGTGGATAGATCAAGCTCAGCCCAAACATACACCAAGTGGGACCCGGAAGTGGATTTATGTATCAATTACTTACTCATGTAAACCCTAGTAGCTAATCTAGTATAAATAGGATAAGTTACTATTGTATTAGACATCTTTTGACAGTTTAATATTTTGACTTTGTAGTCTTTTGACCATTCGGTCTTTTGATCACATTCAGGGGGCTGGCCATTCGGCCATGCCTGAACCTTTCACTTATGTATTTTCAACGGTGGAGTTTCTACACACCATAGATTAAGGGTGTGGAGCTCTGCTGTACCTCAAGTTTCAATACAATTACTATTACTTTCTATTCAATTCTCTTTTATTCCTATTCCAAGATATACGTTGCACAACACTTTGATGAATGTGATGATCCGTGACACTCATCATCATTCTCACCTATGAACGTGCGTGACTGACAACCACTTCCGTTCTACTCTAGGCCGGGCGCATATCTCTTAGATTCCCCAACAGAATCTTCGTGGTATAAGCTAGATAGATGGCGGCATTCATGGGGATCCAGAAAGTCTAACCTCTTCTGTGGTATTCCGAGTAGGATCCCGGGAATCCGGAAAGTCTAACCTTGTCTGTGGTATTCCGAGTAAGATTCCAGTATTGAATGACTGTGACGAGCTTCAAACTCCTGAAGGCTGGGCGTGATGACAAACGCAAAAGAATCA
>NC_029774.3:43126527-43166104 GCF_000817695.3 Arachis duranensis
TGACAGAGCATAGGATCATTTTCACTGAGAGGATGGGATGTAGCCATTGACAACGGTGATGCCCTACATACAGCTTGCCATGGAAAGGAGTAAGAAGGATTGGATGAAAGCAATAAGAATGTAGAGATTCGAAAGGGTTCTAGCATCTCCACACACCTATCTGAAATTCCCACTATTGATTTACATAAGTATTTCTATCCCTTTTTATTTTATTTATCCAATCTAATCACATTTGACTTTATGAGTCGACTTAACTGAGATTTACAAGATGACCATAGCTTGCTTCATACCAACAATCTCTGTGGGATCGACCCTTACTCACGTAAGGTATTACTTGGATGACCCAGTACACTTGCTGGTTAAGTTGAATGGAGTTGTGGAAAGAAAAAGCTTCTCTAACAGTACCTGGAACTCTTGTATCACAATTTCATCCACCAGAAGGAAACTAAAAAAGTGAAACCTCTCCTTTGATTTCAAACAAAGTTCAAAGAGAGAAAAAAAACGGCAAAACAAAATGAAAGCCCAATCAATAGGCATTAAAAGCACCTGCGTATTCCCAAGAAGGTAACCTCCTCGCGGAACAAATGCAGCAATAAAGGAGCGAAAGTAAAAAAAAATGCTTCGCATTTAAAAAACCACGCCAAACTCACGAACGGAGGAATGGATCAGACAAGATGCTTGAGCATGACTTTCCCAAAGTGATCGAGGCTCAGAAAGCACGATCTCATGGAAAGGTCCAAGCTCAAACAGGGGTACTGTTCATACCCTGGGCCGAGCTATACGGTTCGGGCTGGACAAAGACAAAAATGACCGACCTCTTGTTGTAACGTCCCGTCCAGCAAAATATCTTGCTTAAGTCAGGGTATTTCTACTAGAATGAACATTACGTAACCTTTTCTAGTATTAACTACTTAATTATCGAGCCTTTGTATCGAGTTCACGTTTTAGTTTTAAGAAAATGCCAGAAAATTTTGTTTTTATTCATTAAAGTCATAATTCAAATATTTACAAGTAATAATAATCACATAAATATTATTAATAATAATTCTTATACAAAAGAAACCAAATGAAACTCAAATGCAATATACCAAACCTACCTCTCTATATGAAATAAAATTTCAAGGGACAACAGCGAGGGGACTCTATGAAAGCAATTAAAATCGTAAAGAAAGCCTACTAATTGCTCGCAGCTTCAAATTGCGTCTTGAAACCTGTGTCACTAAAAGGGTGGAAAATTTGGGGGTGAGAACCAAACCACATGTTCTCAGTAGAGGTCGAGAATGCCGTGAAAGTAAAGAATAAATCGCAAATAGTTAGTTTAGTTCAACAATACTCTTTTTCATTAATTATATAAATCTTTGAAATTACATTGGAAAAGAATTAGATATTAGCTTATATCAATTTCGGTATGAATAGTCAGCCTGTTCCAAGCATAGGTTCATTAAGTCTATGCTGAACCAGTATGACTTTTCATATAATACCTAATCCTAAGCGCAATTCAAAAAACAGACAAGTAAAACACAAACAGACAAATAGAACACAAGCAAACAAAACAAGGAACACAATAAAAGCACAAGAAGTATCGCAGAGAATAATGCGCAAACAAGAATGATGCATGTATAGTCCTAGTGCAGGCAGCTCATCTGTCGGTTTCTACCCGCTCCTGACGTAACCCAGCATTACAAGCCGGATATGGCTTTCCTGTTGGCTATACCCCTGTGTACAGGAAATAACCCCTCTGCCACCACAGGGTCCACTACATGCAGGAAATAACACATCTGCCACTGCAGGGATGTATGCTGACACACCTTCTGTATACAAGAAATAACCCCTCTGCCACTACAGAAATGGAGCAGGTGGTCACGGTACTTTTGTAGCAGGAAATAACCCCTCTGCCTTACAGAATTAAAATATGGATTTGTACCGCAGGAAAACATTCTCAGTGGTTGCACCACCATTTATCTGACTGCCTCAATGTAGTAGATGATCATACAAATATCTCTGGAGTTGCCTTAATGCAACAAATGAATAAACAAACATCTCTTGGGTTGCTTCAAGCAACAAATGACCTTTCAATAGGTCCTCTGCTTTTTATTCTCTTTTATAATCATAAGTATGCAAGCGGGACAAAACCCACGTCCTTGCCAACAATTTCATAATCTGATTATCTTTTCTCAAAAGAATTGTTGAAATTATCATCATTAAACAAGTCTTAAATATTTGTTTTGGTTAAATCCTTATATTTTTATAAAATTTTGGACACAATCTCCTCTGAAAATAGAACTTAGCCACCCTTACGGGTTCCCTCAACCTCAACAACTCATCAACCTTTTCTCTAGAATTATCAAACAATACATTTTTAAAAATATTTGATAATAGTATAAAAATCCATTCTTGAGTCCCATATCCAAGGTTATTACCAAAAACAATTTCGGCAGTCTAATTTCAATTCTGTTTTTAAAATACCAAATGAATTCAGAATTGCACAAACTTTATATCCATATGATCGTCTTGGGTTAAGCTTTCTATCAAACAAAAAATCATAATTTTTTGAGTACTCTAGCTTCCGAAATAGAGGCAAAACCATGACTGCTCTGCAGTGTCTTAAAAACCAGAAAAACAGCAGCAACATATGATATTCAAAATTCAATATAAAATCCAAGTTAAATCCAATGACTTTAAAAATTAATATAGCTTAACTTCACTCATCCAGGTTTCTTTCTCAATTGGTTCTGAGTTAATATCATTTTTAATTAAGAAGATCAATAACCTAGAAGTTAAGTAAAAATGAGTCAAAATATGTATTAGAAACCAACAAGCTTAGTACCTTTCAATTTGAATAACTTTTATTACAAAACTCCAATTAAGCTAAATTTTGGTTTGGGAACTCCTAGCTCGTCCAGAAACAAGTGTGTCTTAGTTGCAACCCAATTGCTATTCAATTCTAAGAGTTACAAGCATTGGAAATTGATGCATAGCTTGCTGAAATCTGTTTCTTTTCAGCTTTGACCACCAATATTCAAAAATTCACAACTCCCAATCCTCAACTCCTAAAATTCTGAAGTTTTATAGAAATAAAAAAGTTAATCAAATTTTATAAAAAAAATTGGTTTCGCTCCAAAGCTCAGCTCGTAGAAGTCGCAGCAAGACAAATAATTTGCTGCTCTGTTTGACCTTTTCTGCTTCAGGACAGATTTAACAATCTAAGTTTAAAAATTTTCCATAAATTGTATATTTAACAAAAGGGTCTCAAATTTTTCAGTTTAGTTCCTTATATTTCCAAGTTTAATCCAAACTTGGTCTCATGCAATTCAGATCATTACATAATTAGTTATAAATTTTCAAAGTTTCTGACTTCGTTTAAAATTATGCAGAAAATCATATTTTAGAATTCAACTTTGAAAAATCATAACTAATTCTATAGTTAATTCAAACTTCCCAAAATTGAATCCCAACAACAACTTTTATCATAGTTTACTCAGCCTTTACTCTCATATCATTTTGATTATCATTGAATAACTGATTCGCTTCCAAAGTCATCTTTTAATTTCAAAAATCAGATTTTCAGCAATTAGTTCAACATTTCAAGATTCAGTCTTCCAATTATTCCTTAAGCCTAACTTCAATTAATTACTAACTAAGTCCGTTACAGTAAACCAGCTCAACAGCAACAATTTCAAGTTGATCCATCAAAATACAGAAACCACAATAATCTCTCATCGAACAATTCATAATTCAAATTCACAAAATCAACGAATTCAACCAAAGTTCCAATCAAAATCTCAATCACTCCAATCATAATTTCAGCCACAACTCAACATTCATATAATCAATAAATTACTCAAAGCTATTAAACCTATTTAAAGTTATTCAATAAACTTTTTGGGCATTTCTAAATTAAAATCGTTTAAATTAAACACCCTACCTCGATGTTATAATCGCAGAGCTTAATGTAATAGTTCCACTTAATCTGACCTCACAACAGCAGAGGCGATTCCCACGCAAATCCAGATCGGTGACAGTGGCAATATCTCTAATCATGCCCGCAACGGTGACAATTCCATGACGGTAACAATAGTTACATCAAAACAGAGAATTCAAATTGGGTGGGAATTAAGAGCAATTACAGCCCTGGAGATTTCAAGACAAGACATATACCAGAATCAACTCAGAACAAGCATGACAGTGATAATAAAACGTGTAAATGGGCCATATTTAAGAAAAAGGTCAAACCAAAGTCAAAGTGGCAGTTTCAGTCTCAACACGGCAAATTCAGTGGCGGCAGAGTAACTACCTCGCTGTGACAAGTGGGTGGCGGCTCCAGGCAGAATTGACTCGACGATAGGGCCTTGGCCTTCGGCGGCAACGACAGCGACGCTTGGTGATAGTAGCAGTGACAGAAGCCCAGCGTCACCCTTCGCTCGTGGTTTCTCCTCCGTTGTTCAAACTTTATGTTTCCAGTCGCGACAACGATGGTGACGGGGTGGCAGCAACAGCTGCGCAGCGACGGAGTGGCGGCGCTGTCCTACGCACACGAGCTCTCCTTCTTACGTTTGTCCTCTCCCTCGCGAGCGTTCTCTCTCTCTCCTCTGGCTCTGGTGACAGCGACTGCAACCAGTGCAGGGAGCAGCACGGCGCGGCAATCCTCCTTCCTCTCTTCTTCCTCTGTTCCGTCACCCTCTCCCTCTGTTCTCCGTTTCCTTCTTGCTTCCCTTCTGTTTCCCCGTCGAGCTCCCCGTTCCCTTTCTTTCCCTTTCTGATTGTAGATTTAGGGATTTAGGATACAAATTAGGGATTTGTGATATTAGGGTTAAAATTAGGAATTTTTAGGAATAGGGTAAAATATATACGAGTCATATAACAATTTTATAAAATATTTGAGACAGAATAATAATATAATATTCAAATATAATATTATAAAGATTATTATCAAAACGCATAAAATTTTATCTATCAATCTATTAATGAGCTCAAGTAATTATTTTTAATTTAAATTGTAAAGTAAACATACTAATCACATTTTATAAAATACGGTTAAACTTGAAATATCAATTACCTAAATTAAATTATGACCTTTCATTATTTTTCCATCATAACTTTAACTTCAATTTATATAAAATAACTAATTAAAATAAAAGTTATACATAAATATTAGTTGACTTAAATCTAAAGTATTTACAAAAATCCATTTAATCATTCTTAATAAATTAATCTCTAAAAGCTCAAACTAATAAAATAAATCATAATTCATTCATAATAGAAATTACTTAAATTAAATTATATAATACTTCCATTACTAAATTTTATTTCCAAAGCATATGAAATAACCAATTATAAAAATTACATAAGAATATTAATTAACTTAAACTCCAAATATTAATAAAACTAATTTAATTACTCTTAATAAATTAGTTTATAAAATAAAGAGTTCAAATTAATAATAACTCATAACTTTTCATAATGAAAGTTACTTAAATTAAATTGTACAATACTTTCTTATTTTTCAATTACTAAAATTATACAAAATATTTCAATTATAATAAAATTACTTAAGAATATTAATTGATTCAAAATAAAATTATCTCCGAATCTATTTAATTATTTTTAATAGAATAATTTTTAAAATTATAAAGTTTAAACTTAATAAGATATAATCTCAATTTATTTATATTTAGATTTTGAAAAATGCAGGATGTTACACTTGTAAGGTTGACTCGTCACCGACCTCTTCCAAAAGAGCTCGGCCATATCGCCATAGAAGCCCAAGCAGGCCCAGAATAAAGGACACTACCCCTCAGAAGGCGGTTAACCCGAAGATAAGGATCTCCCCCACAAAAGATAAGATAAGATAACAAACTTATCTCGAAGGAAGATCACCGAAACACTACTATAAATACACTGGAGCACCCAAGTATAACTCATACTCTAATTCTACAAAAAACCTGCATAAAAGCCCATACTGACTTAAGTATCGGGGTCTCTTGCAGGTACCACCACCCTCCAGTGATCGAAGACCAGTAGCACCTCAAGCTCCAACAAGCCGAACACGGCAGCTCTGATCACCCCAGAAGATCTCGTCCGAGATCGACCTCAACGTTTCAGGTAACCCTCGCAACAAATATGAACCTTGAGAATTTTTGAACAAACATTTGATTTCCTTCCGAGATTTATGTCTGCTTTTAGTTAAGTTGTGCACCTAACTATCTTTCTAAATATTTGAGAAAATATTTTGCTTTTAGCCGAACTAGTGTTTATTTGTTTTAAAACTCTACATAATCTATTTCAATATGAAATTGTATTAAAGTAATGTCACATTTATACTTTTGTTATTCTTTTACAAAATGTTTGTTGTGCACATTTTCTTTGAGAATATGAAATGGTTTTTGAAAAAAATTTCATTCTTTATGAGCAATGCATTCGAAAATCATCACCGGAGCTGCAGCTGCTCCATTCCGTGGTTCTTCTCTAAGTACAGGTTGAGTTTTAGTCCTTGCATGTCGCGTTTGAAGTTGCCGTTGTTGTTGTGGAAGTTGTATGGAGCTGTGGTTATGGTTGTCGCTGTTGCTGGACAAGAGGAATACGGTTTCTTGATGCATTTGATTTTATAGGTTCGAATATTCGAGGTAGGGGCGATTTCTTAAACTCATTTTTACCTTCAAGAATTGTTATAAGTTGATATTAATGCGAAAAATGTATGTTTATGACTTTCGTAAGTCATTTGGACTGAGCTGAGTTGCTTTGAATAAATATAATTGCTTGCCTGGTTGGTTATTGTTGAATTAGTTTTTCTTGAATTACTATAAGGGATTTAATACCGGAATTCAGTTTAATTTTGGAAATGATTTGACTTTAGAAAAGATTTAATATTGAAATTTGGTTTCATATTGAACCCGATTTGATATCAGAATTTGGTTTAAAATGAATTTGAAAAGGAATTGATATTTGAAAACAGTTTGATTATTGAAAATGATTTTCTATTTGAAAATGATTGAGAAGGGTTTGAGGGATGTTTGGATGAGACCCTTGAAGGGTGACAAAAGTCTGAATTTTAGAGGAGATGATGCCAAAATTTTTATAAAAATTGGAGGCTTCGTTTGAAAAGGTTATTTAAAAAGATTTGGATTTAAGGTTATATGGTTTGATTTATTTAGAAAAGAATGAATTGTGTTTTGATTTTAAAATTATTGATGAACGAAATAGGAGGTGTAATAATAAGGAATGAGGGATGATGAGGATTGATTTTTAAAGTATGATTGTTGAATGAATTGATTGATATTGAGAAGTCGAATAAGATGTAGTGGCGTTGTCCACTTAATCAAGAGATGAGGAAAAAGAATGATTGAAAGAGACTATGAGGACAATGATTATGAATGTGAAGTGTGAATTTATGTTCTGTTTTGTTTTGTTGCATCACTTTTTCTCTATTTGTAAAGTGTGTCGAGTACTATATCCCTTGAGTGTGACGGGCACTATATCCCAAAAGTGTGACGGGCACTATATCCCAAGAGTGCAGGAGCACTTTACCCTGGAAAGTGTGTGGGCACTATATCCCATAAGTGTGGTGGGTACTATATCATAAGAGTGCTTATCCTAGAAAATACGGCACACACGATATCCCATGAGTGTCGAGGGTACTATATCCCAATAGTGTGACGGGCATTGTATTCCAAGAGTGTTAATGCATGTCAGAGAGATGATATCTGGGTTAGCTACTGGGTGTATCAGATTCTGGCTAAGTAACTAACACCTGAGCTCACGGCTATTGTTTGGGTGTGTTTAAGTGTTTTGGTTTGTCTATCTAATGAATTCTGTTTAATTGGTTATTGTGATACTTGCTGTAACTGTTCTTTAAATGTGTTTGCCTTGTATTTATTTGCTCTTATGATTGATTTCTATTTTGAGTATTTGGTGGTGGATTGATGATAGCGGTGATGGGTTTTGTTCAACCGGAGGTCGAGATTTGAATTAAATTTGGGCTAGAGGTCGTGATTGGTTGGATCAATGGTAAGTTTTGGTTAAATTGTTTTCTTAGTAAGTGGTGAAATGAATGGAATGTTATTTTGTGTGAAATTTTTGTAAGAAAAATATGAGTTTTAAATTTAGATAATGAACTGATGATCACTACGATTGAAAATAGTTTTATTTAAAATATCTTCTTATAACAATTCTTAAACCCTCTACTGAGAACCAGCGAGGACGATATTCTCATCCCCTACAGACTTCTCTTTTCAGGACCGACGAGGAAGCTTGTGGAATTTTTTTTAAGTTCCTAAATACGCTGCTTCTGTTTGTATACATATGTTATAGACTTCTTTGGCCTTTATTATTATAATCTTGTAAGAGGGATAGGAGTTGTATGTTTTTTATATATGTATATGCATGTTTGTATTAGTGAAATTGAGCTTTCGGTTTTTCAAAGAAAACAACAATGTGGTTTCGAGTCAAAGGCTCTTATTTTATTATTAAATATATGACGTCGTCGTAATACTTCTCGCTATCAGCTAGAAGCATGATATTTTGATAGTAAGAATGTTACAACTATATTATTCGCACAATAATGCTTGTTTTTTTCATAGTTATCAATAAAAAAATTTATTATGTATATATTGATTCTTTTCAATAAATAGTATTGTCATTCTAAGCCTTTTATATAGACATGTATGCACCATATATCATTTGACCGGATTAGTATAACTACTGGCTAAAATTTGTATCTCTTAAAATTTAAATTTGACATACTGGTAACGTGTAATATTGACATCAAGAAACTTCCATCATGTTGGTTTGGTCAACTGCTTTAGTCCATCTTTTATAGTGATAACTTGATAAAATCAAATATCTTCAAGATGAAATGATATTATGATTAACTTGACCCCGTTGTTTTGAACATCGAGTTAAGCCTTTACAAATTTAAGCAAACCTCAAACCTATACATCAAAAAATATGAAGACTAAGTTTCACATAAAGCAAATTGTATTTTTTTTTTTATTTGTCATTGTGTCAGGATTATTTTCATAAATTTAATTTGCCACAATAATCTTAAATAGATTTTGTCCTATAATATTGAAACAGATATACTTCATGTGTAATTCATTTTTTATGCTATCAACTTTATAGCTTTCTGCTGAATTAGTTAATTATATGTTATGCTTTAAGCTGATTGTCTTTGCAGTAGATGTGATTTCGATTTGTTTACTTTTTCCAACTCACTACTACTGAGACTTGCTTTATTTAAGCAAGAGCCAAACCTGTAATTAAAAAAGTATGAAAGTCTAATTTTTACATTTAACAAAATTTAAATTTTATTTTTCATTATCACTGGTTCATTTTCATTAACTAAGTATTCTACTCTCATGAATATGTATTGCTTTATTTATTAAATCGCATATATCCGTCAGGCCAATACTTTATAGCTTTCTGCTTTTCGAGTTCTATATTTTTTACTAAAAGGTAATCATAATTTTTATGCGGTGAGCTTTTAATTTATTTTGATTGAACCAAGTATGTTCGATTTCTGAAAATAAGTATTTTAAGTGGTTTATTTTATATTTTTCTACTGAATTAGCTAATTACATGTTATGCTTTCAGCTAATTACCTTTTCAGCTGTGTTGGGTTTATTTTTGTTGTTTGCAGAATAAAATTATAATTTCTTATATGTGAAAATGAAATAATATACATTAACTTTTTTAAATCAATTGATACATATCCTAAAGAAAAATAAATTAATGTTTCTGAACATTAATTTAATATATTTTCTACTTGAGCTAAACTTCATTGTTTTGTTAGAATTTGGACCAACCATATACCTCATGCTAAGAGTTTTATTTAAAATTTTTCTATGTAAATAATTGTTGGACGTTTCTATTATTCTCTTAATGTTTGTTCTCGTTGACTAAGTGAACCAAATTTTTTTATACACAATAAGTTTTTTTTTCCAGTTGATTTTTTGCCATAGCCATTATGATGCTATTAACACCATAGATTCTTGAGTCTTCACACTGGATGCTGTGTTTATTGTGCATAATGTAAATAACAAATATCATTAAAATTCTTTGCAGTAGATGTGATTTCTAATTTGTTTACTTTTTCCAACATACTTTGAAAACTTGCTTTGTTTAAGCAAGAGTCAAACTTATAATTAAAAAAAGTATGAAAGTCCAATTTTCATATTTAACTAAATTTAAATTTTATTTATCATTATTTCTGGCTCATTTTCATTAAATAATCATCCGACTCTCATGAATAGGTATTGTCTTTTTTATAGAATCACATATACCCATCAGCCTAACACTTTATAGCTTTTTCCTTTTCGAGTTACTAAAAGTTAACCATAGTTTTTTATGCGGTGAACTTCTAATTTATTTTTATTGAAACAAATATGTTCAATTTCTGAAAATAATTATTTTAACTGATTTTTTTATAACAACATACAGGACAAATATTAATTATCAAGTGACTAACTATTAAAAAACTATGTATTTGCTAGATTAGTTAAAAATCCTGGTTAAAGAAAAGGCTAAACTGCAATACTTGTACAATTAAATCAGTTCAGTTAATTATTTATAGCACAATTAATTTCTTTTGGCCGAAACCATTAATTTTAACATGTGTGATACAGTATCAGCTAAAAAACATTATTATACTGATCTTCTAGTAAAATCTCTAAATATAAGACTTTGCTTTTCAAGATAACGATTCTTTGACTATCAATCAAATAATTTGTAATGCATATATGGTACTCATGTTAACAATTTTTGACTATTTCATTTTTCTTATATACACAAAGTTAACAACACAACCATCAACATTGAAAATTTTGTATAGATTGTGCCATGTATGCTGAAATCATGGATTTATGCTATGCGCCTTCACAATTAGTGTAAGTTTAATTTGGTGGTGCTATCCAAAAGTGTTAACTTATCCATTCTTATTTTGATATAACTTCGAGAGCATTTAGTATACAAACTATCCCATATAATTTTGAATATATAGAGAAATTAATTACGCATATCTTTATACAATAGACTTCGTATAGAATTGTCAATAAAAGAGTTTAGATACAAAAATTGTTTGATAATATCTATGAGAACATTTATTATACAATTTCTTCCATCCATTTGACATATATTTTTATTTTATATCACTTTATCCAATAAATTTCATATAAAATTGTCAAAATATCTAGACTTAGATACTAGCAAGCTCTTTATCACTATTTGAATAGTATCCATCCATGTCACATAAAATCTTAATTTTATATCACTTTATTTAATAGACTTGTTACGATTAATCAAGATAGGTATAAAGCAAATATGTATATAAATCCCTTATAGATATAGCAACATATATAGGAATGCTTTATCATATAAAATTGTCAAAATAAAGGCATAGATACTGGCAAGCTCATTCTAAATTTTTTGATAATATCCATGGAATAGATTCCATGGTAATTAGATTGGTTCATCAAGGATATAAATTAAGTTTAAAGAAAGATTAGATTCACCCTAAATACTTTGTGAAATACTCGTGCATAACTATCTAAAATATAAATATGTTAATCAAAACAATGCTAAATGGAAATTCAGCAATATTCAAAACCCTTCATAAGTACATCACTCATCTCCTTCAATCACTTGAATCTTGTGTCTTTTTCTAGACTTTCTGCTAAACTTATTGGTTAAAAATTGTTCATCTTCATTTTTATCAATTGTGCTATTAGACCCAAACTTCACCTCACTGGAAGCACTTTTAGATGGGGTCTTGTGTTTGAGAGAGGAAACACACTCATCCAAAATATCCTACATATAACCATAGAACTGATAGTGAATTATTTTTTCAATTAGGTTTGTAATTAAACAATTAAAGAAAATAACTTAAAATACAATACATAAGAAGGTTGGAAACAAAAGCCAAATTTTCATACCACAGAAAAAGTGAGGATCAACATCAACATTAAGATGAATAACATTTTTAGACATATTAACTGAGTTGCTGCAGTTAATTTTCTACATACTCCAAAACCATATTTTTGTTTAAATATATTTGTGAACTATGCTTATTTAAGAAATATAACTTCTTTAAGAAATTAACATAAATGCTGAACCATACCGTAACACTAATAGACTGATTAGATTGCATCTCTTTTGAAAAAAATTCTTCTGAATTATCTCGTCATCATCACACACTTTCATGATAGTGTAGACCTAATCTCTATGATTAATGTGTGCAGATTTTACATTAATCTTAAATAGCAACCTTTTGTCCATCATATTATCAAGGGTAGGGGGATATTCATAACCACTTATTACCTGAAGCTAAAACTAAATGTTAGTCTCACTAATCCTAGCTTAATTACTGAATGCATTTATCTTTTAAGGTTAATTTAAAAATAGCATCATGTTTAGTTGTGTACTTACATTCTCCTCCATTACTTGTTCTATTTTTTTACCACACAACTGAGTGATTTTTCTGTCCTATAGAAGCAAACTCATACTTCCAGTACCATCATATACTATGACCTTCACCTTGAACTTACCATCTCAAAGTATAAAAATATATTAGCAATTAGAATAACTCTAAACCTAGTACTTGTATGGAATCACGATAAGTAAAGAAAACTAAACAAAATAATACCTCAAAGTTGCACAACCATGAGTGTGGCCACATTTGTTACACTCGTATCTATCACTAATACTTGGTTCTACTTTTTTCGAACACCTCCTACATGCGTTGTAGAACCATCCTTGATTGTGGCATTTATAGCCACAATGGTTGCAGATATCCATCAAGGACCTTCCTGAACCAAGCTAAATGCTTCTTCAATTATCTTTACGATCATAGAACCTTGATTAAGTTCATCAACTCCTGACCATGCATGCTATGAAGACACTTGACTAATCCTCACAGAACTTGATGGTGACATACTAAGTAGCCTAAGGTGAACAAATGAAAAATAATGAGTAGCAACATGTGGATGAATGAAAAATATTTACATTAGAGATATTGATACATTAAGATTCTACTAACCTTTTCTGAAACTCCACGATCTCTTTTAAGTTGTTGTCAAAGTGCATCTGAGACACATCAAAGTTGCTTTAAATAGATGTTTTTTCATTCTACCTTGTTTCTCTAAAGTATTGAAATAAAACTATAAGGGGTTCCACCCTTTCATCTTCAAGGTGTGGTAAAATCTGGTCCACCATGTTTCCGAATAAAATGCAGTTTATTCTGTTGCTCCTGTAAGAAGTAAATCGACAGATTTAGATAGTGCAAATCTTTAATTTGTAAAATAATTCTAAACATCAAAGGATTTTGACAAAGGGCAAAACACTATTTTGTAAAATAATTCTAAACATCAAAAGAGTTCAACAACATACTATAGGTCTTCTAGGACAACCACGAAACACTTAATCTCTTATTCTTTGTTGGTGGCCAAATACTTGGGATCCTCCTTGCCAACTACCTCGCCAATGACATCTGAGAATACATATGTTCTTTATCAATATGACTAATAACTTAGTATGGTAACATGTTCAGTTTAAAAGGCATGTACTTACCAAAATCTGCAGAGTCATCCAATGGAAAGTATGGATTCTCCACATGGATGACTTGTGTTTTGTGGGAGAATCAAAGTATCCATTTACTTGGAGTTATGATTATGCCCATATCATTAGCAACAACAATGAAGTGGGTGACTTGGTAATTTTAAAACTGCATAATAAAACCCATCCACTTGCTGACCAAAGACCTGGGGATTTTAGCCTACATCCTACCACCATATTATAAAGATTTGGTATTAGTTACTGATCAAACATAAATATTTTAGTAAGTCGCAAGAAAATATTTTAACATACAGTGTACAAAACTTACTATCCTGAAGAATCATTTGAATGCTTCCAACCTCCTTTTCATTATACTTGCCTGGGACTTCTCAGATCCTGATAACATAAACTTTGAAATTCTAGGCAAGTTTTGTTGGATTCAAGTCAAGTAGGTAATCAACGTGCTCAGCCATTTGGATGTTAGTATTTGTATGAGATGGTATGGATTCAAATTTTTTGGTGCCTCAGAGGAATATTTAGCCTATTTCTTTGAAGATAGAATTATGTTGAGTAATGGTAGAACTGATGAATCCATATTTGATGATAAATTTTGGATTGATTTGAGTGGATTTCATTATATAAACCCACATTTATTTACCTATATAGCATACCTTTGTGTTTTCTCTCTAAATTGAGCTTAATTGTGAAAACATGCTATTTTGTGCTTAATATAATCACTTTTATCCCACTTTTATCCCATTCGATGCTTTGATGGTTTTGATGAGTGGTTTCAGGTGTAATAGGTTGGGATGGCTTGACAAGAGTGGAAGCAAAGCATGGAATTAGGAGAAAACATAAAGAAAACAAAGGAGAAGCACACAGCCATGTGTGCATATGCACAACTCCCTGTGCGTACGCACAGGTACCAGCTCGTGACTTCATTAAAAAGTCATGTGGCTCGTGATTTTGGGACTCTTTTGGCCCATTTCTGAAGGCTTGGATGCTGAAATCGAAGGCTATTTGAAAGGGCAACATCTCATACCAAGGCATTAGGTTTACATTAGGTTTTAGTAGGGTAGAATACACTTAGGAGTAGTTTTAAGGTAGTTTAGTTTAGGTTTCCTCTCAAAAATTTTCTTAGGATTAATTAGGGTTTGTAGCATTTTATAGTTCAATTTTGATCTTGGATTTTGCTATCTCATTGTAAGTATTTCTTTAATTTCTCTTTTAATTACTACACTTGTTCTACACTTTCTTTTACTTTCATTTCTCTTGTCAATATATACATAGTTTTGCAATTTTGAATTTCTAGTTGGTTAATTTGATGTTTGATGATTATTACATGTTCGTTTGAGTTGCTTTTATTGATTTTGAGCATTTGTGGTTCATAGCTTTCATTAATTTACCAATTTTACCATGTTTTATGATTATACCCACTAGGTATTTGATGAAATGCCAATTTTGATTATGGGATAATTTCCATCCCTTGACTTGGGAAAAATGAGTTTCTGGATTACTAGAACCACAATGCCCAACATTTAGTGATAATTCTTGGGTTGTTAGTTGTTATTATTTCCACTAACGCTAGCTTTTTACCAATTAATTTGGTAAGTTAGCTAGGATTTGTGGATTAATGACAATTATGCTCACTTGACCTATCCTTCGATGTTAAGGGTTGACTTAGTGAGATTAATCCATCATAATTATCATAGTTGTGGTTATGGCAAGGAAGGAATTCCATAAATCATCCCAAGTCAAGGTTTCATTTATGTTTTGAACCATTTTTTCATCACTTTATAGCATTACTTGTCTATATTACATACATAGTTCTTTTATTCATTTATTAGTTTATTAATTGTAATTTTGTCTTGTTCTTTTATTTCTTAATTGTTTGCTTCTTTATTGAAAACACCCCTTGCTTCCCACAACCAAAATTTTATGTACTTGTTGGCATTAGTTCCTAGGGAGGACGACCCGGGTGTCGAAATACTATCGGTTAGTTTTGTATTGAATTGTCACAACATCTTGAATTAAATTTTGATTAGGGTCAATTTTGGTTCGGAGCTATACTCGCAACAAAACTTTATTTTGTGAAAATTCGAACCCACTCTAGGCTTCCATTAAGAACACTGGGTCAAGATAGAGCAAAAAGGTTTGTATTTATAGCTACAGCAAAAGTCTATGTACTACTCTCCTATTATGTCTTACTCTCCTATCTAAAAAATTTGAATTCAGCAAAAAGTTGGTCCATGTATGTTCGGTTTAGGGTTGAGGTATGTTCAAATTGATTTTAATTTTTATGTAATTATTATGTGACATCAAGTATAACTTTATGTATGTATAACTATATTATACTTTCAAAAAATACTATCTCGTATATTTGAGAATAGGTTTGAATTAAGCATAAAATTGGTCCCTGTGTGTCCGCTTTAGATTACTATCTGTTCGAATTGATTTTAATTTTTGCTTTTTTATTATGTGACATCATGTATAATCTTGTGTATGTATAAGAGACCAATTTTGTATATATTTAGCAATATGTTGGGCCAATTATATACGTAAGTGACATTTGTATTTAGCACTATATGTATTTAGCAATATATAGAGAAAGTTTCTTTTACACTTTCGTAGTGCCACTTGTTGCATAACGAAGTCCAACACTTGTCAGCCAACCAATTATGTACTGCTCTCCTATTATATATAGTATAAAACCCGGTTAATTAACGGCTAATTAACCCATAAATGAGAATTTATTCTAGAAAGCCCAAAATGTAATTTTTGTGGCTAAATATGATAGAGGAGATTGAGACGAGAATTTCGGTACCAATTTTATAAAAATCGGACCAAGATTGGACCGAACGGGCCAAACCGGGCCAACCGGACCCAAAGTGGGCCCTTGGCCCAACATAACTAAACCAAAACCCTAGTTTTCAGCACTTTCTCTCCTCACAACACTCAAAACACGCTGAAAGTTAGAGAGAATGGGGGAAGAACACTCTCTCAACCTTCTATCTCTCACTTGATCTTCAAACCACCATAACTTTTGATCTAGAGCTCCGATTGCCGCTCCGTTTGCGGCCATGCGTTTACCGCGGAGAGCTCTACAAAACCCATACAATTAATCTTGAGGTAATTATGATGTATGGGTATTGAGATGTTGTGTATGGGTATGATGATTGTGGCTTAGGTTGTGTATATGTGAATATTGGAGCTTGATTGGTGATATTGAAAAGCTTGAAAAAGGGATTTGGTGATGAAAAATCTGTTCTTCGAGGTGTTGAGGCCTTGAGAGCTTGTGGATAAGTGATTTGGAAGTGCTCCGGTTGAGCTTGGGAAATCGGCTAAGGTATGGTTTCGGTTTTCCGTATCTAATATGTAATGTGGTAGGAAATACTTAGGCTAGAGGCCCTAAGATAGGCATTGAATGGTTGATGTTGTTGAATTGTTGATATATATGATGTGATCATATATGTGATGATGATTAATGATGCCTTGATGGTATGATGTATGAGAAATATGCATGTTGTGATATATGCTTGATGATTGGTTATGGTTGAATTGTGGGTTGAACCATGTTGATAGTGAGTATGATATTGATTGGGTACAATGATGATTTAGTGAAATTGATGTTGTTAAGAATTGGCATGAGGAATAGTATATGATATGTCAATATGTTTGAGTTTGAGCCACTTGGGTGAAGTGGGTTAAAATGATGATATGGTGATTTTGATAAATTGTGGTAATGTGTCAATGTGTGAGTTGAGGAGGCTTGATGTTGAATTTGATATATTTTGATTGATTTCAAAGAAAAGGGATGAAAATGACATGTTTTGATTGATTTTGAAAAGAGTTGAATATGGCTTGTTTTGAAAATGGCATGTTGTGATTTTGTATGAAAAACATGGATTTTGGGCATACTTTGACGGGACATAACTTGGACTGCGGATCTCTATTTTGTACCAAATCTGTTTAGAAAGGAAATTGGATCCGGGATGTCCCTGCCGTTCGAAGAACGGGTGAAAAACGATTTAAAATGAGGAAGTTATGTCCGTCAGAAGATTGGGGGTTGAAACTGTGAATTCTGCAGCTTTTAACTTAGAAAATTTTTAGCAGAATGACCCCCGCACGTAGGCGCACTTGGCGCATACGCGCCGTTTTTCTTGAAAGCGCCATCCACGCGTGCGCGCCGATGTGCTGCACCCAATGCCCAGCCATTTTTCAGAGAGTTATGCCAGAACTGTGCCAGTTTTGTGCCTGGGGCACGAGAGTACCCACGCGTACGCGTGGTTGACGCGTGCGCGTCCTCTGGCTAGTTTTCAATCCACATGTTAGCGTGCATGACGCTTACGCGTTGATGAGTTTTTGAGGCCATCCACGCGTGCGTGTGGAGTGCGCGTACGCGTGGACCTGTTTTCATCCCAAAGTTGATTTTTGAGTTTTAAAAGCCAAATTTCATACTTCTAAGCCTCCGATCTCACCACTTATATCTTAAATCATTATGATATGCCTAGCTATTAGAAAAGGGCTAGTGGATGTGGTAACTTGCGAGTGAAGCAAGGGAAATGAATAATCAATGAGGATCATTGGTGATTATGTGAGATGTGGAGGATGGTGGTGGAAGTGCTTGTTATGCCATTGGCCGAAGGGCCGTAATTGTTTATGAATTGGCTGGTTTTGGATTGAACCGTGAGCCGGAATAGCTGTGTATGCTATGAATATTGGCTGGTTATGGATTTAACCGTGAGCCGAAATGGCTGTGTATGATATGAATATTGGCTGGTTCTGGACTGAACCGTGAGCCGGATGGCTTATATGGATGTTGATCCATGGATGAGAATTCATGCATGTTTATGCTGAATTATTGATAATTGTGATTTGCACTTCCACTATCTGAGATACGAGTTTCCCTGGGTAGTAGCAGTGGCTAGCCACCACGTGCTCCAGGTTGAGACTTGATACTCTGTTGACCCTATGTCATAAGTGTGGCCGGGCAGTGTGAAAGACCCGGATGAGCTCGGCCCCGTAAATATTCACCAGTGAGGGTGATGGATATAGATCATGATTATGATCAAGTTTATAACGAGTATAACTCGAGTCGGGGATGCGTGACAGAGGGACAGTCCAATGGTTAGCAACCAGGACTTGTCGGGTTGGCTCTATAACCGACAAGATGATATCATCAACCACTAGGGACAGGCATTCATCATATGCATACTATTTGAATTGTTTGAGATTGCCTATTTGACTGCATATTACTTGCTAATTGTCTAAATGCCTTACTTGTTCCTAATTGTATATTTCTTGCTTGATATAACTGTGTTTGCTACATTATACTCCTGCTGGTGGTTGGGAGGTCTGAAGGAAGTGGAAAGGGAAGTATTAGTTAGACTGAAGTATCTTTAGTCAGATGCCCTTTATGGTTTAGCTTGTTTATAAGCTTTGATATTATCTGGGGGAAGTTCTAGGATTGCCTTCGGCTTTCCTCTATTATTATGTATTATATATGTGGAAGCTGTTACCATGCTGGGGACCTTTGGTTCTCACCCATGCGGATTTTGTGGTTTTCAGATGCAGGACGTGAGGTTTCCCGCTGAGGCAAGGAGATTTTGGAGAATAGGTTTTATGTATTTGTGTCCCTTTGGGTTTCCTTTGGGGTTTTCCTTATTTTTATCATATGTATATATTGCTATGCTCGGACCGGTTATCTTCGCAGCCGGATCTTGAGTCTTGATATTCCTGTTTTTGACACTCCTTTGTATATATATAATCACGCGTTGGTTATCCTTGTTCGTTACGTTATCGATCGGAGTGTTGCGCTTTCGAGTTGCGATTTTGTTTACCCCTTTTTCTACAAAGGCTCCTAGTTATAATCAATCATTCATACTACTATACGTACTAAATTTTTATTTTAGAGGTCGTAATACCTTGCCATCTCTAAATTATGACTTAAGCATAAGACTCTGTATGGTAAGGTGTTACATATAGAGAGATATAATGAGTAGATGATTTCAAATCATATAATATGCAATAGATCTTTATTGTTAATTGATCCTAATATAGTCTCATAAGGTGCAAGCAAGAAGTATCCTTATGCAATCTTAGAAATCCTGTTTGTCCTCTATCAAGCATTTTTTTGGACAGATTAAGTATTAAGTATTCAATGATTTTAGCATTGGACTTCATATAACTACCTGAAACATTACATGAAAAACAAAAAGGAACCTAGTAAACACCTCATAATAAGCTGAGATTTTTTTTCTATTTCCAATTATTCCATATTAGCATTAATTCAATTACTCTCTTGCAAATACATTTCATATGCTTGATACTAAAAATAAAATAAAATAATATAGCTTATTCAGATAAAAATCATGATTCTGAAAATTAGACCAGACTGGCCGGCCAAAACGAACCTGCCGGTCTAATCGAGAATCAGAAGCTTTTGCAACTCGGTTTAATGAACAAAATTGCTAATTCACAAACCACCTGAGAACTGTTGAATTGGTTTGAAATCGGCCAGTTAGACAAACCGAAACCCGACCGGTTTTCAGAAAACTACGTCCTTTAGGCAATGCAGGTTTTTGTTCTCCTCTCTTTATTCACAATCTCACGTAACCTTCAAAATAAAGAACCTTCAGAGCTCTTCCCTCAAAAGAAACATTTTGTACCTAGAGCGAGTGATAAACCGCTATTTTATGATTCATATTGTATTTAATTGTGTGGTCTTATCAAGTCTTCGCCCACTTATTCATATGATTTGCATGTATTTACAATTCCTTCCTAACAATATTCTATGATTGGAAACTTGCTTCCTAGAGACCTTTTAGTTGTATATTTTTATTTTCCTTCGTACCATTCGATGCCGTGATCTGTATGTTAAGTGTTTCGGGCTTCATAGGGCAGGAATGGCGTAAGGAATAAAGAGGATGCGTGCAAAAGTGGAAGGAACACAAGGAATTAACGAGATGACCAGCGAGAAGTCACGTGGTCGCATGGCTCACGCGACCGCACGAAATGGAAGAAATCACAGTGACGCGCTCGCGTGCCTGACGTGACCGCGTGGATTGGAAGCTGCACGAACGACGCGAATGCGTGGACGACGCGCACGCATGGTACGACAAACGCTGAGTGACGTGAACGCGTGGACGATGCGGCCGCATGACGTGCAAGATCTGCAGAATTACAGAAGTCGCTGACATAGTTTCTGGGCCGCATTTCAACCCAGTTTTTGGCCCAGAAACACAGATTAGAGCCAGGGAACATGCAGAGACAAAGACAACAATTGATTCCGCATAATTTCAAGTTTTTAGATCTGATTTTACTCCTCCCGTAGGTTTTCTCTCTTGAACATTCATAAATTAGGATTTGAAGATTTTGGCTTTAGCTTTTGAGAATAGTCTACCTCCAGTACTGGTCATCATAGTTTCTTATTTACTTTTCATTTACTCTTTCATATTCTTAATTTTTTCAGAGTTGACATTGGATTATTTTCACAGTTTATTAATGCAAAACTATTTTTACTTTTAATTAATCTCTTTCATTATTGTTTATTGTGTCTTCTCTTATTTCCCCCATTAATTTTGTGAAATCTATAATTATGATGATGGAGTAGTCCCCCAACTTGATTGGGAGTTGATTAAAAGGAGAACCTTGAGTTAGAATAATCAAGAGTTCAATTGTAATTGGTTCATTGTTGGTTGGCTTGTTAGTCACTAACTCTAATCCTTCCGAAGGGAGAGGATTAGGACTTGTGAATAGAAGTTGACTTTTAATTTGACTTTCCTTCATTCGTTGAGGGTTAACTAAATGTAAACAATGACTAATTATTAATTGTTCTTGATAAAATTCTAACAAGGATAGAACTTCTAATTAATCTTCTCCCGGTCAAGATTTTATTTAAATCATATAAATTCTCTAATTTAATTTTCTGTTCATCAAACTCAAAACCCATTTTGAAAACCTCTGATTGATAAAATAGCACATCTTCCTGCAACTCGTTGGGAGACGACCTCGGACTCATACTCCCAGTATTTTATTTCTAAAATTTGTGAAACCCTTTTTCTAAATTGATAAGTTGATTTTTGCCGGTTAAGAACTGTACTAGCAACGCCATTTCTCTAATTAATTCTTAATCTACCAATTTCCGCTCACGTCAATTTTTGGCGCCGTTGCTGGGGAATTGCAATAGTGTGCTTATTTATTGATTGGAATTTATTTAATTGCATTTTTCTTTTTATTTTGTTACTATGAGCTGCACGTTTCTTTCATTAAATGACGCGTTCACTTCCTGATCCAAGCTTGCCAGTATTCGACCCTGAGATTGAAAGAACAATTTCACGTATAAGGCAAGATCGGCGTTGGTTAGTCCTCTCCGAGGACGAATCTGAAACATCATCTAAGGGAGAAACAAGCTCCCCCTCTACTGATCCAGTTGATTTACGTGCAGGTGACATGGCAGCACCTAGGAGAGTCACTATCCAGGAGGCTAGAGCCCCTGATTTTACACTACAGCCATACCAGGCACGCCACCCAGCAGTGGCTGTGGACTTCGAAATAAAGACTGCACTGCTCAACTTGATGCCCAAGTTTCATGGCTTACCTGCTCAAGAGCCTATCAAGCAACTTAGGGATTTTCAGACAGCTTGTTCTACTGTTAAGCGTGACGGTACTGATGAAACTTCTATTCTGCTAAAAGCCTTTCCATTCTCTCTTGAGCAAAAGGCAAAAGAATGGTACTACACCCAACCCGGAGCGACTGTCTCTAACTGGAAAGACATTTCCATGATCGTTCAGGACGAATCTGAGACTCTCTACGAATATTGGGAGCACTTCAATAATCTTTTGGAAGCATGTCCCCACCATATGATTGACAAGATAGTGTTGCTCGGCTACTTTACACAGGGCATGAAATCTCAAGATAAGACCACATTGGAAGGTGCTAGAAATGGGTCTATGAAAAAGTACAAGACTACGGAAGAGGCATGGCAATTGATTAGCGACTTAGCTGAATCTACTAGGAATCACGGGCAGAAACAAAGTCGGTTAAGAGCTGTTGCAGAGGTATCCTCTAGCAAAGAGACTACTGCTATAACTCAGAGCTTATGTGAAATGACCAACTTACTGAAGCAGATGCAACTAAGTCAACAACAATCTTAGCAAGTTCAGCCTTCTCCACCACAGCACAGCCAACAGTTGGTTCCACAAAGAGTATGCGGGATCTGTGCCGATTACAATCATTATACTGATGAGTGTCCGCAACTCCAACAGGAAGACCACACTGTGGCAGCCACCTACAACTTCTATGACCCCCCAATCAAGGGTACAATCAAGGTGGCAGCTACAACCATGGATGGCAAGATAACCCCAACCAAGGCTGGAGGGATAATTCTAACCAAGGTTTGAGGGACAATCATAACAGATGAGGCAGAGATAACAATGGAAACCAGAGTTGGAATAACAATAACAACTTCAGGCAGCAAAATCAGAATCAAGCCTACAGAGCACCTCATCTAAGGCAGCTTCAAGCATCTCAGTAGACCCCTCAGATCACCTATCCCTCTTCATCTCCTAATGATGAGTTACTACAATCTATTGACCGAAGACAACAGGCCGTGGAAAAAAACCTTACTTCTACTATAAATGGTCTGAACTCTACCTTGCAAGCCACTGTCTCATAGATTGGATCACTGAATAACTCTAACAATCAGTCCTCAAGCTCTGGTGGACTCCCCTCTCAACCATTACCCAACCCCAAGGGTGGGATCAATGCCATTACCCTGAGATCTGGAACCATATTGCAAGAGAGGAATCAAGAGGAATCAAGCCCATCAGAACACACCCCAGCTGCGGACACGGTTGAGGTAGAGGATGTTAAAGAAAAAGATGAAGCACAAGGCGTGGCTGAAGCAGAAGCAGCCTAACCAAGGAGTGCGGAACCCCAGCAAGCTGAAGTTATAAAAGACACTACTTCTATTCCATTTCCACACCTTGCTAAAAAGCCCAGAAAGCAGATGGAACTTGATCCCAAAATGGTAGAGATCTTCAAAAAGGTTGAGGTAACTATTCCCCTTTTTGATGTTATTCAGCAAGTGCCTAAATACGCAAAGTTTCTAAAAGAGTTGTGCATACATAAAGATAAAATTAATGAATTAGAAACTATTCCTTTAGGTAGTTCTATATCTGCTTTAATGGAAAATATACTTGAAAAATGTAGTGACCCAGGCCCATGCATGGTTAACTGTACCATTGGAGGTGTGATATTTTCTGACTGTATGTGTGATTTAGGAGCATGCGTGAGTATTATGCCCTTGTCTATATATATTGCTTTAAGGCTCCCTCCCTTAAAAAGGTCGGCAGCTCATTTTGTGTTAGCAGTTAAAAGCATTATCACAGTGGTTGGAATTGCTGAAGATGTATTAGTGAGCATTAAGGGGATCAGGTTTTCCATTGACTTTTATATCCTGGAGATGCCCCAAAATGATTCAGGAAGACCTTCGTCGATCCTGCTTGGTAGACCATTTTTGAAGACTTCAAAATTCAAGTTGGACGCCTTTTCAGGTACCTATTCCTTTGAGGTAGATGGCAGAACAGTGAGCTTCAATCTAGATGAAGCTATGAAGTATCCCCCAGAAGATCACTCCATATTCCAATGTGACATCATTGATGAAATTATAGCTGTAACCCACCAAGAAGAAATGGAAGAGAGTCACCTGGAGCAAGATCCAAGTGTGGGGACACCCTCTGAACATACTGAAAATTCATTATCATTTTCACCAGCCCCAGAGAATCCAGAACCTAACCATGAGCAGAAAATGGAATTAAAGCCCCTTCCTCCACACCTCAAGTATGCATACCTTGAGGACAAGCAGAAGTTTTCAGTTATCATTGCAAGGGAGCTCACTTCCCAACAAGAAGAACAACTGCTTAGTGTATTGAGGACACATAAGAAAGCAATTGGATGGAGCTTGGCAGATATAGTAGGCATCAGCCCTCAAGTTTGTGAACATAGAATATTCTTAGAAGAAGGAGCAAAGCCTATCCGACAACCTCAGAGAAGATTGAATTCCACCATCTTTCAAGAAGTTTGGAGTCACAACAATAAGGAATGAGCAAGGAGAACTTCTGACAACCAGAGTGTAGAATGCATGGAGAGTTTGCATTGACTACAGGCGTCTCAACCAAGCCACTCGCAAGGATCATTATCCCTTGCCATTCATTGATCAGATGCTTGATCGCCTGTCAGGTAAATCTCACTACTGCTTTCTAGACGGTTATACAGGTTATTTTCAAATCCATATAGCTTCTGAAGATCAGGAAAAGGCTACTTTTACATGTCCTTTTGGGACTTATGCTTATAAAAGAATTCCCTTTGGCTTGTGCAATGCACCAGCTACTTTCCAAAGGTGTATGATGAGTCTTTTCTCTGATCTCATTGAGACCTGTATGGAAGTTTTTATGGATGACTTTAGCGTTTATGGTGATTCATTTAACCTTTGCTTGGATAGTTTGTCTAAAGTATTGGACAGGTGTGTTAGTTCAAACCTTGTTTTAAATTTTGAAAAGTGTCATTTGATGGTAAAACAAGGTATTGTTCTAGGACATGTTGTCTCCGATATTGGTATCTCTGTAGACCCAGCAAAGGTGGATGTTATTTCTAGTTTACCTTACCCCTCCTCTGTGAGAAAAGTCCGTTCGTTCCTTGGCCATGCAGGTTTTTACAGGAGATTCATTAAGGACTTCAGTAAGGTAGCACTACCCTTATCCAGACTACTACAGAAAGACATTGAGTTCGAGTTCAGTGAGGATTGAAAATAAGCGTTTGATAAGCTAAAGACCGCCTTGACTCAAGCTCCGATTGTGAGGGGACCAAACTAGAGTCAACCATTTGAAATCATGTGTGACGCCTCCAATCATGCAGTAGGAGCAACACTGGCTCAACATGAAGGTAACGACCCTTTTGTAATTGCTTATGCATCTAAGACTTTAGATGCTGCTCAATTTAATTACACTACTACTGAAAAAGAGCTTCTAGCTATTGTTTTTGCTCTGGATAAATTCTGAGCCTATTTACTTGGTACTAAGGTAGTAGTATACTCAGACCATGCAGCTCTAAAATATTTATTAGCTAAAAAGGAATCTAAACCAAGGCTAATACGTTGGATGCTACTGCTGCAAGAATTTGATCTGGAAATTAAAGATAGGAGTGGTAACCAAAATTTAGTGGCTGACCACTTAAGTCGCCTTGAGCACATTAAAGATGACTCCATTCCTATCAATGATAATTTCCCATTTGATAGCTTACAGGCAGTATCTGATGTAGCCCCTTGGTATGCACCTGTAGCTAATTATCTAGTTAGCCATACTTTTCCTCCCAATTTCACTAAGCATCAGAGAGACAAGCTGAAAAGCGAGTCCAAATACTATGTATGGGATGACCCATATCTATGGAGGTATGGTGCTGACCAGGTAGTTAGACGGTGTGTACCCCAATCAGAATTCAAGTCCATTTTAGAGGCCTGCCACTCATCTGAGGGTAGAGGACATTTTGGCCATCAACGAACTGCTAGAAAAGTTTTAGACTGCGGATTCTGGTGGCCTACTCTTTTTAAAGATGCTATTGACCTTTGTAAATCTTGTCCTCCATGCCAAAGGTTTAGTAATATATCCCAGAGGGATGAAATGCCTCAACAAATTATGCTTTTCTGCGAAATTTTTGATGTTTAGGGCATTGACTTCATGGGTCCATTTCCAAATTCTAATGGCCACCTTTATATACTGTTAGCTGTAGATTATGTTTCTAAATGGGTGGAAGCAATTCCTACCCGTACTGATGATGCTAACACCATTGTTTCCTTTGTTAGAAACCATATTATTTGTCGCTTTGGATCACCACGAGCAATCGTGAGCGATCAAGGCACTCACTTTTGCAACAAGAGACTAACAGGTTTACTAAAGAGGCATGGAATAATTCATAAAGTATCAACAGCCTATCACCCCCAGACTAATGGGCAAGCAGAGGTGTCTAACAGAGAGATAAAATGCATACTGCAAAAGGTAGTCAAGCCTCATAGAAAGGACTGGAGCACCAGGCTCCAAGACACGCTTTGGGCATATCGGACAGCATACAAGACACCGATTGGGATGAGTCCTTTCCGCTTGGTTTATAGAAAGGCCTGTCATCTCCCAATAGAGTTGGAACACAAAGCCTTCTGGGCGGTAAAGGAGTGCAACATGGACTATGAGAGAGCCGGAGCTGAACGGAAGTTGCAACTGCAAGAATTAGATAGCCTTCGCCTAGAAGCTTATGAAAACTCCAGGCTGTATAAAGAGAAGGTGAAGGTTGTGCATGACAAGAGCATTAAGCGAAGAGAATTCCAACCTGGGGACTTAGTCCTACTTTACAACTCCAGAATGCGACTCATGCCAGGCAAGCTGAGATCCAGATGGGATGGTCCCTATCGAGTAGAGAAGGTGGAACCATACGGAGTCTTTCACTTGAGCCATCCTTCAAGCTCTGAACTTATCAAGGTCAATGGACACTGCTTGAAGTTATTCCATGGTGAAAAGATTGCGAAAAACCAGGAATTAGAGATCTTCCTCTTGGAAGATCCGTCCACAGCAGAAGACTGAGCTAGTGGAGCGTCCAACTTAAGGACGTTAAAGCAAGGTGCTAGGTGGGAGACAACCTACCATGCTATGATTGTTCCTCCCCTCTCCTTATATTCCATTGTCAATAACTCTTCTCAGTACTAATGTCTATCTTTTGCATCTCATCCACATACTGCATATTGCATTTTTATAAAAAAAAATGGGTTACGGCATGTGATGCGCCAGCGTCTCTGACGTGCTCGTGTCATTGTGCCTTCGAAGCATTAATGAAAAGGAACAGAGAGTTGCGTAGGTATGTGGCTGGAGGCGTGCCCCTGGCACCATTTGATCCACGCGTCCATGTGGATGACGCAATCGCATCATTCGTAACAAGGCCTCCCCACACGTTCGCATCAACCACACGAACCGTGGCTCTGCAATTCGACGTAAAAGGGTGTATGGCAGTGAATTGCGATGGAGCTGGGCTGCACTTGTGCTAGTCGCACAAGCCCTGCCACGTGAACGTATGCCACACACATCCTCACTGTTTTCTCAATCTGGTCATCCACGCGACCGTGTCACTCTGAAATTTGGCAAAAAATGTTTCACACAGAGAGTTGTGAGAGCGCGAAGCTGCCCTCACGCCCCTAGCGCAAATCATGTCACGCGTTCGCGTGACCAACGCGTCCGCGTCTTTTCCTTCAAGGGCCCTCTACGCGACCACGCGTCCGTGTCGCTTGCGCCACCCAACTCATTCAAATCTGCCAGATTGTCTTATCTTTTCTCACCCCAATCTTCTTTCTTCCTTCTCTCTCCCTTCTCTCTCTCTTCTTTCTCCCTTCTACTCCCTCATTCCCACCACCATTATCAAGGTTTTTCTTTTCTTCTCCTCTCCCTACTTTTTTATTCTTCTTCTTATTTTAATGTTTTCTTTTTCTTTCTCTTCTACTTTCCCTATCCATGTTTCCTTTTTCTTTCTTATTCCTCCTATTGGTGTTGGAGATTTATTTGGGTCATTATTTTTATATGTTGCTTGTGAATTGTTTAGGACTTGTTTAACAGTTATATATTATTTTTATAGGGTTACTTGCATGTTCAAAATTAATTTTTTCCATACCTTATTTAACATGCATGCTATGTGTTTGTGAAAACGCCCATATGGCATTTTGCACTATTTTTAGATTTCTTTCAATCTACTACTCTAAATGCTTGCTTTTCACAAAACCTTTTTTTATATTTTATTAATTAAATATAATTGTTATTACAAGCATATTGTTTGTTTGAAAGACTTGGTAATCTAACTTGGACATTGAATGCTTGATCTATGTTACTCATGCCTTTGCCAGCATGCCAATAAACACCTTGCATTTAACTGTCATCACATGCACTTGCTATATTTCCGTTGTTGATTTGTCACATGTAGTCATGACCATGTGTTCACATCATTATCCCTTCCTGTGCATTGATTACCACCTTTCCCATTCTTTTCCTTGCTATAACCCTTAAAATATTCATGTCTTTACTCTTTTCCTTTCAAGATGGCCACCAAGAAAGGCAAGGAGAAAGCTACCCCAAATCCACAGTAAGGAAAGGAACTAAAAGAGCATTAGTGGCAGAGCCATCTTCAACTGTAGTTAAGCCCTCAACAAAAGGAATTAAAAGGATTATAAAGGTCGATGAAAAGGAGAAAGCCTTCCCAGCAAAGGACACTGCACGATTTCCCAATCGTTACTGTGAACAGATGTTTTCCATTCTGGCTGCTCAGAATTACAACAATGAACACCTTTTTATCCTTCCACCTCGTATTGCCGAATTTGTTGAGCCGCAAATTGCACAAAGACATTAAGGATTCCTACAAAGACAGCCATGACAGGTTAATCTTTCTTGGGTAGTTGAGTTCTACTCCAATTTCCACCTGCCGACCTTGTAGTCTGTTTATGTCCGTCAGAAGCAAGTCCCCGTTACAGAAGAGGCCATTCAGCGAGCCTTAGATCTTCCCCCTGCTCCAGAAGGACTGGACGCATTTCAAGAAGCCGCACTCAAGCGCCAGGCGTACAAATTTGACTGGGACGCTGTTCTCATAGTTATCGCACAACCTGGCAGCAAATGGATTTTTGGATACCATCGTTTCTGTCCTAAGGGAATATCGGCTTCCGCACTCACCTTAGAGGCTCACGTATGGGCACAGATTATGTCCCATTACGTCTTTCCGAGCACTCATGAGTCTTCCTTCACTGCAGGTATGGCCGTTCTACTATGGTGCATTCTCATAGACGAGCCTCTAAATCTACCAAGACACATCTGGAATGCTATGGAACACGTGAAAATCACGGGCAACCTACCTTTCCCCGCCTTGGTCTCTGATCTTGTCTCAGCAGCCGGAGTTTCCTACAGAACTAGGGACACCAAAGCCATACTTCCATGGGATGATCAATACGTCCCTAACGGGAGATATCTCAGGCCACCACTAGCCACTACCAGCCAGTCAACAGAACATGCTGCAGACACTCCACCTTCTACTAGTCAGCTGTTGCATCAGATACTGAAGAGGTTGGACCGGCAAGACCAAAAAGTGAAGCTACGAGAGCACCGTAACCACCGCCATTTCAAATACCTCAAGGAGCTACTCACAGGCAACCACAGACCTGACGAGGACCCAGGCACTCTGGACTCCACTTCCTTTACCAGCACAGGGAGCCATGACGGTCCTGACTGTGTAGATACTGCCACCAGCCCACCCTTGTTCCTGACAGATGGCACCGAGGACAGTGCAAAGTCTTAAGTGTGGGGAGGTCGGTCAGTACCTGACTTCCGGAGGTAATTCTTTCCCCCTAACACCAATTTATTCTTCTTTAGAATAGGATAGATTGCATATTAGTAGGTTAACTGCATGCATGTTCTACCTGATTGAAAAGATAATAAGTTTCTTTTAAGACCATATATATTTCTTTTTTTGAAAATTTCACTAATTTAAATCAAAATATTTATGTTAAATTTGTTTGAAATTGAAATTAGAACAGGATTTTTGAGCTAAAAGAACACACAACCCGTGAGACTTTGAGCCTAAATACATGGTTACACTATTTAACCATAAACATATTTATTTCTCGTGTGTTTGCTTCTCTATGACTGTAATCTAAATTTTGCTTATCCTATATGTCCAATGTTAATGTGTTATGTGCATGCATATGATTGAGGCCATTGTTTGTTTAGCTCACGTATCCCAAATAAGCCAACCCTTTTAATTACCTTTGTTAACCACTTTGAGCCGTTTTAATCCCATTTGTTCTATATTTTACCACATTAATAGCCTTAAGCAAAAAAACAATGGAAAATCCCAATTGAATCTTTGGTTAGCTTAAGATAGAATTTGTGTGTTAACTGAGTATGGGAAAATTATGGGAATAAAGGGTAATAGGGCAAAAATCACCCCAATGATAAGTCAGAGTTTGATAATCAATGCACATGTGATAAAATTAAAATAAAGGTTGATGCATGAGTATGGAATGTGAAAAGAAGATTTTGGGTAGCTAAGATGAATGTTGAAATTATATAGAATATATGTATGTTAGGTGAGAGCTTAGGTTAATTAAAGATTCAATGTATAAGCTCACTTAGCCATATGTGTACCCTCACCTTACCTTAGCCCCATTACAACCATAAAAAGACCTCATGATGTTTGCATTGGCATTTTAAAATTGTTGATTAGTTAGGTGAAAAACAAAATTTTTGAAAGCATGATTAGAAAAGGATAGAGTGATTACCCCATATACTAGAGATGATTAGAGTGCACACACACCAACAGTAAGGGTTCAAGGCTCGGTCCTGTATTCCCTGCTTTCACTAGCTATCTTCTTACAAATTTACCTGCTTTTACTATATGATTTCAATTAGTGAAATCTGCCCCATATTTTGTCTTAGAGAACTTATCTAATTTTAATCATATAGACAAAATCATATAGCTACATTCATATGTATATAGGTTGCATTGCATTGCATGAGTCTTACATGTACCTATTCATTCATATTTATCTCCTTCAATTTAGCATGAGGACATGCTAATGTTTAAGTGTGGGGAGGTTGATAAACTGCTATTTTATGATTCATATTGTATTTAATTGTGTGGTTTTATCAAGTCTTTGCCCACTTATTCATATGATTTGCATGTATTTACAATTCCTTCCTAAAAATATTCTATGATTGGAAACTTGCTTCCTAGAGACCTTTTAGTTGTATATTTTTATTTTCCTTCATACCATTCGATGCCGTGATCTGTGTGTTAAGTGTTTTAGGCTTCATAGGGCAGGAATGGCGTAAGGAATAAAGAGGAAGCGTGCAAAAGTGGAAGGAACACAAGGAATTGAGGAGATGACCAGCGAGAAGTCACGCGGTCGCATGGCTCACGCGACCGCGCGAAATAGAAGAAATCACAGTGACGCGCTCGCGTGCCTGACGCGATCGCGTGGATTGAAAGCTGCACGAACGATGCGAATGAGTGGACGACGTGCACGCGTGGTACGACAAACGCTGAGCGACGCGAACGCGTGGACGACGCGGCCGCGTGACGTGCACGATCTGCAAAATTACAGAAGTCACTGGCATAGTTTCTGGGCCGCATTTCAACCCAGTTTTCGGCCCAGAAACACAGATTAGAGCCAGGGAACATGCAGAGACAAAGACAACAATTGATTCCGCATAATTTCAAGCTTTTAGATCTGATTTTACTCCTCCCCTAGGTTTTCTCTCTTGAACATTCATAAATTAGGATTTCAAGGTTTTGGCTTTAGCTTTTGAGAAGAGTCTACCTCTGGTACTGGTCATCATAGTTTGTTATTTACTTTTCATTTACTCTTCCATATTCTTAATTTTTCCAGAGTTGACATTGGATTATTTTCAAAGTTTATTAATGCAAAACTATTTTTACTTTTAATTAATCTCTTTCATTATTATTTATTATGTCTTCTCTTATTTCCCCCATTGATTTTGTGAAATCTATAATTATGATGATGGAGTAGTTCCCCAACTTGATTGGGAGTTGATTAAAAGGAGAACCTTGAGTTAGAATACTCAAAAGTTCAATTGTAATTGGTTCATTGTTGGTTGGCTTGTTAGTCACTAACGCTAATCCTTTCCAAGGGAGAGGATTAGGACTTGTGAATAGAAGTTGACTTTTAATTTGACTTTCCTTCATTCGTTGAGGGTTAACTAAATGTAAACAATGACTAATTATTAATTGCTCTTGATAAAATTCTAACAAGGATAGAACTTCCAATTAATCTTCTCCCTGTCAAGATTTTATTTAAATTATATAAATTCTCTAATTTAATTTTTTGTTCATCAAACTCAAAACCCATTTTGAAAACCTCTGATTGATAAAATAGCACATCTTCCTGCAACTCATTGGGAGATGACCTGGGACTCATACTCCCAGTATTTTATTTCTAAAATTTGTGACAACCTTTTTTCTAAATTGATAAGTGGATTTTCGCCGGTTAAGAACTTTACTCGCAATGCCATTTCTCTAATTAATTCTTAAGCTACCAATTCTCGCTCACGTCAGTGAGTTCACGAATTAAGGGGTTAGAGATTGGAAACCCTAACTTTGGCATGCGTAGAATCAGCCGAGAGGACAACCTACAAGATACTCTGATGATAAAGTTAGTTGAGTGTTTGAGTAATATATTCGGATAAGAGTTTACCTGTTGAGTGCCCGCTCCTTTTAATAATTCTGAATATAAAGTTAGTTGAGTGTTTGAGTAATAATTCCTTTTGTTATTTTGTTGGAGGTTCTTTTCTTATTCTGCATTTTGTTGCTTTGTGTATTTTCTCTTTATGACTCCTCATGCTTATGACTCCTGGTGCCATTTGTTTTGAATGTTTTGAGTTTTCTATGTATTTTCTTTGCATTTGTTACCTTTGATTTGGCTTAACGTAGTAAGGGCACCACTATTTTTAGTTTTCCTAATTTGATATAGATGGCTTCTGTCTTGCCCCTTTGTTTTGTACATTCTTTTGCTCTTACCAGAACTGTGATGAACTTTTGCATTCTCCTAAGTGAGCTTTTAGAATTTAGAATTATTCGACCCTTGATGACATAGTGGTGGTACCCCCTATAGGTTGTGATAGCGAGAAAAAAGGTTATCGTGAGCCGTGAGGGCAGTGGTGCTTCTAATCAGCCGAGACCCCGTGAAGAGCTCGATAACCTGAGGGAGGTGGGGTTATATTTGACTCTGATTTGGATAACTTGTACGTTTTCTCAGTTCCCAGATTTGGGCATCGGTTGTGCCATATCAACGAGCACGCTGGTACTGTCCCGGAATGGTTGTGGATGTACAAGACTTTATTCTCCCGAATTTGGGTTCGACTGCCTTTTTCCAACTTCCAAGTGAGCGTGTTAATTCACTCTGCTCCCTCACAACTTCACCCAAATAGTTGGGCCATTATTCGCTATTTTGAGCTTTTGTTCTCGTTTTTGGACATTGAACCATCACTTAGTGTTTTTTTTTTTTTTTACTTCTTCACCTTGACAATTCCTTTCCAGTCATAGGGCCATGGATTCATCTCCTTTCAAGGTGTCCCAAATAGAAAAATATTTAATTTGTTTGAAGAGTCCTATCATGGGTTTAAAGAAAAATTCTTTAAGATTGAGGGGGTCGAGGGTACAACTCCCTTTTTCTTGACTTCAGAAGGTGTGAAGAAATTTAACTTGTATTGGAATTACAGTGTCTCTTCCCCAAAAATCTGAGTTAACAGTGTTAATGTTTTTGAGCTTTTAAGCATTAATTTGTTGATGATGTTGTGGAATGAACACCTTCTTAGTTTGAGGGATATAATAACAAATGAACAGGCCGCTCGGAATGCTATCAGTAAGCTTTGCTTCTAGGTTTCTTATATATTCTTGTCGTCATCTACTCATGACTTATTTACCTTACAAATTTCTAATTTTCTTATTTCAGTTGATATGGCCGGGGGACTTGCCGCAATTGCCGAGATGAAAAAGAGATTGAAAACTTGATGACAAGTCATTTTATGCTAGTTTTACTAGCATTTTTCCTTGTTTTTATTAGGTTTATTACACTTTCTTGCATGATAAGTAAGTGATTGGAGTGCAATTTCATGTTTAACTTGACTCAATCAAACATTGTTGATTTTATGCAAAATCATAAGATTTATGCACAATTTAGTTGATTATTATGAACCTTATGACTTTGGTGAGACTTTGATTGCTTGTTTGGTTGATGGCAGGAGAAAATATGATAAAAAGAAAAAGGCATAGAAGCAAGGTGCAGACGAACGCTGCGTTCATTTGATGAACGCCACGTTCACATGTGACGCGTACGCGTACAAGACGCCTCTGCGTGGGTGAGCAATTTGGAAATCCATGCGTACACACACATGACACCCAGGCGTGGATTGAGGATCAGTGTTCACCAACAACGAACGCTACGTTCATTTGGAGTGAACGCCTGCGATACTTTCAGAATTTTAGTTTGAAGATGGGCATTGACGCGCACACGCGCATGACGCGCACGCGTCGATGTGACAAGGTGGTGATAGGCGCAGACGCGTATATGATGCTGGGGCGCAGAAGTGAAGTTTTATCATCCATGCGCACGCGCAAAGGATTCGTACGCGTGAAGAGCGTTCATGGCGCGAACGTAGCATTTAGTCAATGAACGCTACCAAAGGACACGCACGCATGCATGGTACGCGCGAGCATAAATGAGGCAGAAGACAGCATCGACGCGCACACATGTAGTACACGCACACGTCGATGGGAAAAATGCAAAGGACGCGCACGCACCAAGGACGTGCACGTGTCGGTGAAAGAACGCTATGTTCATTCTGAGAATGCTACATTCACCTGATGCTGCATCGAAGCAGCAATGTTAGACCCACTTCATCAGAAGGCCAAGAAGCCCACTCCAAGCACTTAAGGACTAAATTAGAAAGTGTATAAATAGGAGAAAATTTGATTTCATAGGAAAGCTTTGGAGATCGGATCTTATTTTTCATTTTCATTTTTAGCTTTCTTTTAGTTTTTTTTCTTAAAGTTTTAGATCTGAATCTACTTTATTTTCTATTCTTCATCCTCTTCTGCAATTTGTTTTCTATTTTTGGGTACTAGAGCAATGATGAACTAAACCCCAATTTCATTAGGGGGAGGAGCTCTATTGTAATTCCAATGAATCAATGAAATTCTTCTTCCTCTCAATTCATCTTTGTAGCTATTGGGTATCTTCTATTTTGATTTAGAATTCATCACTCTGGAAGGAGGTTGAATTCAATTGAATGCTTGTGTGAGCCTCGGGAGGAGAATCACTTGCATTAGAATTGGAGCTCTATCCTTCACTACTCTCTTGATCAACACCATTCGAGAGGAATTGAGATCTCGAGAGTTAGTATGGCTTGTGGATGAAAGATTTGCACTTAACCTCTTCTCAGGACAATTAGATCAAGGAATTGGCAAGATTGATTGTGATTTGAGAGATTGGATTGCCAAGGAATTAGGATCCAATCAATTTCAATCCGACATAGATTTACTAGATAATTGAGAAAGGAGTTGAGACCCAGTTGATGCATGAAGGATTATAGTATCTCAAATCCCTGATGAATAACTTTATTTGAATTTCTTTCACTTTAATTCCTCTGCACCTGCTGCAATTTCATACTGTTTAGTCCTGTTTTAATTTCCTAAATCGAAAATCCCTTTATTATTCCTGCAATTTAAGTTTTCATGCCATTTAATATCTATGCACTTTAAGATTCAGTTATTTACCTTCCTTGCAATTTAAGATTCAGCTCTTTTTAAATTCTTGCACTTTAAGCTTCAGTCAATTTAGCTTTCTGCCATTTACTTTTCTGTCAATTTACATTCTGCATTTAGAATTCTTGCAATCTACATTCTGTCAATCTAATTCATCAATATTAGCTTAACTAAATTCATCACCTAACTAAAGTTGCTTGATCCATCAATCCCTGTGGGATCGACCTCACTCTTGCGAGTTATTATTACTTGATGCGACCCAGTACACTTTCCGGTTAGATTGTGTGGAAATTAAATTTTTCCCCCATCAAGTTTTTGGCGCCGTTGCTGGGGATTGATTTAGATTGACAATGATTAAGTAAGGTGATAACCTAGATTAAGCATTTTTCTTTCGTTTTTACTAAGCATGCTAACTGTTTGAGACTATGTTCAAACAAACTTAACCTCACTCTAGCAATAGAGTTTTTTGTTTTAGTTTTTAGTTTGTTTGTGTTGTATGCCAGGAGGAAGAAGAGGTGTGATGAGCGGATAATTTATACACTTTTTGGCATTGTTTTTAAGTAGTTTTTAGTAGGATCTAGCTACTTTTAGGGATGTTTTCATTAGTTTTTATGCTAAATTCACATTTTCTGGACTTTACTATGAGTTTTAGTGTTTTTCTATGATTTCAAGTATTTTCTGGCAGAAATTGAGGGACCTGAGCAAAACTCTGAAAAGAAGACTGACAAAGCACTGCTGATGTTGTTGGATTCTGACCTTCCTGTACTCAAAATGGCTTTTCTAGAGCTACAGAACTCCAAATGGCGCGCTCTTAACGGCGTTGGAAAGTAGACATCCAGAGCTTTCCATCAATAGATAATAGTTCATACTTTATTCGAGATTTGATGATGTAAACTGGCGCTCAACACCAGTTCCATGCTGCATTCTGGAGTCAAACGCCAGAAACACGTCACGAACCAGAGTTGAACGCCAAAAACACGTTACAACTTGGCGTTCAACTCCAAAAGAAGCCTCTGCACGTGTAAAGCTCAAGCTCAGCCCAAGCACACACCAAGTGCACCCCGGAAGTGGATTTCTGCATCAATTACTTACTTCTGTAAACCCTAGTAGCTAGTCTAGTATAAATAGGACATTTTACTATTGTATTAGACATCTTTGGTCTCGGTTTTATTCCATTATTCATCTTAGGAGACTATTGATCATTCAGGGGGGCTGGCCATTCGGCCATGCCTGGACCTTCATCACTTATGTATTTTCAACGGTGGAGTTTCTACACACCATAGATTAAGGGTGTGGAGCTCTGCTGTACCTCAAGTTTTAACGAAATTACTACTATTTTCTATTCAATTCAGTTTATTCTGGTTCTAAGATATTCGTTGCACTTCACCATGACGAATGTGATGATCCGTGACACTCATCATCATTCTCACCTATGAACGCGTGACTGACAACCACTTCCGTTCTACCATAGACCGAACGCATATCTCTTGGATTCCTTAATCAGAATCTTCATGGTATAAGCTAGAATTGATGGCGGCATTCATGAGAATCTGGAAAGTCTAAACCTTGTCTGTGGTATTCCGAGTAGGATTCAAAGATTGAATGACTGTGACGAGCTTCAAACTCACGATTGTTGGGCGTGATGACAAACACAAAAGAATTAAGGGATTCTATTCCGACATGATCGAGAACCGACAGATGATTAGCCGTGCTATGACAGAGCATTTGGACCATTTTCACTTAGAGGATGGGATGTAGCCATTGACAACGGTGATGCCCTACATACATCTTGCCATGGAAATGAGTAAGAAGGATTGGATGAAGGTAGTAGGAAAGCAGAGATTTAGAAAGAGCACAGCATCTTCATACGCCTATCTGAAATTCTCACCAATGATCTACATAAGTATTTCTATCTTTATTTTTTGTTTATTTATTATTATTATTCGAAAACTCCATAACCAATTATTATCCGCCTAACTGAGATCTACAAGATGACCATAGCTTGCTTCATACCAACAATCTCCGTGGGATCGACCCGTACTCACGTAAGGTTTATTACTTGGATGACCCAGTGCACTTGCTGGTTAGTTGTGCGAGGTTGTGAAGAAAGTGCTGAGTTATAAATGCGCATACCAAGTTGAATGTGTAACACCCTACCATACAGAGTCTTATGCTTAAGTCATAATTCAGAGAGGGCAAGGTATTACGACCTCTAAAATAAAAATTTAGTACATATAGTAGTATGAATGATTGATTATAACTAGGAGCCTTTGTAGAAAAAGGGGTAAACAAAAACCATCGCAACTCTAAAGCACAACACTCCGATCGACAACGTAACGAATAAGGATAAACCAACGCGAGATTATATATATACAAAGGAGTGTCAAAAACAGGAATATCAAGACTCAAGATCCGGCTGCGAAGATAACTGGTCCGAGCATAGCAATATATACATATGATAAAATAAGGAAAACCCCAAAGGAAACCCAAAGGGACACAAATACATAAAACCTATTCTCCAAAATCTCCCATAAGAGGAGTCATCACAGTTTGTATTATTTAATGGAGATAAAAGTATCTAAACAAAACATATAAACCAAAACATAGCCCCGAGAACAAAGGATCTTCGCAAATCTAGAAGTCTCCAGCATGCATCAGCGGGACACCTCAAGGAATAAACAAATAGGAGCAGTTAAGGCATTTAGACAATTAGCAAGTATTATGCATTCAAATAGGCAATCTCAAACAATTCACATAGTATGCATATGATGAATGCCTATCCCTAGTGGCTGATGATATCATATGTCGGTTATAGAGCCAACCCGACAAGTCCTGGTAGCTAACCATTGGACTGTCCCTCTGTCACGCATCCCCACCTCGAGTTATACTCATAATAAACTTGATCATAATCATGATCTATTTCCATCACCTTCACTGGTGAATACATACAGGGGCGAGCTCATCCGGGTCTTTCACAGTGCCCGGCCACACTTATGACATAGGGTCAAAAGAGTATCAAGTCTCAACCTGGAGCACGTGGTGGCTAGCCACTGCTACTACCCAGGGAAACTCGTATCTCCGATAGTGGAAGTGCAAATCACAATTATCAATAATTTAGCATAAACATGCATGAATTCTCATCCATGGATCAACATCCATATCAACCATCCGGCTCACGGTTAAATCCATAACCAGCCAATATTCATAGCATACACAGCTATTCCGGCTCACGGTTCAATCCAGAACCAGCCAATTCATAAACAATTACGGCTCTTCGGCCAATGGCATAACCAGCACTTCCACCACCATCCTCCGCATCTCACATAATCATGCTTGATCCTCAATGATCATTCATTTTTCCCTTGCTTCACTCACAAGTTACCTCATTCCCTAGCCCCTTTTTAATAGCTAGGCATGTCATATTGATTTAAGATATGAATGGTGAGATCGGAGGCTTAGAAGTATGAAATTTGGCTTTTAAAACTCAAAAATTAACTTTGGGATGAAAACAGGTCCACGCGTACGCGCACTCCACGCGCACGCGTGAATGGCCTCAAAACTTCATCGACGCGCAAGCATCATGCACGCTAACGCGTGGATTAAACATTTGCCAATCGACGCGCAAGCGTCAACCACGCGTACGCGTGGGTGTTCTCGTGCCCCAGGCACAACACTAGCACA
>NC_029774.3:43166959-43168768 GCF_000817695.3 Arachis duranensis
AAGATTAACCTTCTCCTTCAAGAGAGTTGGGTCCTATAACATCAAAGAACCCAAAATCTCAACATTTCACCCATGAAACTCGAAAATAAAGGCTGGAATTTCGAACAGAAACTTGTGGCTTACCTCAAGATTGAGTGTATGGGTTTTGTAGAGCTCTCTGCGGTGAACGCGTGGCCGCAAACGGAGCGGCAATCGGAGCTCTAGATCAAAAGTTATGGTGGTTTGAAGATTAAGCAAAGGAGAGAACTTGAGAGAGTGTTCTTCTCCCCCCTCACTCTATTTCAGCTTGTGTGGGTAACAAATGAGGAGAGAGAGTGCTGAAAACTAGGGTTTTGGTTAAGTTATGTTGGGCCAAGGGCCCACTTTAGGTCTAATTGGCCCGGTTTGGCCCGTTCGGTCCAATCTTGGTCCAAATTCTATAAAATTGGTACCGAAATTCTCGTCTCAATCTCCTCTATCACATTTAGCCATAAAAATCACATTTTAGGCTTTCTAGAATAAATTCTCATTTATGGGTTAATTAACCGTTAATTAACCGGGTTTTACATTCTACCCACCTAATTGGGAATTTTGCCCACAAAATTCAAATGCAATTACCTGAGAATAAATGCGGATAGTCCGTTCGCATCTCCGACTCAAGTTCCCAAGTGTGTTCTTCGACATCGCCTTGACTCCATGCCACTTTGACTAATGAAACCTCTTTTCCACGCAACCGTTTGATACTAGTATCATCGATTCTGACCGGAGCCACTGGAAGCGTCAAATCTTCCCTCAACTGAACCGACTCAGGTTCCAACACATGGCTAGCATTAGGAGTGTACTTCCGAAGTTGCGACACGTGAAACACGTCGTGCAGATTCGAAAGATGAGGTGGTAGAGCCATCCGATACGCCACCGATCCAATCCTCTCCAGGATTTGAAATGGACCAATGTATCGAGGATTCAACTTCTTTGCCTTAATCGCCCTACCTACTCTCGTGGTCGGAGTAACCTTAAGGAAAACATGATCTCCTTCCTCGAATTCTAAGGGCTTTCGCCTCTGATCGGCGTAACTCTTTTGACGACTCTGCGCCGTAAGCATCCTATCACGGATTTTCTTGACTTGTTCAGTAGTCTCAGCTATCATTTCCGGCCCTAACAAGCTTTTCTCTCCAGCTTCATACCAACATAGCGGAGATTGACATTTCCTCCCATACAAGGCCTCATACGGAGCCATTCCAATGCTCGCATGCTCCCATACAAGGCTTCATACGGAGCCATTCCGATGCTCGCATGGTAACTATTATTGTATGCAAACTCCACTAACGACATATCCCGATCCCAACTCGCCGGTTGGTCCAAAACACAAGCTCTCAACATATCCTCTAATGTTTGGATTGTCCTCTCAGATTGACCATTTGTTTGAGGATGGTAAGCCGTGCTCAAGCTTAATTGGGTTCCAAAAACTTTCTGAAATGCACCCCAAAACCTTGAAGTGAAACGAGGATCTCTATCAGAGATTATAGTAGCAGGTACACCATGAAGTCTCACAATCTCCTTTATGTATAACCGTGCTAGCTCCTCAAGGGTGTAAGTCATCCGAATGGGCAAAAAGTGAGCTGACTTCGTTAGTCGGTCCACAATCACCCAAACAGCATCAAAACCAGCCCTAGTCCTTGGCAATCCAGACACAAAGTCCATTGCAATACTTTCCCACTTCCATTGTGGAATCTCTAAAGGTTGCAACATCCCGGAAGGTCTTTGATGTTCAATCTTTACCTTTTGACAAGTTAAGCACTTTGATACATATTCCGCCACATCATTCTTCAT
>NC_029774.3:43168963-43169591 GCF_000817695.3 Arachis duranensis
GTAACACCTTCCATAACGCTTCATCATTTTGATGAGCCTTTAGGAGTTCGGACTTAAAGTCACTTGAGATTTCTAATCGGCTCAAACACAAAGTTCCGGATACTTCTCGAGCACCAATTTTCAGACTCTCGAATCCCTTGAGCAACTTCTCCTCTTGAAGCATCATCCAAGCCGCATATAACGACTTCCGACTTAACGCATCCGCCACTACGTTCGCCTTTCCCGGATGGTAATTCAACTCAAAGTCGTAGTCCTTCAACAATTCCATCCACCTCCTCTGCCTCATATTGAGCTCTTTCTGATCAAAGAGATACTTCAAGCTCTTATGATCAGAGAAAACTTGGAACTTAACCCCATAGAGATAATGCCTCCACACCTTCAAGGCAAACACGACTGCAGCGAGTTCCAAATCATGCGTAGGATAACTAACTTCATGAGGTCTCAACTGTCGTGAGGCATACGCCACCACATTATAATGCTGCATCAGCATGCACCCTAGACCCTTCAATGAGGCATCACAATACACCTCAAATGGCTCATTCGGCTCAGGTAACACTAACACAGGTGCAGTGGTCAACTTTTTCTTCAATGTCTGAAAGCTCTCCTCGCACTCAGGAGTCCAAACAAA
>NC_029774.3:43170684-43171078 GCF_000817695.3 Arachis duranensis
CGGGCATCCTAGCCTAGTTACCATGGCTTCATGGGTAGCATTGTACACTCTTAGATCATAACCTAAGGTTACGATCTTCAATCCTAACTCATGGGCTTTCTCAAATGCAATGAATGAATGCAATGCTCACGAATCAAATAAAGCATTTAAGGTTTGACTAGCTATTTCACAGTTACCTCGAATGAGTGTCTCAGATCCCTCAGCTCCTACAGCTGAAGTGGTGAACACCCGACCAGTCTGTTGTGCTTTCCCAGCACCTTGTTTCTGCTTCTCAGGACAATTTGCGGCTTTATGCCCCACCTTTCCACAAGTGTAGCACAAACCCCATCCGGCCTTGCATGGTATTCCCGGATGGTGACTTCCACACCTAGTACAAGCTTGATCATTCTGAGGA
>NC_029774.3:43171290-43172125 GCF_000817695.3 Arachis duranensis
CACTTGTTTACCAACTCGGAGAAAGTCCTAATCTCCATTGGTCCCACTGAACTGAAAATATCACTCCGGAGTCCTCCTTCACACTTAACACACTTCCATTCCTCATATTCCACCGGAGTCCCTTGGCACATACGAGAGAACCTGAACAGCTCCTCAAACTTGTCAGTATACTCTGATATGGACATAGTACCCTGCTTCAGCTGTAACAATTCAAGCTCCTTGGCCGTCCTAGCAGAAGTCGGAAAGTACTTCTTATAGAACTCTTCTTGGAAGACATTCTAGGTGATATAGTCATCACCCTACTGCAGAAGACGTCGGATACCTTTCATCACCCTGCTGCAGAAGACGTCGGATACCTTGCCACCAATGCGACGCTTCACCGACAAGCATATAGGTGGCAAACTCGACACGCTGCCCTTCAGGTACCACTTGTGCTTGCAGTGCTCGTTCTATAGCTTGAAACCATGTATCAGCCTCAGTCGGACTAGTAGTTCCCTTGAACTTAGGCGGATTAACCTTCAAAAAGTTTGCCAGTGTCATCGGGCCCTAAACTCCACCTCCATCATTACCATGGTTGTTCATCTGTTGACCAAGAGCCTCAGCAGTGGCTTGCATAGCAGCAGCCATGTTCTCCAACGCAGTCATAAAGTTCACCGGGTCATTAGGGTTATTCTCCGGTGCACGAGCATTCGTACGACCTCTCGCACTACCTCTATCGCGTCCACGAGGCGCCATCTGGTACCTATACATACCAAACAATCGATATTAAGTTGATCAGTCTCAATATCGGAAGTCTAGTACTTCAAAGTCCCAAATGCATGCTCATGAATGTTTA
>NC_029774.3:43172803-43173547 GCF_000817695.3 Arachis duranensis
TTAGACAATTAGCAAGTAATATGCAGTCAAATAAGCAATCTCAAACAATTCACATAATATGCATATGATGAATGCCTGTCCTTAGTGGCTGATGATATCATCTGTCGGTTATAGAGCCAACCCGACAAGTCCTGGTAGCTAACCATTGGACTGTCCCTCTATCACGCATCCCCACCTCGAGTTATACTCATCATAAACTTGATCATAATCATGATCTATTTCCATCACCTTCACTGGTGAATACATACGGGGGCGAGCTCATCCGGGTCTTTCACAGTGCCCGGCCACACTTATGACAAAGGGTCAAAAGAGTATCAAGTCTCAACCTGGAGCACGTGGTGGCTAGCCACTGCTACTACCCAGGGAAACTCGTATCTACGATAGTGGAAGTGCAAATCACAATTATCAATAATTCAGCATAAACATGCATGAATTCTCATCCATGGATCAACATCCATATCAGCCATTCCGGCTCACGGTTAAATCCATAACCCGCCAATATACACAGCTATTCCAGCTCACGGTTCAATCCAGAACCAGCCAATATATAAACAATTACGGCCCTTCGGCGAATGGCATAACCAGCACTTCCACCACCATCCTCCGCATCTCACATAATCATGCTTGATCCTCAATGATCATCCATTTTTCCCTTGCTTCACTCACAAGTTACCTCATTCCCTAGCCCCTTTTTAATAGCTAGGCATATCATAATGATTTAAGATATAAGTGGTGAGATCGGAG
>NC_029774.3:43174611-43176723 GCF_000817695.3 Arachis duranensis
CTCCACCGGAGCACTTCCAAACCACTTATCCACAAGCTCTCAAGGCCTCAATACCTCCAAGAACAGATTTTTCACCACCAAACCCTTTCCAAGCTTTTCAAAATCACCAATCAAGCTCCAATATCCACACATACACAACCTAAGCCACAATCATCATACCCATACACAACATCTCAAAACCTAAACATCATAAAATCACAAATCACACTAGGGTTGAGAATCTTACCATACCCAAGGTCCAAGGAGACAAGATTAACCTTCTCCTTCAAGAGAGTTGGGTCCTATAACATCAAAGAACCCAAAATCTCAACATTTCACCCATGAAACTCGAAAATAAGGGCTGGAATTTCGAACAGAAACTTGTGGCTTACCTCAAGATTGAGTGTATGGGTTTTGTAAAGCTCTCCGCGGTGAACGCGTGGCCGCAAACGGAGCGGCAATCGGAGCTCTAGATCAAAAGTTATGGTGGTTTGAAGATTAAGCAAAGGAGAGAACTTGAGAGAGTGTTCTTCTCCCCCCTCACTCTATTTCAGCTTGTGTGGGTAACAAATGAGGAGAGAGAGTGCTGAAAACTAGGGTTTTGGTTAAGTTATGTTGGGACAAGGGCCCACTTTAGGTCCAATTGGCCCGGTTTGGCCCGTTCGGTCCAATCTTGGTCCGAATTCTATAAAATTGGTACCGAAATTCTCGTCTCAATCTCCTCTATCACATTTAGCCATAAAAATCACATTTTAGGCTTTCTAGAATAAATTCTCATTTATGGGTTAATTAACCGTCAATTAACCGGGTTTTATAGAATGCCATTATTAGAGATCACAATTTCGTGCACCAAGTTTTTGGCGCTGTTGCCGGGGATTGTTCGAGTTTGGACAACTGACGGTTCATCTTGTTGCTCAGATTAGGTAATTTTCTTTTTATTTTCTTTTCAAAATTTTTTCAAAAAAATATTTTTCAAAATTTCTAATCTGTTTTCGAAAATTATTCTAAATTTTTAAGAATGAGTTCTAGAGTTTCATGTAACATGTTGAATCCTAGCTGGCTGTAAAGCCATATCCAAATCCTTTTGGAATGAGACTTCAACTAATCACCTCAATGCATGTAATGCCATCCTAAAGCTGGCTGGCTATTAAGCCATGTCCAACCCTTGGATTGGAGCTTTAGGCTACCATTGAAAGATTCCTGGAATTCTTAAAAATTTTGAATTTCTTATTTTCTTTTTCCTCTATATTTTTCGAAAATAATAAAAGAAAATACAAAAAAATTCATAAAATCATAAAAAGCAAAAATATTTTGTGATTCTTGTTTAAGTCTTGTGTCATGTTTTAAGTTTGGTGTCAATTGCATATTCATCTTGTTCTTGCATTTTTCGAAAATTCATGCATTCATAGTGTTCTTCATGATCTTCAAGTTGTTCTTGGTAAGTCTTCTTGTTTGATCTTTAAATTTTCTTGTTTTGTGTTGTATGATATTTTCATGTGCATTTTTGCATTCATAGTGTCTAAACATGAAAGATTTCTAAGTTTGGTGTCTTGCATATTTTCTTTGCATCAAAAAAAATTTTCAAAATTATGTTCTTAATGTTCATCATGATCTTCAAAGTGTTCTTGGTGTTCATCTTGACATTCATAATGTTCATCATGATCTTCAAAGTGTTCTTGGTGTTCATCTTGACATTCATAGTGTTCTTGCATGCATCATGTGTTTTGATCCAAAATTTTCATGTTTTGGGTCATAATTGTGTTTTTCTCACTCATCATTAAAAATTTAAAAATAAAAAAATATCTTTTCCTTTTTTTTTTCTCAAAATTTCGAAAATTTGAGTTGACTTAGTCAAAAAAATTTTAAAATTAGTTATTTCTTGTAAGTCAAGTCAAATTTTCAATTTTTTAAAACCATATCTTTTCAAAACTTTTTCAAAAAATCAAATCTTTTTCATTTTTCTTACTATTTTTCGAAAATTTTAATTTAATTTTTCAAAATCTTTTTCTTATTTTATTTTACTTTATTGTTAAGAAATGTTTAATCTTTAAATTCTAGAATCATATCTTTTAGTTTCTTGTTAGTCAAGTAATTAATTTTAATTTTAAAAATTAAATCTTTTCCAACCATATC
>NC_029774.3:43176886-43222830 GCF_000817695.3 Arachis duranensis
TTGTTTGTTTCTTATCTTTTTCAAAACCACCTAACTACTTTTCCCTCTCTAATTTTCGAAAATTTCTCCTTCCTTTTCAAATTTCTTTTAATTAATTAATTGTTTTAAATTTTAATTTTAATTTTATTTCACCTTTAATTTTCGAAAATCATTAACTCCTTTTCAAAAATTATTTTCGAAAACTTCTCTCTCTCATCTTATTCTATTTATTTATTCATTTACTAACACTTCTCTTCATCTCAAATCTCTGCTCCTATCCTCACCCTTGTCTTTGGATTATTCATTCTTTTTCACTCTTATTCCCTTTCTTCTTCTACTAACATAAAGGAATCTCTATACTGTGACATAGAGGATTCCTCTTCCTTTTCTGTTCTCTTCTTTCTCATATGAGCAGGAAAAAGGAAAAAGGAATTCTTGTTGAAGCTGATCCTGAACCTGAAAGGACTCTGAAGAGAAAACTAAGAGAAGCTAAATTACAACAATCCAGAGACAACCTTACTGAAATTTTCGAACAAGAAAAGAATATGGCAGCCGAACCTAACAACAATAATGCAAGGAGGATGCTTGGTGATTATACTACACCTACTTCCAAGTTTAATGGAAGAAGCATCTCAATTCCTGCCACTGGAGCAAACAATTTTGAGCTGAAACCTCAACTAGTTGCTCTAATGCAACAAAACTGCAAGTTTCATGGACTTCCATCAGAAGATCCCTACCAGTTTTTAACTAAGTTCTTGCAGATCTGTGAGACTGTTAAGACTAATGGAGTAGATCCTGAAGTCTACAGGCTCATGCTTTTCCTTTTTGCTGTAAAAGACAGAGCTAGAACATGGTTGGACTCACAACCTAAGGATAGCCTGGACTCTTGGGATATACTGGTCACGACCTTCTTGGTTAAATTCTTTCCTCTTCAAAAGCTGAGCAAGCTTAGAGTGGATGTTCAGACCTTCAAACAAAAAGATGGTGAATCCCTCTATGAAGCTTGAAAAAGATACAAGCAGATGACCAAAAAGTGTCCTTCTGACATGTTTTCAGAATGGACCATGATAGATATATTCTATTATGGTCTGTCTGAGTTCTCTAAGATGTCACTGGATCATTCTGCAGGTGGATCCATTCACCTATAGAAAATGCCTGCAGAAGCTCAGGAACTTATTGAAATGGTTGCAAATAACCAATTCATGTACACTTCTGAGAAGGATTCCGTGAATAATGGAATGCCTCAGAGGAAGGGAGTTCTTAAAATTGATGCTCTGAATGCCATATTGGCTCAGAACAAAATGTTGACTCAGCAAGTCAACATAATTTCTCAAAGTCTGAATGGATGGCAAAATGCATCCAACAGTACTAAAGAGGCAACTTCTGAAGAAGAAGCTTATGATCCTGAAAACCCTGCAATGGCAGAGGTAAATTACATGGGTGAACCTTACGGAAACACCTATAATTCTTCGTGGAGAAATCATCCAAATTTCTCATGGAAGGATCAACAATAGCCTCAACAAGGCTTTAATAATGGTGGAAGAAATAGGTTTAGCAATGGCAAGCCTTTTCCATCATCTTCTCAGCAACAGACAGAGAATTTTGAGCAGAGCACCTCTAACTTAGCAAATATAGTCTCTGATCTGTCTAAGGCCACTTAAGCTTCACGAGTGAAATAAGGTCCTCCATTAGAAATTTGGAGGCACAAGTGGGCCAGCTAAGTAAGAAAGTCACTGAAACTCCTCCTAGTACTCTCCCAAGCAATACAGAAGAGAATCCAAAGAGAGAGTGCAAGGCCATTGATATAGTCAATATGGCCGAATACAAGGAGGAAGGGGAGGACATGAATCCAAATGAGAAAGACCTCATAGGACGTCTCCCAACCAAGAAGGAGTTCCCTATTGAGGACCCAAAGGAATCTGAGGCTCATATAGAGACCATAGAGATTCCATTAAACCTCCTTCTGCCATTCATGAGCTCTGAAGACTATTCTTCCTCTGAAAAGGATGAAGATGTAACTGGAGAGCAAGTTGCTCAATATCTAGGAGCTATCATGAAGCTGAATGCCAAGTTGTTTGGTAATAAGACTTGGGAAGGTGAACCTCCCTTGCTCATTGGTGAACTAGATACATGGGTTCAGCAAACTTTACCTCAAAAGAAACAAGATCCTGGTAAATTTTTAATACCCTGTACCATAGGCACCATGACCTTTGAAAAGGCTCTGTGTGACCTAGGGTCAGGCATGAATCTTATGCCACTCTCTGTAATGGAGAAGCTGGGGATCATTGAGGTACAACCTGCCATATTTTCATTACAAATGGCAGACAAGTCAGTAAGACAAGCTTATGGATTGGTAGAGGACGTGTTGGTAAAAGTTGAAGGCCTTTACATCCCTGCTGATTTCATAATCTTAGACACTAGGAAGGACGAGGATGAATGCATCATCCTTGGAAGACCCTTCCTAGCCACAGCAGAAGCTGTGATAGATGTTAACAGAGGAGAATTAGTCCTTCAATTGAATGGGGACTACCTTGTGTTTAAGACCCAAGGGTGTTCTTCTGTAAACATGGAGAGGAAGCATGAAGAGCTTCTCTCAGTACAGAGTCAAACAAAGCCCCCACCATCAAACTCTAAGTTTGGTGTTGGGAGGCCACAGCTAAACACTAAGTTTGGTGTTGAATCCCCACATCCAAGCTCTAAGTTTGGTGTTGGGAGTCTACAACATTGACCTGATCACCTGTGTGGCTCCATGAGAGCCCACTGTCAAGCTATTGACATTAAAGAAGCGCTTATTGGGAGGCAACCCAATTTTTATTTATCTAATTTTATTTTTCTTTTTATTGTTCTTTTATGTTTCATTAGGTTCATGATCATGTGGAGTCACGAAAAAAAAATATACAAAAATTAAAAAACAGAATCAAAAACAGCAGAAGAAAAATCACACCCTGGAGGAAGGACTTACTGGCGTTTAAACGCCAGTAAGAAGCATCTAGCTGGCGTTCAACACCAGAACAGAGCATGGATCTGGCGTTGAATGCCAGAAACAAGCAACATCCTGGTGTTCAAACGCTAGGAATACACCCTAAGGAGAGCTGGCGCTGAATGCCAGAAACAAGCATGAAACTGGCGTTCAACGCCAGAAACATGCTACAGATGGGTGCTGAACGCCCAAAACAAGCATCAATCCGGCATTCAAACGCCAGAATTGCATGCAAGGCATTTCACACGCCTCATTGATGCAGGGATGTAAATCCTTGACACCTCAGGATCTGTGGACCCCACAGGATCATCTCAGGATCTGTGGACCCCACAGGATCCCTCTTTCCCAAAACCCTTCACCAATCACCTCAATCTCTCTTCCCCATCACCTTTGCACCACTCACATCCATCCACTCTTCCCCATAAACCCCACCTCCCTTCAAAATTCAAAATCTCTTTCGCACCCAAACCCACCCTAAATAGCCGAACCTACTCCCTCTCCCTCCACTATATAAACCCCTCAATTCTTCTTCATTTTCACACAACACAACCCTCTCTCCCTCTCCTCCATATTTTCTTTTTCTTCATCTATTCTTTCTTCTCTTGCTCGAGGGCGAGCAATATTCTAAGTTTGGTGTGGTAAAAGCATAGCTTTTTTGTTTTTCCATAACCACCTATGGCACCTAAGGCCGGAGAAACCTCTAGAAAAGGGAAAGGAAAGACAAAAGCTTCCACCTCCGAGTCATGGAAGATGGAGAGATGCATCTCTAAAGCCCATCAAGACCACTTCTATGATGTTGTGGCCAAGAAGAAGGTGATCCCTGAGGTCCCTTTCAAACTCAAGAAAAATGAGTATCCGAAGATCCGACATGAGATCCAAAGAAGAAGTTGGGAATTTTTGACCAACCCCATTCAACAAGTCGGAATCTTAATGGTTCAAGAGTTCTATGCCAATGCATAGATCACTAGGAACCATGATCAAAGTATGAACCCGAATCCAAAGAATTATCTTACAATGGTTCGGGGGAAATACTTAGATTTTAGTCCAAAAAATGTAAGGTTGGCGTTTAACTTGCCCATGATGCAAGGAGATGCACACCCCTACACAAGACAGGTTGGACCAAGTCCTTATGGACATATGTGTTGAAGGAGCTCAATGGAAAAGAGACTCCAAAGGCAAGCCGGTTTAATTAAGAAGACTGGACCTCAAGCCTGTGGCTAGAGGATGGTTGGAGTCATCCAACGCTCCATCATCCCCACTAGCAACCGATCCGAAGTTACTGTGGGTCAGGCCATCCTGATCCATAGCATCATGATTGGATAGGAAGTAGAAGTTCATGAAGTCATCTCCCTTGAATTCTACAAAATAGCCGAAAAGCCCTTTACCTTGGCAAGGCTAGCTTTTCCTCATCTTATTTGCCATCTATGCTACTCAGTTGGAGTTATCATAGAAGGAGACATCCTCATTGAAGAGGACAAGCCCATCACTAAGAAGAGGAGGGAGCAAACAAGAGAGCCCACTCATGGATCCCAAGAGACGCATGAGGAAGCTCATCACCAAGGAATCCCGGAGATGCCTCAAGGGATGCACTTTCCTCCCAACAATTATTGGGAATAACTCAACACTTTTCTAGAAGACTTGAGTTACAATATGGATCAATTAAGGGTGGAACATCAAGAACACTCCATCATTCTCCATGAAATTAGAGAAGATCAAAGAGCAATGAGGGAGGAGCAACAAAGGCAAGGAAGAGACATAGAAGAGCTCAAGGACATCATTGATTCTTCAAGAAGAAAGTGCCACCATCACTAAGGTGGACTCATTCCTTGTTCTTATTTCTCTGTTTTTCAATTTTTAAGCTTTATGTTATCTTTATTTGTGTCTTTATTACATGATCATTAGTATGTAGTAACCATGTCTTAAAGCTATGAATAATTCCATGAATCCTTCACCTTTCTTAAATGAAACATGTTTTTAATACAAAAAGAACAAGAAGTACATGAGTTTTGAATTTATCCTTGAATTTAGTTTAATTATATTGATGTGGTGATAATACTTTTTGTTTTCTGAATGAATGCTTGAACAGTGCATATTTTTTATCTTGTTGTTTATGAATGTTAAAATTATTGGCTCTTGAAAGAATGATGAACAAAGAAAAATGCTATTGATAATCTGAAAAATCATGAAATTGATTCTTGAAGCAAGAAAAAGTAGTGAAAAAGCAGAAGCTTGCGAAAAAAATAGAAAGAAAAAGAAAAAGCAAGCACAAAAAGCCAATAGCCCTTAAAACCAAAAGGCAAGGGTAAAAAGGATCCAAGGCTTTGAGCATCAATGGATAGGAGGGCCCAAGGAACTAAAATCCAGGCCTAAGCTGCTAAATCAAGCTGTCCCTAACCATGTGCTTGTGGCATGCAGGTCCAAGTGAAAAACTTGAGACTGAGTGGTTAAAGTCGTGATCCAAAGCAAAAGAGTGTGCTTAAGAGCTCTTGACACCTCTAGCTGGGGACTTTAGCAAAGCTGAGTCACAATCTGAAAGGGTTCACACAGTCATGTGTCTGTGGCATTTATGTATCCGGTGGTAATACTGGAAAACAAAGTGCTTAGGGCCACGGCCAAGACTCATAAAAGTAGCTGTGTTTAAGAATCAACAAACTTAACTAGGAGAATCAATAACACTATCCGAAATTCTAAGTTCCTAGAGATGCCAATCATTCTAAACTTCAAAGGATAAAGTGAGATGTCAAAACTGTTCAGAAGCAAAAAGCTACAAGTCCCGCTCATCTAATTAGAATTAATATTCATGATATTCTGAGCTTTATAGTATATTCTCTTCTTTTTTATCCTAATTGATTTTCAGTTGCTTGGGGACAAGCAACAATTTAAGTTTGGTGTTGTGATGAACGGATAATTTATACGCTTTTTGGCATTGTTTTTAAGTAGTTTTTAGTAGGATCTAGCTACTTTTAGGGATGTTTTCATTAGTTTTTATGCTAAATTCACATTTCTGGAATTTACTATGAGTTTGTGTGTTTTTCTGTGATTTCAGATATTTTCTGGCTGAAATTGAGGGACCTGAGCAAAACTCTGATAAGAAGGCTGACAAAGGACTGCTGATGCTGTTGGATTCTGACCTCTCTGTACTCGAAATAGATTTTCTGGAGCTAAACTCCAAATGGCGCGCTCTCAACGGCATTGAAAAGTAGACATCCAGATCTTTCCAGAAATATATAATAGTCCATACTTTATTCGAGATTTGATGACGTAAACTAGCGCTCAACGCCAGTTCCATGCTACATTATGGAGTCAAACGCCAGAAACACGTCACGAACCAAAGTTGAACGCCAAAAACACATTACAACTTGGCGTTCAACTCCAAAAGAAGCCTCTGCATGTGTAAAGCTCAAGCTCAGCCCAAGCACACACCAAGTGGGCCCCGGAAGTGGATTTCTGCATCAATTACTTACTTCTGTAAACCCTAGTAGCTAGTATAGTATAAATAGGATATTTTACTATTGTATTAGACATCTTTGGTCTCGGTTTTATTCCATTATTCATCTTAGGAGACTATTGATCATTCAGGGGGCTGGCCATTCGGCCATGCCTAGACCTTCATCACTTATGTATTTTCAACGGTGGAGTTTCTACACACCATAGATTAAGGGTGTGGAGCTCTGCTGTACCTCGAGTTTTAATACAATTACTACTATTTTCTATTTAATTCAGTCTATTCCCATTCTAAGATATTCGTTGCACTTCACCATGACGAATGTGATGATCCGTGACACTCATCATCATTCTCACCTATGAACGCGTGATTGACAACCACTTCCATTCTACCATAGACCGAACGCATATCTCTTGGATTCCTTAATCAGAATCTTCGTGCTATAAGCTAGAATTGATGGCGGCATTCATGAGAATCCAGAAAGTCTAAACCTTGTCTATGGTATTCCAAGTAGGATTTAGGGATTGAATGACTGTGACGAGCTTCAAACTTGCAATTGTTGGGCGTGATGACAAACGCAAAAGAATCAAGGGATTCTATTCCAACATGATCGAGAACCGACAGATGATTAGCCGTGCTGTGACAGAGCATTTGGATCATTTTCACTGAGAGGATGGGATGTAGCCATTGACAATAGTGATGCCCTACATACAGCTTGCCATGGAAAGGAGTAAGAAGGATTGAATGAAAGCAGTAGGAAAGTAGAGATCCAACAGGGACAAAGCACCTCCATACACTTGTCTGAAATTCTCACCAATGATCTACATAAGTACTTCTATCTTTATTTTCTGTTTATTTATTATTATTATTCGAAAACTCCATAACCAATTATTATCCGCTTAACTGAGATCTACAAGATGACCATAGCTTGATTCATACCAACAATCTCCGTGGGATCGACCTTTACTCACGTAAGGTTTTTTACTTGGACGACCCAGTGCACTTGCTGGTTAGTTGTGCAAGGTTGTGAAGAAAGTGCTGAGTTATAAATGCGCATACCAAGTTGAATGCCATTATTAGAGATCACAATTTCGTGCACCAAGGTGCATCTACATCTTTTGATTCTGAGCCAGAGAGAACATTCTTAAGATTGAGAAGAGAAGCAAGGGGGAAGGGAGTTATTGGAGAAGAAGAATCAGAAGAGAAAAACCAAGAAATGGAAGGCAACCTCCCTAATCCACCAGAAGAGGTGGCCAACAATAATGGTTAACCTCAAAGGAGAGTTCTAGCCTCTTACACCTTCCATAATCCAAGAAACTGTGGGAGCTGTATACTCACTGCCAATGTTCATGCAAATAACTTTGAGTTGCAGCCTCAACTTATTACTCTGGTACAGAACAATTGCTTCTATGGAGGAAGTCCACTTGAATATCCGAATCAGCACTTATCTACCTTTGTGAGGATTTGTGATACTGTCAAGACAAATGGTGTGCATCCGGACATCTATAAGTTGTTGCTATTTCCATCTTCCTTGAGAGACAAGGCAACTCAGTGGCTAGAGACGTTTCCCAAAGAAAGCATCAACACTTGGGATGATTTGGTGAACAAATTCCTATCTAAATTTTACCCACCTCAGAGAATCATAAGACTGAAGACAGAAGTGCAAATATTCACTCAAATGGATGAGGAATCACTTTATGAGGCATGGGAAAAATATAAGGCTCTGATTAGGAAATGTCCACCCGAGATGTTTAGTAACTGGGATAGACTTCATAATTTCTATGAGGGATTGACTTTAAAAGCTCAAGAGTCTTTAGACTACTCTGTAGGAGGTTCATTACAACTAATAAAGACAGTGGAGGAAGCCCAGAATCTCATCGACACTGTGACTAACAATCAATACTTCTATGCTCATCAGAGGCAATGCCAACTAGTACAAAAGAAGGGTGTGTTAGAGCTAAAAGGAGTGGACACTATCTTGGCACAGAACAAGTTGATGCACCAACAAATCTAGCAACAAATGGAGTTGATGACAAAGAGAATTGATGGACTCCAAGTGGCTGCAGTTAACACAGCAAGCCAGCCCTCAAATGGATGGAGCCAAAGTGAAGAAGCCCTCGAGAAAAGCAACTATGAGCAGCAACTAGAACAAGTCCAATATATGCATAACACCTCAAGCTCTTCTCAGAATGAATTTTATGGAGATACATACAATCCATCATGGAAGAATCACCCCAACTTAAGGTGGGGTGACAATTAGAATTCATGGCAAAAAAATCACAATTTCAACAACTCCTGCAACACAAACAATCAACCTCATTCATCCAATAACACTAACCAATACAGAAAACCACAAAATTCATATCAGCAACCCAACAATAACTCACAGACTCACCAAAATAATTTCTCCACACCCCCTTTCAATTCCCAGAACAACCACTTCACCAACCCAAATACTTTCCAGTAACAACCATCATATCCCAACATACCATCTATCGACCATCATGAAACTAGGATCTCAGCTCTTAAGGCAACATTATAAGCACTTGCTCAAACCACACAGGGTCTAGCAAAAGGGCAAGAGAGTTTAATTAAAAGTCAAGAAAGATAAGAGGTCACCATGAGGAATTTGGAAAGACAAGTAGGGCAATTGGTCAAACAAGCTGAAAGACCAACCAATGTTTTACCAAGTGATACCATTCCAAATCCCAAAGAAGAATGCAAAGCAATCCAACTCAGGAGTGGAAGGACATTGGAAGGTGACAAGGCTAACAATAAAGAAGAAATGATAGCAGAGGAGAAAGATCAAGAGATTTCCAAGGGGAAGGAGGAAGAACTACAAGCCTCAAAGAAGGGAAAACAAGTCATGGAAGAGCATCCACAAGAAAAGAAGAAGGATGTGAAGCCTTACACTCCTCCCCTTCCATATCCTCAAAGTTTCAAAAGGGAGCTTAAGGATCAACAATTTCCCAGGTTCCTAGAGGTTTTTAAGAAGCTAGAAATCAACATTCCCCTTGTTGAAGCATTGGAGCAAATGCCTCTATATGCAAAATTCCTCAAGGAGCTCATCAACAAGAAGAGAAGCTGGAATTAAAAGGAAACAGTAATCTTGACCCAAGAGTTCAGTACAGTGATTCAAAAAGGCTTGCCACCAAAGCTTAAGGATCCGCGAAGCTTTATCATATCCTGCACCATAGGCAGTATGACCTTGTAAAAAGCCCTCTGTGATTTGGGTGCCAGCATCAACTTAATGCCTCTCTCATTAATGAAAACGCTTGCAATAGAAGAAGTTAAGCACACAAGAATGTCACTCCAAATGGCTGATAGATGACTCAAGATACCCAATGGAGTTATAGAGAAATTGTTGGTAAAAGTTGGGGAATTCATCTTCCCTGCTGACTTTGTCATTTTAGATATGGAAAAAGAAGGACACAATTCAATTATCTTGGGGAGACCTTTCTTGGCCACATCAAGGGCTATTATCGATGTAGAGAAAGATGAAATGACCCTCAGAGTGCATGATAAGCAATTGATCATCAATGTTTTTAAAGCCATGCAATATCTCCCCGAGAAAGCACAATATATAAGAGTGGAAATGATAGAAGATCTGGGGGAGGAAGTGTTTGAAATTTCCTCTAAAGACAAGACAGAGGAAAAACCAAAATAAGAATAAAGGTTCTTCCCCCACACCTTAAATATGCATTCCTTGGTGAAGAGGATAGCTTTTCAGTGATCATTAATTCTGCCTTGAGTAAAGAAGAAGAAGGAAAACTCCTTGTTGTGCTGAAAGCTCACAAAGATGCATTGGGATGGACCATTGATGACTTGAAAGGCATAAGTCCTGCCATTTACATGCACAAGATTTTGCTGGAAGAAGATTCAAGACCAGTGGTACAACTTTAGAGGAGATTAAACCAAACCATGAAAGAGGTAGTCCAGAAAGAAGTAATGAAATTGTGGAATGTTGGGATTATCTATCCAATTTCTGACAGCTCATGGGTAAGCCCAGTTCAAGTGGTGCCAAAGAAAGGAGGGATGACTATGGTTGTCAATGAGAAGAATGAGCTCATTCTTACAAGAACAGTAACAGGGTGGAGGATGTGCATCGATTACAGAAGGTTGAATGATGCCACAAGTAAGGATCACTTCCCTCTCCCCTTCATAGACCAAATGCTTGAGAGGTTGGCCGGCCATGCCTATTACTACTTCCTGGATGGATATTCTGGCTACAATCAAATAATGGTTGACCCCATAAATCAAGAGAAGACTTTATTCACTTGCTCCTTTGGAGTCTTTGCATATAGAAGAATGCTATTTGGGTTATGTAATGCCCCAGCTACCTTTCAGAGATGCATGCTATCAATCTTCTCAGATATGGTAGAAAAATTTATTGAAGTCTTTATGGATGATTTCTCCGTTTTTGGCGATTCATTCAATGCTTGCTTCCACCATCTTACCCTAGTCTTGAAAAGTTGCCAAGAAACTAATTTAGTTTTAAACTGGGAAAAATACCACTTTATGGTACCCGAAGGAATTGTTCTTGGTCATAAAGTTTCAAGAAAGGGCATGGAGGTTGATAAAGCAAATGTAGAAATCATAGAGAAACTTCCTTTACCAACCAATGTGAGAGTTGTTAGAAGTTTCTTAGGACATGCTGGATTCTATAGAAGATTCGTCAAAGATTTTTCCAAAATAGTTAAACCACTAAGCAATTTGCTGGTGGTTGATAACCTTTTTCATTTTGATGAAAGTTTTAAGCATGCCTTTGAAACTTTAAAAACTAAACTCACAATAGCACCAATCATCACACCACTAGATTGGGAATTACCCTTTGAACTCATGTGTGATACAAGTGACCTTGCAATTAGTGCTGTGTTGGGACAAAGGAAGGGCAACCTGCACCATGTCATCTACTATGCAAGCAAACTATTGAATGAAGCACAGAAAAATTATACCACAACAGAGAAGGAATTATTAACTGTAGTCTATGCTTTTGATAAGTTCAGGCCATACTTGATTGGATCGAAAATTCTGGTTTATACTGATCATGCTACCCTTAAGTATTTGATGTCAAAACAGGATGCTAAACCAGGCTCATCAGGTGGATATTACTCCTACAGGAATTTGACATTGAGATAAATGATAGAAAAGGGAGTGAAAACCAAGTTGCTGATCACTTATCAAGGTTACCACAAGGAACAAGTCAAGAGGCTACTCAACCAGTGAACAAAAGCTTTCCAGATGAACACCTCTTGTAAATTCAACAAGCCCCCTGGTTTGCGGATATTGCAAACTACAAGGTTGGACGGAAGATCCCTCAAGGATTCACCAAACAACAAGTGAAGAAGCTGCTCAATGAGGTTAGAAAATTCTTGTGGGATGAACCATTCCTATTCAGAAGGTGTCCAGATGGGATGATTAGAAGATGTATCCCTGAAAATGAGATGAGGGACATATTGTGGCACTGTCACGGTTCAGCTTATGGTGGACGTTTTGGACCAGAAAGAACAGCAGCTAAAGTCCTTCAAAGTGGATTTTATTGACCAACTATCTTCAAAGATGCCAGAGAATTTATGCACCAATGTAATGAATGTCAAAGAGCTGGAGGGTTAACAAAGAGAAATGAAATTCCTCAAAACTTCATTTTGGAAGTTGAACTTTTCGATCTCTGGGGTATAGATTTTATGGGCCCATTTCCTCTATCCTATTCCTTCAAATACATTCTAGTAGCAGTGGAGTATGTCTCAAAATGGGTGCAGGCCATGGCAACAACTACTTGTGATGCACCAATTGTTATTAGTGATGGTGGTGGCCACTTTTGTAATAGACAAATGGAGAAATTGCTTCACAAATATGGGGTAATTCATAAGGTGGCTACACCTTATCACCCCCAGACCAATGGCCAAGCTGAACTGGCTAATAGAGAGTTGAAGAGGATTTTGGAGAAAACAGTGGGAACTACAAGAAAGGACTGGGCAAGAAAACTAGAAGATGCTCTCTAGGCATATAGAACTGCATTCAAAACCCCAATTGGAAAATTACCTTTTCAGCTAATCTATGGAAAATTGTGTCACCTTCTTGTGGAGCTAGAACACAAAGCATACTGGGCCACTAAATTCCTCAATCTTGACTCTCAAGTAGCAGGAGAGAAAAGGTTATTGCAACTCAATGAGCTGGATGAGTTCAGATTGGAAGCTTATGAGAATGCTAAGATATACAAGGAGAGAACTAAAAGATGGCACGACAAGAAAATCAGCGTTCACCAACAATGAACGCTACGTTCATTTGGAGTGAACGCCTGCGATACTTTCAGAATTTCAACTTGAAGATGGGCATCGACGCGCATGTGCGCATGATGCGTATGCGTCGATGTGACAAGGTGGTGATGGGCACAGACGCGTATATGATGCTAGGGCGTAGAAATGAAGTTTTATCATCCACGCACAGGCGCAAAGGACATGTAAGCATGAAGAGCATACATGGCACGAACGTAGCGTTCAGTCAATGAATGCTACCAAAGGACGCGCGCATGCATGGAACGCGCGAGCATGATTGAGGCAGAAGACAGCATCGACGCGCATGCATGTAGTACGCGCACGTGTCGATGGAAAAAATTCAAAGGATGCGCACGCACCAAGGAGGCGCACACGTCGGTGAAAGAATGCTACGTTCAATCTGAGAATGCTACGTTCACCTGATGCTGCATGGAAGCACCAATGTTGGACCCACTTCATCAGAAGGCCAAGAAGCCCACTCCAATCACTTAAGGACTAAATTAGAAAGTGTATAAATAGGAGAAAAATTGATTTCATAGGAAAGCTTTGGAAATCAGATCTTATTTTTCATTTTCATTTTTAATTAGCTTTCTTTTAGTTTTTCTTCTTAAAGTTTTAGATCTGAATTTACTTTCTTTTTTGTTCTTCATCCTCTTTTGCAATTTGTTTTCTATTTTTGGGTACTAGAGCAATGATGAACTAAACCCCAATTTCATTAGGGGGAGAGGCTTTATTGTAATTCCAATGAATCAATGAAATTCTTCTTCCTCTCAATTCATCTTTGTAGTTATTGGGTATCTTTTGTTTTGATTTAGAATTCATCACTTTGGAAGGAGGTTGAATTCAATTGAATGCTTGAGTGAGCCTCGGAAAAGGAATCACTTGCATTAGAATTAGAGCTCTATCCTTTACTACTCTCTTGATCAACACCATTTGAGAGGAATTGAGATCTCGAGAGTTAGTGTGGCTTATGGATGAGAGATTTGCACTTAACCTCTTCTCATGACAATTAGATCAAGGAATTGGCAAGATTGATTGTGATTTGAGAGATTGGATTGCAAGGAAATTGGGATCCAATCAATTTTAATCCGCCATAGATCTACTATATATTGAGAAAGGAGTTGAGACCCAGTTGATTCATGAAGAATTATAGTATCTCCAATCCCTGATGAATCACTTTATTTGAATTTCTTTCATTTTAATTCCTCTGCACCTGCTGCAATTTCATACTGTTTAGTCCTGTTTTAATTTTCTAAACCCAAATCCCTTTATTATTCCTGAAATTTAAGTTTCCTTTCCATTTAATATCTCTTCACTTTAAGATTCAGTTATTTACCTTCCTTGCAATTTAAGATTCAACTCTTTTTAATTTCTTGCACTTTAAGCTTCAGTCAATTTAGCTTTTTGCCATTTACTTTTCTATCAATTTACATTCTGCATTTAGAATTCTTGCAATCTACATTCTGTCAATCCAATTCATCAATATTAGCTTAACTAAATTCATCACCTAACTAAAGTTTCTTAATCCATCAATCTATGTGAGATCGTCCTCACTCTTGTGAGTTATTATTACTTGATGCGACCCAATACACTTGTCGGTTAGATTGTGTGAAAATTAATTTTTCCCCCATCAAAACTCAACCACCAATTAATGTCGGTGGTGATAGAGTTTCTTCTTCCTATCCACCGTCAGCCCCAACCTCGGAGGACTGAGTGGAGAAAGAAGGGACAAAGTCCTAAGGTCCATATTTTGGAAAAGGACTGCCCTAATAATTCTCCCCAAAGGAAGAAGTTGAAAGGTACAGAGCAGGGTGAAGCCAATGTTCTGGATTCATCCTCATTTAGGCACATGTTAGATAAAGGGTCAGGGCTCCTGACTTTGTCGATCATCATTTTATGAATGAGGAGACGAAGTTGGTGCTTGCTAAGATGCCTTTAAAGGACACCCTTTCCCGAGTCCAGATAATGCTTCTCCATTTGGCCACATATGTCTGTGATGCTGAGATGGAGATCGCAAACCTTCGTTCTGACTTCTTATCAAAAGATAAGATGATTGTTGATGCTAACTCTCAAATTGAAAAGCTGACTTCCTCAATTACCACTTTTCAAGAGAAGCGGACTTCCCTTGAGACTGAGGTGAAAAGTTTGAAAAAGGAAAAGACTGTCTCTGATTGAAAGGGGAAGAATCTGAAGGTTGCCGAGATGATAAGAAGAATTGAGGAACTCAAGCTTTCGGTCAAGAAGGCAGAGCAAGCTTTTGTGAACGAGGTTTTCGATGCTGAGTGAAACATCTTTGTCCGGATCAAATTGAGAGCTCTCGACTTGGACGTCTCCGAAGTCGGTGCTTTCAAGAAGGTGGTGGATGAAAAAGTTGTTTCAATTTTGTAACTTTTAAAACTTTGGTACTTTTGTAGTACTATTCCTGTTATTTTGTCGGGACTAACTTTATGTGTTCCTGTTGTTTTCAGGATTAACTTAATGGGTTTTTGCATTTTACCATTTTGATGTGCTTCAGATACACATTTTTATTTAGTGTTTCTTAGATCATTTTACTTCGAGCCTTAATTCCAACCTGATTTTGATTTTAATACCGGAAAGAAGATATTTTGGAATTTTGTCATAACTATCCAAACATAACATAAAGTTTGCAAAGAAATTCATTTGTCAAATATAAGAGAAGCCTCATTTAAAACCTAGGTCCCTAGAAAAAGAGTGTCTTTATTCTAGTCATAAAAATAAAAAATTTTAAGAGTAATACCTCTTTAAGTGAGTCACATTCCATCTTTTTGGAGCCTCAAAACCATCCAGTGCTTCTAGCTTGTATGCTTCCTTTCCTAATACTTCTTTAACCCTGAAAGGTTCTTTCCAAGTCGGAGCTAGCTTTTCCCGTGTTCCTGGGGTTCTGACATCAGCTTGTCTTAACACTAAATTTTTAGCTTCAAAGCTTCTAGATCAGACTTTGGTATTGTACCTTTTGGCCACTTTTTCCTTTAAAGCTTGCTCTGCTAAGTTAGCTATTTCTCTAATTTTATCAATACGGTCCATGCTTTCATGGTTTCCCAAGGTTCCCAAGAGTATTCTTGAATTGAGCTCTCCAAGTCCCACCGGGATTACTACCTCTTCCCCATAGGTGAGTCTAAAAGGAGTTTTCATTGTGATAGATTGGGTTGTAGTTCGGTAGGACCAAAGGACTGACTATACCTTGTCATCCTAGGAACCCAAAAAACTCATCCAACCTCTTTTTCAACCCATTTAAAAATACTTTATTAGCAGTTTTTGCTTGTCCATTTGCCTGTGGGTGTTCCACTAAGATGAATATTTGCCAAATCTCTGTTCCACTTAGTAGTCCACGAAATCTCAAATCCATGAATTAAGTCCCATTATCTTTGACTACAGCTTCAGGAATCACAAACCTTGCAATAATTTCTCTCCACACAAACTTTTGACATTGAGCATAGCTGATACTAGATAGAGGCATGGCCTCAATCTATTTGGTAAAATAATCTATAGCAACTGTCAAATATTTTACCTGACCAGGCCCTTGTGGGAAGGATCCCAGTAAATCTAGCCCCACTTAGCAAATGATCTTGTCGAGATAACAGACACAAGTTCACAAGGAGGTGCTTGGTGGAGGTTCCCATGTACCTGGCACTTGTCACATTTCTTTACATATTCCATGACATCCTTGATGAGAGTGGACCAGTAGTATCCCGCTTAGATGACCTTTTGGGCTAGTGACTAACTGGTGCATGAAATTGTGATCACACTTTTCACAACTCTACACAACTAACCAGCAAGTGCTCTGGGTCATCCAAGTAATACCTTACGTGAGTAAGGGTCGATCCCACGGAGATTGACGGCTTGAAGTAAGCTATGGTCATCTTGTAAATCTCAATCAGGCGGATTCAAATGGTTATGAGGTTTTGATAATTAAAAAATAGATAAGACGGAAAATAACATAGAGATACTTATGTAATTCATTGGTGGGAATTTCAGATAAGCGTTTGGAGATGCTTTGTTGCTTCTGAACCTCTGCTTTCCTATTGTCTTCATCCAATCATGCGTTCTCCCTTCCATGGCAAGCTGTATGATCCTCTCAGTGAAAATGGTTTGGCTACAGTCTCTGTACAGCTAATCAAATGTTGGATTTCTCGTCGCGGATGAAAAATACCAGGCACAGCTACCGCAAGGCTAATCATCTGTCGGTTCTCACTTGTGTCGGAATAAGATCCATTGATCCTTTTTCACACTGTCACTACGCCCAACATTCACGAGTTTGAAGCTTCTCACAGTCATCCCTTCCCAGATCCTACTCGGAATACCACAGACAAGGTTTAGACTTTCTGGATCTCAGGAATGCTGTCTATTGATTCTAGCCTATACCACGAAGATCCTAATCACGGGGTCGGATGCTCTATTGTCAGGAGAGACAATGCGAATCCATGGATCAGAGATCCAAGAGAGTATACTCTGGCTGGCATCCAATGACTACGTTGAACATCATGTAGACTGCTTTGTGGTTGTCAGGCACGCGGATCTTGGCTAAGCGAGTACTGAAGATAGTGGGTGATTGTCACGGGTCACCCTTTCAGTCTGACTTAACTGAATTAAGTACAAGAGTATATCTTGGAGAAGAAGTAGGCGTGAATTGAAGGAAAAACAATAGTACTTGCATTAATTCATGAGGAACAGCAGAGCTCTTCACCTTAATCTACGAGGTGTAGAAACTCCACCGTTGAAAATACATAAGAGAAAAAGGTCTAGGCTTGGCCGAATGGCCAGCCTCCCCAAAGATGATCATAAAGCTCAAGGGTTCCAAATAAGACCCTCATACAATAGTAAAAAGTGCTATTTATACTAAACTAGTAAACCAGGTTTACAGAAAATGAGTAGATAGTGCAGAAATCCACGTCCGGGCCCACTTGGTGTGTGTTTGGGCTGAGCTTTGAAGCTTTCACGTGCATAGGCTCTTCTTGGAGTTAAACGCCAGCTTGGGTGCTAGTTTGGGCATTTAACTCCAGTTCTGGTGCCAGTTTGGGCGTTTTACGCCAGAAAAGGGTCTCTGGTGGGCGTTTGGAAGCCAGTTTGGGCCATCAAATCTCAGGAAAAGTATAGACTATTATACATTTCTGGAAAGCCCAAGATGTCTACTTTTCAACACAATCAATAGCGCGCAAATTAGGCTTCTGTAGCTCCAGAAAATCTACTTCAAGTGCAGGGAGGTCAGAATCCAACAACATCTGCAGTCCTTTCTCAGCCTTTGAATCAGATTTTTGCTCAGGTCCCTATATTTCAGCCAGAAAATATCTGAAATCACAAAAAAATATACAAACTCATAGTAAAGTCCAGAAATGTGAATTTTGCATAAAAACTAATAAAAATATACTAAAAAGTGATTAAAATATACTAGAAACTACCTAAAAACAATGCCAAAAAGCGTATAAATTATCCGCTCATCACAACACCAAACTTAAATTGTTGCTTGTCCCCAAGAAAATGAAAACAAAATAGGATAAAAAGAAGAGAATATACAATAAATTCCAAAATATCAATGAAGCTTAGTTCCAATTAGATGAGCGGGACTAGTAGCTTTTTGCTTCTAAACAGTTTTGGCATCTCACTTTATTCTTTGAAATTCAAAATGATTGGCATCTATAGGAACTCAGAATTAAGATAGTGTTATTGATTCTCCTAGTTTAGTATGTTGATTCTTGAACACAGCTACTTATGAGTCTTGGCTGTGACCCTAAGCATCTTGTTTTCCAGTATTACCACCGGATACATAAATGCCACAGACACATAACTGGGTGAACCTTTTTAGATTGTGACTCAGCTTTGCTAGAGTCCCTAGTTAGAGGTGCCCAGAGTTCTTAAGCACACTCTTTTTGCTTTAGATCATGACTTTAACCACTCAGTTGATGCATGAAAACTTGTCTCTCAACAAATTTCCCTTCGGCAAGTATACCAAATTGTCGTCAAGTAAAAACTCACAATAGAGTGAGGTCGAATCCCACAGGGATTGATTGGTCAAGTAACTTTAGTTGGAAGAGTATGCTAGTTGAGCTAAACAGAGTATAGTTTGAGAGTTACAGAAAATTAAACGGCGGAAAAGTAAATAGCAGAAAATAAAGTGCAGAATCTTAAATGGGAATTTGGGGAAATGTGCATGGAAATAAATGGCAGAAAGTAAAGAGAACGGGTAAGATCAGAAATTGGGAATTCATTGGGCTCAGAAGATGTTGTATTCTCTGGATCAAATTCATTTTCATCTCTTCCTTAATCAAAGCATCTATTGATCTCCTTGGCAATCTTAGGTGATTGGATCCCAATTCCTTGGCAATCTAATCTCTCTAAGCTTAAATAATTGCCCAATTCCTTGATTTAATTGCCCATGAGAAGAGATGAAGTATGGTCACTAATTATACCACATGTATTTCCAAATCAAAGTGTTGGGAGGATTACATGTCACTATATCCGCCCAGACCCCAATTTGGTCCAACATTAGAAAGCATTTCTAGCATGATCTCCTCATCCCTTTTCCAAGGATCAGAGGAGATCCAATTATGGAGAGTTTCTTTTCCAAGATAACTAACCAATTGAATTAAGATCGAAAGCTTTCTAGTAAATCAAAAGAGAAGAAAGAAGAAGAAGAATGAAAACTATAATTGATCCATCAAATTACAACAGAGCTCCCTAACCCAATGAAAGAGGTTTAGTTGTTCATAGCTCTAGAAATGGAAAATAGCAGAAAAGAATCCATGCTTTAAAATACAGAAAAGTAAATATACAGAGGGTAGTTCTCCAAAGTGCCCCGCTTCTGTATAGTTCAAAACTACTCCTATATATACTACTTCTCTTGATCTTCTAGTGAGTTCTTCAAGTCTTGGATGTGGGCCTTAGATCTTGAGTTGAAGCAGTTACAATCTTTAGTGGGCTCAGCTTGCAGAAAAGTATGAATTAGGCATGGGCATTAGTGAAGTTAACGTTAAGTGATATTGTGGGTTCGAGAATGTTAGTGGCAATCACCTTTTTCACTAACGTTCTAACCCCATATAGTCCACGTTAACTTCAACGTTAGTGGCACTAACATTGCCTTATGAACCTTCGCAAGCATTATTGGGACTCACCTTTCCCAATAATGTTGCCTTGTGCCCCTTGTCCCTACGTTAGAGTTCACGTTAGTGTAACTAACGTGGCTCTTAACGTGGGCATGCCTCATCTTCGAGAGTGTTAGCGACACTTACCTTTGTCACTAACGCTCCAAACGCCCCTACTCTCCACATTAGAGCTCACGTTAACTAAGTTAACATGGCCACTAACGTGGTAGTGAATGCCATCTCCAACGTTAGTGACAAAGGTGAGTGTCACTAACGTTGGCTCATCAATCTTAACTCCACGTTAACTTTCACGTTAGTGGTCTTAACGTGACCACTAACGTTGGCAATGCTAGCTTGATCCAATGTTAGTGACAAAGGTGATTGTTACTAATGTTGGCATTATTCCTCCCTTCCACGTTAGAGTTCACGTTAACTAAGTTAACGCGACTCTTAACGTGACTCATTGCCAATTCTTGGAGCGTTAGTGGTGTTCACGTTTACCACTAACGCTGGAGCTCACTTTATCTCCATCTTAACTACCACGTTAACCTAGTTAACGTGGAGATTAATGTGGGATTATGATGACTTCACAGGTGTTATTGGTGATCACTTTTCTCATTAACGTTGCAAGCTCATTCCCATTCCACATTAATGGTCACGTTAACTAGATTAACATGACTACTAACGTGGTTCTTCCTTGCTTCCTTTGTCCTGAAATCAAGCAAATAAAGTGCATCAAAGCTCTAGCCAAAGTCATGAGATTATGCATCATCAATTTGTCATTCAATTCTTGCAAAATCCTCATGAAATCATGTAAAATTCACAATAGTTTCTTGAATCAAGGTGTAAGTGTATTTTCATCCAAAATTTGCCTTATTCACTAAGAAAATACATGAAACTACCCTAAAACAGTAAAGAAAATGTCAGTGAAACTGGCCTAGATGCCCTAGCATCACAACACCAAACTTAAAGCTTGCTTGTCCCTAAGCAAGTACTAAAACATAGGAAGGATGAATGAAAGAAACAAGATGATTAATATAAAAGTAAAATTCCTGGTTTATGGGGTTTCATGCATAGCAACTTAGGTTCATTCCTTTTCTGGGTTTCAAGCCTTTATCATGCTCTTGATCACTCTCTTGATTGCATCCTTTGAGACTTCCTAGTTGTTGATCCTTCCTTCTTTTCCAAGGTTTATTTCATTCCTCTTTAGGCTAAGTGTTCTGTAAGAGGGCGACTCTTTATGATAAGCTTTCAGCCAACACTCCCGAACCAGTTGGTTCAAGGTGCTAGGTGTTAAGACACCCCTAAGGACTTACTCCCTCAAGTTTCTTTCCCCCATACATACGCACCACAGGCACATGGTTTGTTATTTTTCTTTCCTAAGACCTTGGTGTCTAGCACCTCTTTGGGTTACTAAGTGTTCTGTAGCAAAGGTCACTCTTGATAGTGGACTTTTAGCTGATAATCCCGGATTAGTTAATCCAAGTTACCAAGTGATGAGGCACTCCTAAGAGCTTATTCATCCAAGCATATCCCTTGCACATGAACACCACAGACACATGCCTCAATCTTCAGACCCTTGGTGCCTAGCATTATTTCTTATTGTTTTTCCTTCCTTTCCAACTTTTATTGCTCTTTTTCTTTTCTTATTGGAATCTTATTATTTAGTTAGTCTCATAGGATGTGTTTCAAGCATAGGATTCAGGATAGATAGTTGCCTTCTTTTCTTGTTGGTGAACCAACTTAGCTAATTAATCACCCTACCACCAACATTCAGGATTCACTTCACAAGATAACTCCACTCTTATTCTTTTCATAACATCTTCTTTTTGATTAACTTAAAGGACAAGCATATAATTAAGGAAGGTGGAAATGCAGAAAGGACATTAGACTAGCACACTTGGATGTGAATAAAGAGGAACAAGCAGAATATAAAGATTTCATTCAATCATTTTTTAATTAAAGTTCTGCATTTCGAGACAGTTCGATACAACCTCATGATGTCTTCCTTGGTATTCTCATCCTAGCATTTGCATCCTTGTCTGTTTCCTTGGATGATGAGGTATGATCATTCCCTGAGATTGATTGAATTTCTGTAACACTATTGGAAGTTGCTTTTCCCCAAGCACTTGGAAAAGAGTTAGCATGCATGTGTGCTTGTGAGTTTCTGAACTTAATTCGGTGTGTTGAACACCAAACTTAGTTCTTTGCTTAATTCAGCAAATTGAATACATGCAGAAACATTGTGTGCTTTTTATTAAGAAACAACTATGAGCTAAAAAGACAAACTATGCATTAGAGGTTAGACCTCTGTCAAGTGAGTTCTCTGGTTGCTAGAGCAATGCTTTATCACTGAAGGGTTGTAATGCACTCTTCAGCTGGAGTTTTTGGTGGAACACCAAACTTAGAGTCCTATATTCACCCTTGAATTGTTTTGGTGTGTGACACCAAACTTAACTCCTCACACTTCAGAGAATTCAACTTGAAGTTTTTATTGAGAAACTTATGAAAAGAAAATTACCTCAGGTTGGGTTGCCTCCCAACAAAGCGCTTTCTTAGCGTCGCTAGCTCGACGATTCCTTCCTTAGTTGAGGTCATACTTCTGTTTGGGGGTTTTCCCCTTGCTACCCAAGTAGTGTTTGAGTCTTTGTCCATTCACAGTGAATTTCCTCTTTGATATTTCTTCCATTATTTCTATGTGTCCATAAGGTGAGACTTTTGTAACTAGAAAGGGCCCCCGACCATCTCGATTTGAGTTTCCCAGGGAAGAGTTTCGGTCTGGAGTTGTAGAGAAGCACATATTATCCTTCCTCAAAACTTCTTGGTGCCAGGATGAGATCATGTATCCTTTTTGCTTTTTCCTTATAGATCTTGGTATTTTCATAGGCTTGAGACCTAAACTCTTCCAATTCTTGCAGCTGGAAGATCCTCTTTTCACTAGCAGCTGTGCTGTCTAAGTTCAGTATCTTAAGAGCCCAAGAGGCTTTGTGCTCCAGCTCTAATGGCAAATGACAGGCCTTTCTGTATACCAGTTGATATGGGGACATCCCAATTGGTGTTTTGAAGGCTGTCTTGTATGCCCAAAGAGCATCATCTAGCTTTTTTGCCCAGTCCTTTCTTGATATCCCCACAGTCTTTTCCAAGATCCTTTCCAACTCTCGGTTAGATATCTCTGTTTGCCTACTTTTTTGGGGATGATAAGGTGTGGAAACCTTATGCTTTACCCCATATCTTAGGAGTAGGGTCTCCAATGGTCTATTACAGAAATGGCTCCCTCCATCACTGATGAGGGCTCGTAGGACTCCAAATCTGGTGAAGATAATCTTTCGAAGAAAGTTTATGACTACCTTGTTATCATTAGTTGGGGTTGCCACGGCCTCCACCCACTTAGACACATAGTCCACTGCCACCAAGATATACTTGTTCGAATATGAGGGTGGGAATGGTCCCATGAAGTCGATCCCCCATACATCGAACAGTTCAAGCTCTAGAATATATTGCTGTGGCATCTCATTTCTCTTGGACAGATTACCAGCCCTTTGGCATTCATTGCAGCTTCTCACCCATTCCTTAGCATCCTTGAAGATAGTGGGCCAGAAGAACCCACATTGCAGTACTTTTGTGGCAGTTCTTTCTCCTCCAAAATGACCTCCATAGCTAGCACTATGACAACTCCACAGGACCTCTCGTCCTTCTTCTTCTGAGATACACCTACTAAGGATTCCATCTGAGCATTTCTTGAAGAGATAAGGTTCATCCCAAATGAAATACTTAGCATCATTGATGAGTTTTCTTCTTTGATGTTTGTTGATCCCAGGGGGTAGGTCACCGGCTGCTTTAAAATTGGCAATATCTGCAAACCAGGGTGCTTTGTGAACCAACATTAACTGTTCATCTGGGAAAAACTCATTTACACTTGTATCATGTGTATCATCCTTCTCACAAGGGATTCTGGATAGATGATCTGCTACCTTATTCTCCACACCCTTTTTATCTCTAATCTTGATGTTGAATTCCTGCAATAATAAGATCCATCTGATTAGTCTTGGTTTTGATTCCTGTTTGGCAAATAGATATTTGAGTGCTGTGTGATCAGTGAAAACAATAACTTTAGAGCCAATGAGGTAGGATCTAAATTTGTCAAATGCAAAAACTATTGCCAGCAACTCATTTTCGGTGGTGGTATAATTTCGTTGAGTATCATTAAGGACCTTGCTGGCATAGTATATGACATGCACCAAATTTTCTTTTCTCTGTCCTAACACTGACCCAACTGCGAAATCGGATGCATCACACATCAGTTCGAATGGTAAATTCCAATCAGGTGGGGTGATGATAGGAGCTGAGGATAGCCTCTTTTTCAAGTTTTCAAATGCTAGCAAGCACTTCTCATCAAAGATAAATGGTGTATCAGACATCAGGAGATTGCTTAAGGGCTTGGCTATCTTTGAAAAATCTTTAATAAACCTTCTATAGAAGCCAGCATGTCACAAAAAGCTCCTAATTGCCTTGACATCACTTGGTGGAGGTAATTTTTCAATTAGCTCCACCTTAGCTCTGTCTACCTCAATGCCTTGGTTAGAAACTTTATGGCCAAGGACTATTCTATTTGTCACCATGAAGTGACATTTTTCCCAATTCAAGACCAAGTTGGTCTCTTGACATCTTTTTAATACCAAGGTAAGATGGTTTAGGCAATTAGGAAGGGAGTCTCCGAATACTGAAAAGTCATCCATGAAAACTTCAATGAACTTCTCTATCATATCTGAGAAGATGCAAAGCATGCAGCGTTGAAAAGTTGCAGGTGCATTACATAGCCCAAATGGCATGCGCCTGTAGGCAAACACTCCATATGGGCAGGTGAATGATGTTTTCTCTTGGTCTCTTGGATCAACCACTATTTGGTTATATCCTGAATAACCATCTAGAAAACAATAATATGCATGTCCTGCAAGTCTTTCCAGCATCTGATCCATGAAGGGAAGTGGGAAATAATCTTTTCTTATGGCTTCATTGAGCTTTCTATAGTCAATACACATCCTCCATCCTGTGACGGTTCTTGTAGGGATTAGCTCATTTCTTTCGTTGGGTACCACAGTGATTCCTCCTTTCTTGGGGACCACTTGGACTGGACTGACCCATGGGCTGTCTGAAATTGGGTAGATTACTCCTCCCTGCCACAACTTTATGACTTCTTTCTGTACTACTTCCTTCATAGTTGGATTCAACCTCCTTTAGGGCTGAATGAAAGGTTTGGCATCCTCTTCCAAAAGTATCTTATGCATGCATATGGCTGAACTGATCCCCTTCAAGTCAGCAAGTGTCCATCCAATGGCATCCTTATGTTTTTGTAAGACTTGAAGCAACTTTTCCTCTTGTTCTTGGCTGAGGGCTGAATTTATAATCACTGGATAACTTTTATTTTCTCCTAAGTATGCATACTTGAGAGTGGGTGGCAGTGCCTTTAGCTCAAGTTTGGGTACTTCTTTTCTTTCATCCTTCCCTTCTAGTGTGCCTTGAACATGCATTTCAGCAGTTACAGCCTCTTCGCTTGATGCTAATTCCTCTTCTTCTGTTAACTCCTCAAGTTTTTCTTCAAGAGTTTCTTGCACCACAGCATCCACTGAGTCCAACCTCATACATTCTCCCAATGAGTCGTGTGGGTAACTCATGGCCTTGAACACATTGAATATCATTTTCTCCTCATGTAGTCTAAGGACAAGTTCACCTTTTTGGACATCAATGATGGCTTCGGCAGTGGCCAAGAATGGCCTTCCCAGGATGATGGAAGTCTTAGCTCCTTTCTCCATGTCTAATACCACAAACTCTGCTGGAAAGATGAAGTCTCCCACCTTCACCAACAAGTCTTCTACTATTCCGTGGGGAAACTTGAATGATCTGTCTGCTAGTTGCAGGGCCATTCTTGTTGGTTTGGCTTCCTCAATCCTCATTTTTTGCATCATCGCTAAGGACATCAGATTTATGCTAGCTCCTAGATCACATAAAGCCTTTTTCACTGTGATTTCCCCTATAATACAAAGGATTTGAAAGCTCCCAGGATCCCTCAATTTCTGGGGCAATTTGTGCTGGATGATGGCACTACATTCTTTGGTGAGTACCACGGTCTCATTATTCTTCCAGCTTCTCTTCTTGGTCATCAATTCCTTCAAGAACTTGGCGTAGAGTGGCATTTGCTCTATTGCTTCAGCAAAGGGTATGTTGATTTGTAGCTTCTTAAAGATTTCCAAGAATCTTTAGAATTGGTTATCCTCTCCCTTCTTCTTTAACTGCAACTGCTGGGGGTATGGAGCTTTTGAAAGGCATGGTTTGAGCACTTCTCCTTCTTGATGTGACTTGGGAGTGGAGACTCGAGTTCCCTCTTGTCCCTTTTCTTCTTCATCCGAATTCTTCTCTGGTGGTTTCTTGTGGGTCTCCTTCAATTCCTTCCCATTTTTGAGGGTGATAGCTTGACATTCCTCCCTTGGCGTTGAGTTAGTGTTGCTGCAAATGTTGTGGCCAGGGGCTTGCTTGAATAAGTAACCAATTTGTGTTTCAAGTTTCTTGATAGCAGCATCTTGATTCTGCATGTTGGATCGTACTTCTTCCCGGAAAGCTTTACTATCTTGAATTTCCTTACATATGCTTTCAAATAGAGTCTCAATCTTGGAAAGTCTATCCTCAATTAGTGATGGTGGGTTGGGATTAGGTGGTTGAGAAGGGTGGTTAGATGGATGTTGATAGGATCTCTGTGAGGTATGTTAGTGAGTTGCATTGTTGTTGGGGTTGTGGTTGTGGCGTCTTTGGTCTTGGCCTTGGTTTTGTTGATTCCCCCATCCAAAGTTACAGTGATTTTTCCATCCAGAGTTGTAAGTTTTGGAGTACAGATCATGGATTTGTCTAGGTGAGTTTCCAATATAATTGGCTTATTCCCAGTCACCTTCTTCTCCTATATTCACTCCTTCTTGAGCTGGTGATGAAGTGATGACTATTGTAACTTGGTTTTCCTCCACCTTCTTGGTAAGATCCGCTAGCTGCTTGGTGATCATCTTATTTTGAGCTAGCAATGCATCCATGTGGTTCAGCTCCATTACTCCTCGAGTGTTGCTTTTTTCAGAAGCATAGAAGTAGTCATTCTCAGCTACCGTCTCAATGACATCTATGGCTTCTTCAATGGTTTTCTTCTTGTTTAGAGAGCCCCCTGAAGAATGATCTATAGCCTTCTTTGACTCATAAGAGAGACCTTCGTAGAAAATGTGAAGCTGAACCCATTCATTGAACATGTCTGGTGGGCATCTTCTTGTTAAGTCCTTGAACCTCTCCCATGCCTCATAGAGAGTTTCACCATCTTGTTGCCTGAAAGTCTGCACCTCAGCTCTCAGCCTGTTAATTCTTTGAGGAGGGTAGAATCTTGCCAAAAATTTGTTCACCACATCTTCCCAATTTGTTAAGCTCTCTTTTAAGAAGGACTCCAACCACTTGGATTCTTTGTCCCTGAGTGAAAAAGGGAATAAAAGCAGCCTATAGACATCCGGGTGGACTCCATTAGACTTCATAGTGTCACATATTCTCAGCAAGGTGGTTAGATGTTAATTGGGGTCTTCTTGGGCACTTCCTCCAAATGAGCAGTTATTCTGAACAAGGGTGATGAGCTGGGGTTTTAATTCAAAGTTGTTGGCATGTATGGTGGGCTTTTGGATGCTACTTCCACAATTTCCTAGATTTGGATTGATGTAGGAGCCTAGAACTCTCCTCTCTTACCCAGAATGATTTGCAGGGCCTTCTCTGGCATGGTTGTGAGCTTCTCCTTCATGATTGTTTTCCAAATTCTCCTCCATGTTTATTTCAAAATACTCTTCCTCTTCCTCAGCACCAACAACTCCTTTCCCTCTTGCTTCCCTCCTTAGTCTCCGGAGATTCCTTTCAGGTTCTGAATCAAAGGAAGTTGAAGCTCCCTCTCTTCTCCCTGTCATACAACTAACAAAGCACACAGCAAGAGATAAAATGAAGAGATTATTCTTGTTAGAGTGATTGTTAGTGTGAGTGGTGCAAATTATCAAACAGTTAGTGGGTTAGTGAGCAGAATTGTAAATAATAACAAAGAAAGAAAGAAAACAGAGAGGGTATAGGGGATGAGGAAAAAAAATAAACAAATTGAAGGTAAATGACTGAATAAAGTAAACCAACAAAAGAAAAATGCTCAATCTAGTGAACTTCCAACTTAATCATTGTTGATACAAAATCAATCCCCGATAACGGTGCCATAAACTTGATGCATGAAAACTTGTCTCTCAACAAATTTCCCTTCGGCAAGTATACCGAATTGTCATCAAGTAAAAACTCACAATAGAGTGAGGTCGAATCCCACAGGGATTGATTGGTCAAGTAACTTTAGCTGGAAGAGTATGCTAGTTGAGCTAAACATAGTATAGTTTGAGAGTTGCAGAAAATTAAATGGCAGGAAACTAAATAGCAGAAAATAAAGTACAGAATCTTAAATGGGAATTTGGGGAAATGTGCATGGAAATAAATGGCAGAAAGTAAAGAGAATGGGTAAGATCAGAAATGGGGAATTCATTGGGCTCAGGAGATGTTGTTTTCTCCGGATCAATTTTATTTTCATCTCTTCCTCAATCAAAGCATCTATTGATCTCCTTGGCAATCTTAGGTGATTGGATCCCAATTCCTTGGCAATCCAATCTCTCTAAGCTTGAACAATTGCCCAATTCCTTCATTTAATTGCTCATGAGAAAAGATGAAGTATGGTCACTGATTATACCACATGTATTTCCAAATCAAAGTGTTGGGAGGATTACATGTCACTATATCTGCCCAGACCCCAATTTGGTCCAACATGAGAAAGCATTTCTAGCATGATCTCCTCATCTCTTTTCCAAGGCTCAGAGGAGATCCGATTATGAAGAGTTTCTTTTCCAAGACAACTAACCAATTGAATTAAGATCGAAAGCTTTCTAGTAAATCAAAAAAGAAGAAAGAAGAAGAAGAATGAAAACTATAATTGATCCATCAAATTACAACAAAGCTCCCTAACCCAATGAAAGGGGTTTAGTTGTTCATAGCTCTAGAAATAGAAAATGGCAGAAAAGAATCCATGCTTTAAAATGCAGAAAAGTAAATATACATAGGGTAGTTCTCCAAAGTGCCCCGCTTCTGTATAGTTCAAAACTACTCCTATATATACTACTTCTCTTGATCTTCTAGTGAGTTCTTCAAGTCTTGGATGTGGGCCTTAGATCTTGAGTTGAAGCAATTACAATCTTTAGTGGGCTCAGCTTGCAGAAAAGTATGAATCAGGCATGGGCGTTAGTGAAGTTAACGTTAAGTGATATTGTGGATTCGAGAACGTTAGTGGCAACCACCTTTTTCACTAACGTTGTACCCCATATAGTCCACGTTAACTTCAACGTTAGTGGCACTAACGTGACCACTAACGTTGCCTTATGAACCTTCGCAAGCGTTATTGGGACTCACCTTTCCCAATAATGTTGCCTTGTGCCCCTTGTCCCTACGTTAGAGTTCATGTTAGTGTAACTAACGTGGCTCTTAATGTGGGCATGCCTCATCTTCGAGAGCGTTAGTGACACTTACCTTTGTCACTAACACTCCAAACGCCCCTACTCTCCACATTAGAGCTCACGTTAACTAAGTTAACGTGGCCACTAACGTGGTAGTGAATGTCATCTCCAACGTTAGTGACAAAGGTGAGTGTCACTAACGTTGGCTCATCAATCTTAGCTCCACGTTAACTTTCACGTTAGTGGTCTTAACGTAACCACTAACGTGGGCAATGCTAGCTTGATCCAATGTTAGTGACAAAGGTGAGTGTCACTAATGTTGGCATTATTCCTCCTTCCACGCTAGAGTTCACGTTAACTAAGTTAACGCGAATCTTAACGTGACTCATTGCCAATTCTTGGAGCGTTAGTGCTGTTCACGTTTACCACTAACGCTGTAGCTCACTTTATCTCCACGTTAACTACCACGTTAACCTAGTTAACGTGGAGATTAACGTAGGCTTATGATGGCTTCGCAGGCGTTATTGGTGATTACTTTTCTCATTAACGTTGCAAGCTCTTTCCCATTCCACGTTAATGGTCAGGTTAACTAGATTAACGTGACTACTAATGTGGTTCTTCCTTGCTTTCTTTGTCCTGAAATCAAGCAAATAAAGTGCATCAAAGCTCTGGTCAAAGTCATGAGATTATGCATCATCAATTTGTTATTCAATTCTTGCAAAATCCTCATGAAATCATGTAAAATTCACAATAGTTGCTTAAATCAAGGTGTAAGTGTATTTTCATCCAAAACTTGCCTTATTCACTAAGAAAATGCATGAAACTACCCTAAAACAGTAAAGAAAAGGTCAGTGAAACTGACCTAAATGCCCTGGCATCATCAATCTCAAGCTTTTCACTTGGACTTTCATGACACAAGCACATGGTTAGGGACAACTTGATTTAGCCGCTTAGGCCAGGATTTTATTCCTTGGAGCCCTCCTATCCACTGATGCTTAAAGCTTTTGATCCTTTTTACCCTTGCCTTTTAGTTTAAAGGGTTACTGGCTTTTTGCTCTTGCCTTTTGGTTTAAAGAGCTATTGGCTTTTTCTGCTTGCTTTTTCTTTTTCTTTATTTTTTTGCCTTTTTTTAAAGCTTTGAGTTTTTCACTGCTTTTTCTTGCTTCAAGAATCAATTTTATGATTTTTCAGATTATCAATAACATTTCTCTTTGTTCATTATTCTTTCAAGAGCCAACAATTTTAACAGTCATAAACTTCACTATAAAAAATATGCACTGTTCAAGCATTCATTCAGAAAACAAAAAGTATTACCACCACATCAAAATAATTAAACTAATTTCAAGATAGAATTCAAAATTTATGTACTTCTTGTTCTTTTGCAAATAGAAACATTTTTTCATTTAAGAAAGGTGAAGGATTCATGGAACACTCATAGCTTTAAGACATAGGCACTAGACACTAATGATCATGTAATAAAGACACAAGCATAGACAAAACATCAAGCATAGGAAACCAAAAAATAGAAAAATAAGAACAAGGAAATTAAGGAATGGGTCCACCTTAGTGACGGCAGCTAGTTCTTCCTCTTGAAGTTCCTATGGAGTACTTGAGCTCCTCTATGTCTCTTCCTTGCTTTTGTTGCTCCTCTCTCATGGCCTTTTGGTCCTCTCTGATTTCATGGAGGATGAAGGAGTGCTCTTGGTGCTCCACTCTTAGTTGCTCCATGTTGGAACTCAATTCTCCAAAAGAGGTGTTGAGTTGCTCCCAATAGTTGTGTGGAGAAAAATGCATCCCTTGAGGCATCTCAGGGATTTCTTGATGAGGGACTTCCTCATGCTCTTGTTGAGGTCCATGAGTGGGCTCTCTTGTTTGCTCCATCCTCTTTCTAGTGATGGGCTTTTGAGATGAATCTCTCCATCTCCCAGGACTCGGAGGTGGAAGCAATTGCCTTCCCTTTCCTCTTTCTAGAGGTTTCTCCGGCCTTAGGTTCCATTAATGGTTATAGAAAAACAAAAGCAGAGCTTTTTCCCACACCAAACTTAAAAGGTTTGCTCGTCCTCGAGCAAAAGAAAAAAGAAAGGAGCAGAAGAAGAAGAAATGGAGGAGATAAAGGTGGAGGAGTGGTTCAGCCAAGGGGGGTTGGAGTGTTTGTGTTGTGAGAAAATGAAGGAGTAAAGAGGGGTATTTATAGGGTAAGGAGGAGAGGGAATCCGTGTGATAGGGGTTGGGTTTGGGCGGGAAATGGTTTGAATTTAAATGGTGAGGTAGGTGGGGTTTATTTTGGGACATAGTGGATGGATGTGAGTGGTGAAGATGTTATGGGGAAGAGGGTAGGATTTGATAGGTGAATGGTGTTTGGAGAAATGTGTTATGGAAAGGTGTGAAGAGGAGTGAGAATGAGTTAGGGTAGGTAGGGATCCTGTGGGGTCCACAGATCCTGAAGTATCAAGAATTTCTCATCTCTGCACCTTTCTGACATTTAAACGCCCTCTGTGTGGCATTTCTGGCATTGAACGCCAGGCTGCTGCCCATTTCTGGTGTTAAATGCCAGTCGGGCTGCTAGTTCTGGCGTTTAACACCTAGAATGCTGCCAGACTGGGCGTTAAACGCCCATTCTGCTACCTTTATTGGCATTTAACGCCAGCCAGACACTATTTTCTGGCGTTAAACGCCAGTCTGTGTGCCATGTCTGGCATTTAACGCCCAGAATGGTGTCAGACTGGGCATTAAACACCCAATTTGCTATCCTTACTAGCGTTTAAATGCCAGTAAGCTCGTCCTCCAGGGTATGCTATTTTTTATGCTGTTTTTTATTTTGCTTTATCTCTGCAGCTCTTTTTGTGACTTTACATGATCATCAACCTAAAGAAGACATAGACTAACACTAGAAAATAGAATGAAAAAGTAATTAATATAGATAAATAAAATTAGGTTGCCTCCCAATAAGCGCTTCTTTAATGTCAATAGCTTGACAGAAAGCTCTTACAGAGCTTCACAGATGCTCAGAGCATGGTTGTGGCCTCCCAACACCAAACTTAGAAGTTGAGTGTGGGGGCTCTGTCTGACTCTATATTAAGAGAAGCTTTTCATGCTTCTTCTCCATGTTTACAAAAGAAGATCCTTGAGTCTTGAACACAAGGTAGTCCTCATTCAATTGAAGGATTAACTCTCCTCTGTCCACATCAATCACAGCCCTTGCTGTGGCTAGGAAGGGTCTTCCAAGGATGATGGATTCATCCTCATCCTTCCCAGTGTCTAGGATTATGAAGTCAGCAGGGACGTAAAGGCCTTCAACCTTCACTAAGACATCCTCTACAAGTCCATAAGCCTATTTTATTGATTTGTCTGCCATCTCTAGTGAGATTCTTGCAGCTTGTACCTCAAAGATCCCTAGTTTCTCTATTACAGAACCTGACCCCAGGTCACACAGAGCCTTTTCAAAGGTCATGGTGTCTATGGTGCAAGGTATTAAGAACTTTCTGGGATCCGGTTTCTTTTGAGGCAATGTCTGCTGAATCCATGTATTCAGTTCATTGATGAGCAATGAAGGTTCATCCTCCCAAGTCTCATTACCAAATAACTTGGCATTCAGCTTCATGATTGCTCCTATATACTGAGCAAATTGCTCTTCAATAGTGTCTTCTTCCTCTTCAGAAGAAAGATATTCATCAGAGCTCATGAATGGCAAAAGTAAGTTCAGTGGAATCTCTATGGTCTCTGTATGAGCCTCAAATTCCTTTGATTCCTCAATAGGGAATCACTACATCTTCACTCTCTCCAGGTTCAGCCGTTTTGGTTATAGTTATGGCCTTGCACTCTCATTTGGGATTCTCTTCTGTATTGCTAGCGAGAGTACTAGGAGGAGTTTCAGTAACTCTTTTACTCAGCTGACCCACTTATGCCTCCAAATTTCTGATGGAGGACCTTGTTTCATTCATGAAACTGAGAGTGGTTTTAGATAGATCAGAGACTATGTTTGCTAAGCCAGAGAGGCTCTGCTCAAAATTCTCTATATGTTGCTGAGAAGATGATGGAAAAGGCTTGCTATTGCCAAACCTATTTCTCCCACTATTATTATTATTGAAGCCTTGTTGAGGCTTCTGTTGATCCTTCCATGAGAAATTTGGATGATTTCTCCATGAAGGATTATAGGTGTTTCCATAGGATTCTCCCATGTAATTCACTTTTTCCATTGCAGGATTCTCAAGGTCATAAGCTTCTCCTTCAGAGGAGGTTTCTTTAGCATTGTCAGATGCAGCTTGCAATCCAGTCAGATTCTGAGAAATCATATTAACTTGCTGAGTCAATATTTTGTTCTGAGCCAATATGGCATTCAGAGTATCAATCTCAAGAACTCATTTCTTCTGAGTCATCCCATTATTCACAGGATTTCTTTCAGAAGTGTACATGAATTGGTTATTTGCAACCATCTCAATGAGTTTTTAGGATTCTGCAGGGGTTTTCAGATGAAGAGATCCACCAGCAGAATAGTCCAATAACATCTTGGACAATTCAGACAAACCATCATAGAATATACATATGATGCTCCATTCTAGAAGCATGTCAGAAGGACACCTTTTGGTTAATTGCTTGTATCTTTTCCAGGCTTCATAGAGGGATTCACCTTCTTTCTATTTGAAGGTTTGGACTTCCACTCTATGCTTGCTCATCTTTTGAGATGGAAAGAATTTGGTCAAGAAAGCATTGACCAACTTGTCCCAAGAGTTCAGGCTTTCTCTAGGTTGTGAGTGCAACTATGTTCTAGCTCTGTCTCTTATAGCAAAGGGAAAAAGCATAAGTCTGTAGACCTCGAGATCAACCCCATTGGTCTTGACAGTATCACAGATCTGCAAGAATTCAACTAAGAAGTGATGAGGATTTTCCGATGAAAGTCCATGAAACTTGCAATTCTGCTGCATTAGAGAAACTAATTGAGGCTTAAGCTCAAAGTTGTTTGCTCCAATGGCAGGAATTGAGATGCTTCTTCCATAGAAGTTGGAAGTTGGTGCAGTATAGTCACCAAGCATCTTCGTTGCATCTCTGGCATTGTTGTTGGGTTTGGCTGCCATGTCTGCTTCTTTTTCAAAATTCTCTGTAAGGTCCTCTCTGGGGTGTTCTGCTTTAGCTTCTCTTAGCTTCTTCTTCAGAGTCCTTTCAAGTTCAGGATCAGCTTCAACAAGAATGTTTTTATCCCTGTTTCTGCTCATATGAAAAAGAAGAGAACAAAAGGGAGTAGTGGAATCCTCTATGTCATAGTATAGAGATTCCTTGATGTATCAGAGGAAAAGAAGAATAGAGGAATGAGGTAGAGAGAGAATGAGAAGAATTCGAACACAGAGGGAGAGAGAGGGTTCGAATTATAAGTAGAAGAGAAGTGTTAGCAAATAAATAGAAAGAGATGAGAGAGAGAGAGTATTCAAAAATTAAAACAAAAAAGATTTAAAAAAGGATTTTAAAACTAAAAAGATTTTTAATTAACTAATTGTTTTAGTTTAAATTAAAAAGATTTTTGGAAAAGTGGTTAGTGATTTTTGAAAATTGGAAGTGGAAAAGTGGTTAGGTGGTTTTGAAAAAGATAAGAAATAGTAATTAGTTGAAAAAAGATTTGAAAACAATTTTGAAAAGATAAGAAGTTAGAAAAAGATTTTGAAATCAAAATTTTAAAAAGATATGATTGAAAAAGATTTGATTGAAAAAGATATGATTGAAAAGATATGATTGAAAAGAAAATCAAAAAGGGAATTAAAAAGATTTGATTTTTAAAATTGATGACTTGACTAACAAGAAACTAAAAGATATGATTCTAGAATTCAAAGATTGAACCTTTATTAACAAGAAAGTAACAAACTTGAAAATTTTTAATCAAAACATTAATTATTAGCAAGGATTTTTGAAAATATGGGAAGATAAGATTTTAAATTATAAATTAAAACATGAAAAATTGAAAAAAAAATTTGAATTTGAAATGAAATTACCTCCCCTGTGTCATCCTGGCGTTAAACGCCCAGGATGCTATCCATTCTGGCATTTAATGCCCAGAATGCTACCTCTTTGGGCGTCAGCCAGATACTTTGGCTGGTGTTTAACGCCAGAATTCCTTCCTTACTGGGCGTTTTTCTAAACGCCCAGCTTTTTCTCTGTGATTCCTCTGCTGTATGTTCTAAATCTTCATTTCTCTGTATTATTTACTTGAAAATAGATATTTTTTATTTTTTTTGAATTTTTAATTAGGAGAGAGAAAAATAACAAAATGACACAAAACATGAAAAATTAAGATCAGAACAAGTAATGCATGCAAGAACACTTTGAATGTCAAGATGAACACCAAGAACACTTTGAAGAACATGATGAACATCAAGAACATATTTTTGAAAATTTTTCAGAAAAGAAAGATATGTAAGACACCAAACTTAGAAATTTTTAATGTTTAGACACTATGGATTTGAAAATGTATATGAAAAACAAGAAAAGACACAAAACAGGAGAATTCAAAGATCAGAACAAGGAAAATCATCAAGAACAACTTGAAGATCAATGAAAAACACAATGCATATGTTTTCGAAAATTAAGAAAATTAAAGCATGCAATTGATACCAAACTTAAAATTTAACACTAGACTCAAACAAGAAACACAAAAAATATTTTTAGTTTTTATGATTTTATTAAATTTTTTTTGTATTTTTTCGAAAATAAGATAAAAGGCTTAAAAATAAAATTACCCAATCTAAGCAACAAGATGAACCGTCAGTTATCCAAACTCGAACAATCCCCGACAACGGCGCCAAAAACTTGGTGCACAAAATTGTGATCACACTTTTCACAACTCCGCACAACTAACCTGCAAGTGCACTGGGTCGTCCAAGTAATACCTTACGTGAGTAAGGGTCGATCCCACGTAGATTGACGGCTTGAAGCAAGCTATGGTCATTTTGTAAATCTCAGTTCATCAGAGTCTCCAGAATACAGAGTGGTGCTTCTCAACTTGCATCTGAAAAACAATAATATTATATAGGAAGAGAACCATGGATTCTTAGTATGGTTAAGGTGCTCACATATATAATAAATAAGGTCTCGGGAAAGCTAAAGGCAATTCTAGAATGCTGAAACTCATATTATAATTCTTAAGGAACTAAAACAAAAACCATAAGTAGGGGTAGATATCTACGGTTCTTAAGGTTTTAATTCAATCCTAACTTGATCTCTCAAATAACAATCCCTTTACTATCTCATGAAACTCTAACTCTACAATTCACCTCCTACCTCCTCCAACCTTCCAGATTCACTAATGCACAGACAAACATACAATCAAAGATAAACAAAATTAGAATGCAATTACAGCAAGTAGTAAATATAGCAGGTAAGGATAGATTATCAATTAGGCAAACCCGAGAAATGCAAACTCAAGTAAAACATACAAATGCATGTGATGAATGCCTTTCGTACTGGCCTTAAGCTCACGTGTCGGTTACTTTTCCAGAACCTGACACATGTAGTAGCTAACCCAGACATTGTCTCTAAGTTGCGAATCTCCAAGAGGATCATAAACGAAGGAGAATGCCTTTCCACATGGAAGGAGTGTGCCTTTTCACCTTCTCCTAGAGGATATACGAAGGAGAGTGCCTTTCTACATCGAAGGAGTGTGCCTTTCTATCTTGCAACCAGAGAAGAATATGGGGGAAATAATACGAAGGAGAGTGTCTTTCCACTTTTTCCATATCCTCATCACGACAAGAGAGGGAACTTCCGTCCTCAACTTGCCATCCGAACACATTTTCAAGTTAACACGCAAGCGGGATCGCACCCAGACCTTGCCATCTCGACCATCTCAGCCACACACACATCTCAACCATTCTGGCCACACCCAGTCATCCTCAATCTCATCATTAACATCTTAATTCAGTTACTCTAGACCTTCATTTACTTCTAAGTATCCTTCCTTTCTATAGCTTAACCTCATCACTACACTTAAAATTAATCTTTAGGGGCTAAAAAGATAAAAATAGAGGTTTAAAATCATGTTCAAAACTCAAAAATCCCATTTGTTGAAAACAGGGGTCACGCGTATGCGTGGAAGTGCATTTCTGAAAGGTCACGTATATGCATGGGCCACACGTATGTGTGGGAGTACAATTTTCTATGCTCGTATACGAAAGCACCCTGCTCGCGTACGCGAGATACCCAACCCGAAAAGGTTGGTCGCGTCACGTGCAGGTGGTCGCGTACGCGAGTTATGTAGAACAGCGAAAATGTTGAATGCTGCAGAATTTTCATCTTTGCACTCTAAGCTTCCGACGCGCATAACTTTTTTGTTTGAAATCATTTTTCTTCTAATCTTCAAACAGTGTAAACTTCATGTTCCCATTTTCCTATAAAAAAGATTGAAGCAATTTGAGGGTCCGGAAGCAAGTTATGGCTCGACAAAGTTCGGCCAAAAACCAAGTTTTCACCAAAGACTTCTAAACCTCTATTTCACTAATTTCCTTTACCAAAACCAAAATTCTACATTTCAAAATGACTCCAAACTTACTCAACACAGCTTTATATTCAATCACAACCAACCTTGCCTCTATTTGAACTACTTCACTCCACAATTCCTCAAATATACAACCACAATTGTCAATTTATCAACATCCATATGTTCACATTTATAATCCTCATTCATTAACTTCAAAATCGTCATTCATCAATCAATTTTACTAACACCAACCACATTCACATCAATAAATCATCAATCTAGCAATACCTCATCATTTTAACATATATAGACAACTAAAATCGTTAAACATGCACCAAACACATATTCAACTTATCCTATAGTCATCTAACCTATGTTTTTACGAAATATTATATATTAAATACGAGAAACCAAAACCATACCTTGGCCAATTTTTTCCCAAGCTCGAACTCCTCAATTCAAACTTCCAAGGTTCCAAATCAAGTGCTATAAGGTCCAGCCAACAAAGCTTGATTTCAAGCATTCCAATTCACCGATTAAATCTCCAATTTAACATAAACTCAATCTAATTCCATGAAATTCACCAAATTAATAACTAGGGTTCATAATTGGATAACCACAATGGTTTGGAGTTTTCTTACCTTACCCACAGAGTATTTAGACAAAACCCATTAATTTTCTCAAGTTAATTCAATCCTAACACATCAAAACATCAAAATCCTCAATACCCATTAACCCAAAAATGGAATCTGAATAAAAGGGAATGGCTGGGCACAAAAACAAAGTTTCTTACCAAATTGTTTGGTAGATTTTGTAGAGAATTTCAAGACAAATGCATGACCTCTGACGGCTCGACAATCAGAGCTCCGACTTGAAAGTTATTGAGAACTGAAATTGGAGCAAGGGTTGCTAATGGGGTTTCTTCCCCTTCCTTAAGTTTCCAGCATGAAACAAAGCATTGGAAGGAAGAAAGGCTATTTCTCTTTAAGTGGAAATGAAATTGGATTGGGCCTTGGGCCCGTTTTGGACTCGATTCGCCCGGTTTAGCCTATTCTGTCCAATCTTGAGTCAAATTCTTTAAAATTAATGTCAAAATTCTTATTTTAATTTTTTCTATCTCATTAAACTATAAAAATTTCATTTCCTAATTGCTTGATTAATAATTAATTTATTGGTTAATTATTTACTAATTACTCGGGTTTTACATCTGACTTCAGGGGGTATGGTAGCTCCTTATTAATCAAGGGGTACTTTTCTGGTACGTTGTCGATCTGGAATTTCTCCACATTTCTATATGGCTATGGCCTTTGCTTCTCCTGAATTTGGGAGTCTAAATCATCAAGGAATACCTTTGTGGATTCCTTAGCGTTATCTCGGAGCGTTAGGCTGGCCTTGTCGCATTTGACGGCAGATACCCAATCTCGTTGGATAGTTGCAATCTGGCCTTCTGTGGTTAGGAACTTCATAATTAAATTTTGTTGAGATGAATGCGTATAGATTATTTAGTGTTTTCCTTCCCAAGATCACATTGTAAGCTGTGGAATCTTGGAGCACAACAAAATTTTGCTTGAAATACTCTCATGTTGACGCCTTCACCTACCGTGAAAAGAAGGTACACAACTCTATTAGGTTTAATGTAATGATCTCTGAGCCCAGCAACCCCAGAGAGATGAGGCTTCAAGTTTTGATCCTTTAAGCCAAAGTGTCAAATGCATTTCTGAAAAGCGAATCGGAGTCTACACCGATATCAATCAAAATTCTATTAATGATGCCGTTACACAACTTTACAGTAATACCAGGGGCTTATTATCATCTTCGAATGTGGGGACCTAGAAATATTCTAATGTGAACTGTATTGCAGAAATACTGGTTACCTTAAGGACTTCCGATGTTGTGGCTTTGACATCCTTCTTTACAACATTGACCATGACCTTAGCAGTGTCTTCTAAGTTCTCCTGAGGTCTCACATTTCTAGGATTTTTGGTTTCCCGATCTTTATCATTGTTACGCCGACAGGGCTACCTTACATGCTGAACAAATTCGGAGAGTTTACCATCCTGGATTGTTTGTTCCAAGGAATCTTTCAAGTTAATACAATCCTCAATCTTGTGACCGTAGGACCTATGGTAATCACAAAATTGAGATTTATTTAATGAGGCCCTAGGTTGAATCTGTCTTACCTTTGGGAGGATGCTCCTATGAGAAATGTGTTGATACAACTCGGCAAGTAAGGTAATCAAGAGTGTGTATGTGGAAAACTTCCCATCCCGTGGAGTTGGCGGGTTTAGGGATGAGGTTTGACTCGTGCTTTCAACTTTGTTAGGTAACGATGCTGGGTTTTTCCTTTTTGTTGAAACCACCATGGATACGTCTTTATCTCGCATATAATCTAGGGCGATCTAGTAGATTTTTTTCATGGACTTTACATCCTTGGAAGTCTAATGCCTTCAGAAGTCTCCTTCCAATAAGCCTACAATTAAGCATAAACACACGACTTCTAGGGTCCGTGTTTTAACTTCTAGTAGCACTTTATTAAAGCTATCTAGATAGTCTCAAATGCTTTTACCGACCCTTTGTTCTACTCCAAGCAAGAAAATCAGGTGCTTAGCCTAGGTCCTCCTTATGGTGAAATTGGCTAAACATTTGATATTGACATCAGCAAATGATGAGATTGAGCCAGAAGGAAGCGTGTTAAACCATGCCATGGTCGGTCCCGACAATGTTACCGGAAAGGCTTTACATCAAATTGCATTCTTACTCCCACTAGATTCATTTTTGCCTTAAAAGAATCAATGTGCTCTTGGGGATCTGTCTTCCGTCATACTTTAAGTCGGTGGGCTTATCAAACTACTTCGGCAAGCGTACTTAGAGGAAATGAGAGGCAAATAGGGTTTGTCCCATTATCACATGTTCCTGGGTTTTCCTATGCCTTTTAGGAGTCAGGCTCCTTGGCGGAGTCCAACGCCTTTAGGCTGAAGAGACTGCGATTCGTGCCTTTCGCATCTTGGTGATTCATGACAACTTGGTGACCTCCTTTCAATCTTTTGTCATCGTGGTGAACTTGAATCCCTTCGATTAAGGTCTCACTGTTGTGGGTCCCGCTATCGCTTAAGGATTCCATGATCATGCTCTATTCGCTCCCTGACGAGACGGCTTCGAGATCGAGATTGCTTAGATTTTGAGCATTCAGCCAAACGCTGTTCTAGTTCTAAACGGTGACGCTTCAATTCTTGCACTCGATGACCCATTTCTTACATTGCATGATGATAGTCATCCACTGAACCAGCGAAGTGGTAGGTTTCTGGATTAGGTGTCCCCTGGTTCTCATATCCAGCGGGAACGTCCTCGTGACTGGGGGTAACATCGGTTTTGTGCTTGTTGTCCCGATGTTAGTCTTTTAAAGGAGTTTCTAAATTAACTGTAGAGTGAAATCTATGATCAGTCATGATTCTTGGTGAAGTAGGGTTCTCAAAGATGGCATCAAATGTTTGTACCTAGAGTGAGTTCACAAATTGAGGGGTTAGAGATTGGAAACCCTAACTTCGGCGTGTGTAGAATCAAGCCGGAAGGTTAATCTGCAAGACACTTCGATGCTAAAGTCAGTTGAGTGTTTGAGTAGTATATTCAGATATGAGTTTACCTTTTGAGTGCTCGCTCCTTTTATCCCTACTTTTAGGGATTGCCGTTTTTCGGTATTTAGTGCTTTCATATCGTGTCCTTAATGTTGGGATTCAACGGTTTCATAGCCTGTTGGCACTACCCTTATGGTGTGTCTGGCGTTATCTCGTAACATCGAATTCTTATTTAATTATTATTTTACGAGCAGAAACCCTAGCCGTCTCTATCACCGCCACTATTCTTCTCACTACCATCGTCCATCACGCTCAAGATATTCATTTGTTTGTCATGATTCAGCCCCTCTCCTCATTCGCCAATCGCCAACTTTGTCATCGATTCGTTGTGCTCTAACACCTCATCCTGCTCAGTCGAGCTTTGCATGCTGTCCCTTGTCGTTCTCATTGCCTTGTCGCTGTCATCTGTCGTGCAGGTCTGCTCTCCACCATTCTCTGCTCAAACTGCTTATACACACTTTCTATGTTGTGACTGATGGATTTATTCTTTGATTTAACAATTTGATGTAGAAATCGGGTTTAATATTGAAAATTTCCAATGTAACAACATTAAATTTCAAGTTTGGGATTTAGGTGACAACTTTCCTTGTCTTGTGTAGGGGGATTCATCCTGCTTGTTATAATGCATTGCATTAACAAAATGAGATGTCATAGCTTAGTCCTCTTTTGAGTATAAATATCTATCATGTATCAATTGGTAATTTGGTATTTTTGAAATTTGATGGAGTTTGGGAAAATAATTAAAAAATAATGAAAACCTTGAGAATAATGTGATCATGATTTCTTCATATTCAATCTTGAATGCTATTTTTGATTATGCATTCTCGCTTTCTATGTTTTGAAATAATAGATGCATTTACTTTCTATGTCTCTGTTCAATGATTATTTGATTAATGATTATTTGAATGTTTTGTGTTTTAAATTTTTTATTGAATGATTATTTGATTATTGATTTTCTATTCTTGAATTTGTTAAGTTGATATTTTTTTTAAATTGTAGGGCTGCTACTATTTTAATTTGCTCAATTGTTAGATTGTTGCAATTTAATTTGCTGGATTTTCTATTCAAATATTGTTCATATTCATTTGCAAAATTATTATTGTGTACCTATTGTTGTCTTTGAGATTATTTAATTGCTATGTTCTTTTCAAATTATTAATTTACTAATTTGCTAAATTGTTGTTGTTGTGATCTTTAAGAATGAGATTGACTTTTATTGGGTTGTTGAGTATTTTATTAAGGTCTTGTTCTTGTTTCCATGTATAACTTGTCCTTGTGCTCTTTAAGTTTTATTAAGTTTGAGTTTGAGATAGGTTGGATGAATTTTGGTAATGGTAATGTCATCTGATGAGATTTGGCCCTTAGTAGCCTCTGATTTGGTTTATATATTGTTTATGGCATGGAACTTGGCTAGAGGTCAAAAGCTTGTAATTTTATTACACAATGAGTTAGTTGTTGGAAAACCAACTTCTAGAATTTCATTGAACAGGTGTCCTAAGGCATTTATATTAAGGTGTTTAAAAGGTATTTTTTTACTTGTATTGTTATATAGAATAAGGAAGTTATATTATAATTGTGAGATAAATTGAAGTTCCTAAGTATGTGATGCGTGAGCATCTTATACCCTTTTTCCAATTATTTTATATTATTTTTAACTAGATTTTATTTACTTTTACTAGATTTTAGTGCAAAAATCACCTTTGTATGCTACTTTGAGTATTTCTTCTATTTTGTGGTTTTAGGTGAAATTCAGAGCAGTTTGGAGAAGCCTATAGCAATAAAGGAAAATGCTGGCAGCACCCTCCCTGGGTCCTGAACGCCCACCTGGTGTTTGGCGCCAGCAAGGGGGCACAAGACCAAAAGCGTGCATCCTTCCCCTGGCGTTCAACGCCTAGTTCTAAAGTTGGACGCCAGCAAGCAGCCCATTTCACACCTATTTGGGCCTTCAAGTGGATTTACCACTTATTAGTTTTATTTTATTTTCTTTTTGTAATATTTATTTACAAATAACATCTTTTAGGTTTAGCATTTATTATTAGGTTAGTATTTAAAGCAAAAGATCAATTAGGTTTAGGATTTTTCTTCCTTCTTCACTTTTTAAAACCCTGTTTTCTCTATAAGTTATGAGCAACTAAACCTCCTGGTTAAGGTTAGGAGCTCTGTTTATTTCTATGGATTAGAACTATTATTCTTCTATTTTAATTTATGTTTGATTCAATTCTAAGGTGTTGTTTTCGTTCTTAATCTTATGAACTGGGTGGAACGAGAGTATGACCATTTTCTACATGAGTTCTTGTGATACTCGAGAGAGCTATCTCACCTGAACTACAACTTGAAAAAACTCCTTCTAAATTGCTAATTACATGAACTAATTGGGACATGTGACATATAATCCTATTAGCTTTGGGTAATAAAGGATTTTGTGGCGTTAAACTGGTTTTATGAACTTCACCCTCTGATTTCAGTTGAGCAACCACGAGAATGGCGTTTGATGAGAATTAGAGGAGATTAAATCACTAAGAGATTAAGGTTTAATCACTTATGGTCTGCCATAGAATGACTCATTTAGTGTGAAAATAGTTGGTAAGAGGTTTTAAATCCGGAAAGGTAAATATCTCCGAGACCTTTACTGTTTTCTCATCATTATTTTACACCAACCCTTTTATTGCTTTTCTATAATTAATTGCTTATTATTGTTTATGCATTCTACACATACAAACAACCTTCACTGTTTGCCTGACTAAGTCCAACAGGATAACTATTACTTGTTCAGTCCGACAATCCTCGTGGGATTGACCCTCACTCACCTGAGGTATTACTTGAATGACCCGGTGCACTTGCCGGCTATGTTGTGCGAGTTCTAATTTTGCGCACCAAGTTTTTGGCACCGTTACCGGGAATTGTTCATGATTAACAATTACCGGTTGTCTTGTTGCTTAGATTAGGTATTTTTTATTAGTTTCTATTTATTTATTTTTCTTTTTTATTTTGAATTTTTATTTGTTTATTTTCCTCAATTTTCGATTTTTATCTTAATTATCTTTCCCTTTATTTTCGAACATTGTTCTAGTTATCTTATTTTCATTTAATTTCATATTTGAAGTTTGGTGTCTCTTTAGGGTTTTGTCTTTTTTTTTTTAATTCTTGATTTTTTTATTTTAATTTATTTTCAAAAATATTTTTTAGGATATTTATTTTGTTTTCGAAATTTTTTCAGTTAGTTGCTTACTTTATTTTATTTTATTTCTTTCTTTTAGGATATCTCACTGTGAGTTTTCTATACTTTGATATAGAGACTCCCACTTTTTTTGTTTCTTATTGTTTATGAGCAGGAACAGGGACAAGGAACACCTTCTTGATTTTGACCATGAGCCTGAGAGGACCTTAATGTAACACCCTAATATTCAAATCCTGTAACACCCTAATATTCAGATCCTTATGCTCGAGTCATAAGTCAATGATATTACGGTGGTACGACTCTCAGGTGGATTTTTTTATATATAAACATAGGTAATTTCGAAAGGAGTATTAATCGAGAAGCCTGAAAAGAGTAGAAATAAAATCGCGAAGACGTATCACTCACGATTCGACAACAAAAAGATAAAACGTGAAGCCGAAAGCGATATATGGACAAGGCATAAAAGAGATTAAGAGATAGATAACAGATAGATATATATAACATAAGTAAATAGCCACTAGTCGCGACCCGCGAAGTTTAGGCCGGCTAGGGTACAGTATGAAAGTAGTTGACAACAGTACATCCTAATCTCTCCCAAAGGAAACATAAGAGTCTCTATAGGCAAGTTCCAAAAGAGTTCAACACATAATATAATATCTTCAAAACAAAGGTGGAGAGATTCTAAGCAAAACACAAAGTAGAGAAAATAAAGATCTTCGCCGGCTCTCAGACGAACCACAGCTCACTTCTGAGCACCTGGACCTGTATCTGAAAAACAAGAGATATATACGGAATGAGAACCCCGGGCCCATGGGTTCACAGTACGGTAAAAGTGCCAAATAAATACAATGCACTGCAATAAAAAAAATCACTAAGCATCCTAAACTTCTCTTCACCAAACATTCACCCTATGTTCTCGCTAATCCATAATAGGCAACTGTCATAAGGGAATGCTAAGTCTAATTCATATTTCACATGTTTCCCAACTCGCTGACTCTTCCACGAATCAGACTCAGAATCATAAACAAAACCATCACCAGTTGTTCTGTCTTAACAATTCTATATCAATACATCATATCCTCACCAGGAGCATGTGAATCCACTTCATTGCATCTACCCAAGGAGCTCAAATTATCTCATTCAATAATCATCATCATCATGCAATCGCATCAAGAACAGCCCTCAGCATCCACCGACACCAACATGAGGGATCTCTCAGTTGTACAAACACAAGCAATACAGACAAGTAATACACAAATAAGGTACAAGTAGAACAAGTAGCACATAATCAGGTAACATAGCATATATAATGTAGCAATCCAAAGCAAATAGGCAAACCCAAACAATTCAAACATATGCAAATGATG
>NC_029774.3:43223464-43224009 GCF_000817695.3 Arachis duranensis
CAAGTTACCACATCCCCTAGCTCCTTTCTCATTTCTAGGCATATCATAATGATTTAATACATAAGGTGTGAGATCGAAGGCTTAGAAGTATGAGATTTTGCTTTTAAAACTCAAAAATCAACTTTGGCATGAAAGCAGGGCCACGCGCACGCGTACTCCACGCGCACGCGTGGATGGCCACAAAACTCATCGACGCGTATGCGTCATACACGTGGATGCGCGGATTGAAACACAGCCAGACGACGCGTACGCGTCAGCCACGCGTACGCGTGGGTGCATTTGCGCCCCAGGCACAAAACTGGCACAACTCTGGCACAACTCTCAGGAAAATGGCTGGGCATTGGGTGCAGCGCATCGACGCGCACGCACACACCACGCGCACGCGTGGATGGTGCCTTCTCGAAGAACGACGCGTACGCGCCAAGTGCGCCTACGCGTGGAGGGTCATTCTGCTAAAAAAATTTCTAAGTTAAAAGCTGCAGAATTCACAAATTCAACCCCCAATCTTCCGACGGACATAACTTTCTCATTTTAAATCGTTTTTC
>NC_029774.3:43225204-43235484 GCF_000817695.3 Arachis duranensis
TATGGTGGTTTGAAGATCAAAGAGAGTTAGGTTTTCTCTCTTCTCTTCTCTCTCCCAATTTCAGCGCCCAACACCCCTTCTTTAGGGCAAAATGAGCTGAAATGCTCATAACTAATGTTTATATATGTTGGGTCTTGGGCCCACTTAGGCCCAGTTCACTTATTTTTGTCCGTTGGCCCAATTTTAGACCAAAACCTTTAAGATTAGCGCTCTAAATCGCACTTCAAATATTTCTACCTCCCCTAATCATAATTCCTCATTTCTTAATCTTATTTACTCATAATCAATTTTCTCAGCTGCAGTACCAGATAGGTCTCAGCCGGTACTGCCGGTCAAAATTCCACTACGCGCTTTTACGCAGAAAACTATGTCTTCTGACTCGGAAAAATTCACTGAATCCAGATATCATATTTAAATCATCAAATTCCAATTGCCAAAACTTCCACCCATATTCGCTCCTATTTAACTTATTATTTAACTAATTTCGGTTAGACCGGGTATTACACTTAAGGCAGTGTTTGCAACAAACTAAAGCTTACAAAGCTGGAAAGAATCTCACGGAAACCTTTGAAAAGGAAGTTGAAGAGACCACTATGGCAGCTAATAGAGGGAATCCGAATGCTGAAGAGTAAGCAAGGAAGGTGCTTAGCTCATACACTGCATCCATTGCTGACTTCTATGGGCGCATCATATCTGTACGTGCCATTGGTGGCAACAATTTCGAGCTTAAACCTCAACTGGTCACTCTGGTGCAACAGAACTGTCAGTTCTATGGACTCCCGCAGGAGGACCCCAACAAATTCATATCTGACTTCCTACAGATCTATGATACTGTTAAGATGAATGGAGTGAACCCTAAAGTTTATAAGCTCGTGCTCTTTCCTTTTGCTATAGGGGACAGAGCAAAGTTGTGGCTTGATTCTCAACTCAAAGAGAGCCTGGACACATGGGATAAAGTGGTCACTGGATTTCTGACCAAGTTTTTTCTACCACAAAAGTTGAGTAAACTTAGAATGGATGTCCAAACCTTCAAACAAAAAAAAGGGAGAGTCCCTCTATGAGGCATGTGAGAGATACAAGTAGATGATCGAGAGATGCCCCTCAGACATGGTTTCAGACTGGACCCGACTGTAGATCTTTTATGATGGACTCTCTAAGATGGCCAAAATGTCATTGGATCATTCTGTAGGTGGTTCTCTACACATGAAAAAGACGCCTGAGGAGGAAGATGATCTTATTAAGATGGTTGCCAACAACTAGTACATGTACACCTCTAAAAGAAACCCTGTGAACACTAGGACCACTCAAAAGAGAGGAGTCATGGAGGTGGACACACTAGACGCCATTTTGGCTCAAAACAAGCTTATGTCCCAATAGATAAGCATGATCTCTCAGCACTTGACTGGGATGCAAGTTTCAGCTGTCAACACTCAAGATGTATCATATGGTATGACTGAGAGCTACACTCAAGGGGACGTGTGTGATGCTGCTCAACCAACCATGGAGGAAGTGATTTACATGGGAAATTCCTCTAGAAATACTAACAATGATCCATATGCAAATACTTTCAACCAGTAATAGAGGAATCACCCTAACTTTGGATAGAGGGAGCAGCAGAAGCCTCAACAGGGCTTCAACAACAACCAAGGTGGAACCAATCAAAATAGGTTCAACAACAGACAGTTCGAACCCTCTCAGCAGCAAATGGAGACGTCTAAACACAGCCTCTCTGACTTAGCCATAATAGTCTCTGACCTTTCCAAGACCACTCATAGCTTTATGTAGGAGACTCGGTCCTCAATTCGGAACTTGAAAATCTAAGTGGCTTAGTTGAGTAGCAGGATACCTGAGAGACCTCCCAACACTCTTCCAAGCAACACAGAGGTAAATCCAAGGGAAGAGTGCATAGCCCTCACCATGGGAAGGGAGGCCGTGCTTAAGGGGGAGGATGATGCTAAGGATTTGAAGGAGAAAAAGGCTCAAAAGGAGACAGATAGTGCACTTATACACGCCCCAATATAAGAGCCTGAGGTACAACACCTTCAGAGCGTGCAAGAGGAGACCAAGGATAAGCAATTTGCTCAATTCTTGGCAGTCTTCAAGAAGTTTCAAATCAATATTCTTTTTGCTGAGGTTTGGAAAAAAAGCCTCCTTATATGGCCTGTTTGAAAAGTATATTTTCTAAGAAGAAGGCCCTGAGAGGAAATGAAACCGTGGTGCTGACAAAAGAGTGTAGTACACTGGTGCAAAAGAGGTTACCTCAAAAATTTCCAAATCCCGAAAGCTTCCTAATTCCCTGTAGTATAGGTACCATCACATTTGAGAAGGCACTTTGCGACCTTAGATCAGGCATAAATCTGATGCCTCTCTCTGTGATGAAGAAGCTGGGGATTCAAGAGGTGCAGCCCACAAGAATCTCATTGGAGGTGGCAGACAAGTCCCTGAAGCGGGCATTTGGAGTGGAGGAGAATGTCCTTGTAAAGGTTGAAGACCTTTACCTCCCTGCGAATTTTGTGATACTTGACACTAGAGAGGAAAAGGATGACTCCATCCTCCTAGGAAGGCCATTCCTAGCTACTGGGAGAGCCTTGATTGATGTAGAGAGAGGAGAGTTAGTCCTGAGGATGCATGAGGACCATTTGTTGTTCAAAATTACTAAGCATCAACCTCTCGCAGACAAAAGTGGTACTAGCATATAGAGCTCAATGTTCAAGCCTTCTCATTCAGTGGAAAGCCATACAGAGCCTCCGGACATCAAACCTAAGTTTGGTGTTGGGCATTCACTACCTACCATTGAAGGAAAAGGCCCCAAAAAGAAAGTACCCAAAGGCTAGAGGAACAAGAAGATTCATACTGAAGACTTCTCACCTGGCATGAGAGTGGTCTTCACAAGAAATCCAGTCATACCACACACGGTGAACAGAATCTTGTCTCTAGAGCATGTTGAATTAATTCATGAGAGCACAGGAAGAAAGTTTGCAATAAAGGGTGAAGATCTGAGCCCCTATGAACCTTCGTAAAGGAGCTGTCCATCAAGCTAATGACGATAAAGAAGCGCTTGTTGGGAGGCAACCCAACCATACGTATCCTATAGTTTAGTTTTATTTTATCTCAGTTTTACTTAAGTATTTGAGTTTGATTTCATAATAATTTATTTTATATTGAATTCCATAATTTTTCTAGTTTTTATGATGCTTGTGATCATGTATAGCACTTAGAACATGAATAGGGATGCGCAAAAGGAAAAACAGCACACCCTGGAGGAGACCCGCTGGTGGTGCCAAATGCCAGGCTAGTGTTCAGTGCCCAGGGGAGGAGTAAAGAGTTGGACGTTTAACATCCAAATGAGAGCAGTTCAAGACCATTTATATGATGTGGTGAGGAAGAAGAAGGTGATTCCCGAGGTCCCCTTCAAGCTGAAGGATGATGAGTTCTCGGAGATCCTATACCAGATTCTGAGACGGTGTTGGGAAGTTCTAGCCAACCCCATGACCGAAGTTGGAGTCTTGATGGTGAAGGAATTCTACGCCAATGCATGGGTAACGAAAAAGCATGATAAAAGCGTGAACTTAGAGCGGCTCTAATTGGCACACCACGGACAGAGGATACATCTTGGATTTTAGCCCAGAGAGTGTGAGGGTGGCGCTATTATTACCAGAGCCATGAGAGGACCCTCACTCATACATTCGTAGGGTCAACACTGACTAAAGGTTGGATCAAGTCCTTGATGAGTGGAGGAGGAATGCTCAAGGTCGGTCTTACTAGCTGGGTAGGCTTGACCTTAGGCCAGTAGATAGAGGATGGTTGGAGTTCATCTAATGCTCTATCATCCCTATAAGTAACCACTCTGATGTTACAGTCGAGGGAGCAGTGATGATCCACTGCATTATACTCGGCAATGAGGTGGAGGTACATGAGGTGATTCCTCAGGAGCTTTACAGAGTAGATGACAAGCCCTCTACCTCTGCGAGGCTGGTCTTCCCTCATCTTATTTACCGCTTATGTACAACAGATGGAGCTCACATAGAGGGAGATACCCTGCTAAAAAAGGAGAGGCCAATCACAAAAAAGGGTATGGAAAGCGCAAGGGGGCCCGTGCAAGGACCGTAGCAATAGCCAGTTTCACCACCTCCACAGGATATTCCAGAGATGCCTCAAGGGATGTACTTTCCTCCCTATGACTACTGGGATTAGCTGATCACATCTTTAGGGGAGCTGATATCATCAGTTGATCAGCTGAGGCTGGAATATCAGGACCAGTTTGCTCTCCTCCATTAGATGATGGAAGATCAAAGGAGAATGATAGAGGAGCAGAGGAGGCAGGGGAGTGACATTGAGGAGCTTAAACACTCCGGAGGATTTTCTGGAGGGAGCAGCAGCCACCATCACTAAGGTGGTCTAGTTTTATCTCTGTATTTCCTGCTTTCTATTCTAGTTGCATGATCACCTTTAGGATTTCATTGCTTTCTATTTAAGTAGTTTATTTCTAAAAACTTTTCAAGATGTCTTATGTATTGCATGATTGGTGGAAAAAAAATTCCACACAAAACTCACCGACAAGTGTACCGAGTCGCATCAAGTAGTAATTACTCACATGAGTGAGGTCGATCCCACAGGGATTGATGGATTGAGCAATTTTAGTTAGGTGATTAGTTTAGTTAAGCAAATAGTTGATGATTTGAGTGAATTGTGATCAACAGAAGCTAAATTGCATGAAAATAAAAAGGAGAGGGAAAATTGACAGAATAGTAACTGCAGAAGAAGTAAAAGAGCTGAAACTTAAAGTGCAAGTAATGTAAAGAGCGGAAGCTTAGATTGCAAGAAATGTAAAGAGCTGAAGCTTAAAGTGCAAGAAAACTAAATGACTAAATCTAAATTGCTGAGAAATGTAAATTTCTTAAAGAGCAAAAGGGATTTGGGAGCTAGGATTCAGAATTCAATAGGAAAATGTAAAGTGCAATCAATCAGAGAAGTAGAAGATGAAGTGAAGTTGCAGAAGATCTAAACATAAATGAAAAATTAATTCAAGAAATAAACAGAAAGAAAACTCAGCTCAATTATGAAATCTAAAAGAAAAATTGAAGATCTAAGAGGAGCAAGAGATTATAACACAGATCTAGATCTCAATTACACCTTTGATCAAACAGAAAATAAATTGCAGAAGAAATGTAAATGACACAACAAATGAAAATCAAATCCAATTTCTAAATTCTCAGAATTATGCAGTAGAAGAACAAAGATGAATTTCAGATCAAGAATTGAAACAGAATTCCTTCAATCTCAATCCAAAATTTAAAACAGAAAGTAGAGATTGCAGAAGAAAGTAAAATGAAAACTAGAGAGCAAGACTCAGATCCAATCTCAGTTACAGAGCTCTCAGTGAAACTAAAAATGAAAAATGAGCTAAAAGTAAAATTGAAAAGTGAGCAAAAAGGTCCTCTACAAATCAAACTAAAATTGAAGAGTGGGCTTTTCAAATTGGTGAAGAAGTGGATCCAAATTGGCTTTTGATTGAAATTGGACTAAGGAACCACCTCCAGTGGAGCGCTCAGTTATGTAACCAAACGTAGTGCTCACGTAGCTCGTCCCAGGCTCGGGCCAAGCTTCTTGACATAGTGCTCCGTTTGGTAAGGAAACGTAGCGCTCCTTTGCCTTTGAGTTGGTCTTCACTTCGAGCCCTGGTAGCCTCCTTTTGGCCAATTTCCTTCTTATGTGTAGCGCTCAGTTAGTGATTCCAACGCAGCGCTTCTTGCCTTGGAGTGAGGCTCCCTCTTCGAACCTTGGTGAAGCCACCTTGGCCAATTTCTTTGCCAAGCATAGCGCTCAGTGACTTAAGTTCACGTACCGCCCTTTCTTTCATGCGCTTGTCCCTATTTTGAACCTTGGGTGCCCCAATTTGAGTGCTTGCTCCTTGATTTTCTTTGTTGAGATCCACGAAAAAGTGAAATAAGTTAACGGAGCGCTACATGTTTGAGTGCCTCCTTGAAGCGCTCAATTAACACTCTCAACGTAGCGCCACGCCTTTGCTCCCTTGGTCTTTGCTCTAGCGCTCAATTAGAGAGCGTTGCGCTCAATTAGTGAGCACTATGCTCCTTGCCTTGGTTGAGTGCCACACTTCTTTGAATGATCACCACGCTTTTATGTCTTGGGTCACGCTTTTCAAAGCATGACCTAAGATCCAAAGCGTACTCTAAGATTTCTTTTTCCATTTCTTCACCTACAAGCAATCAAAACAACCAATCAAAACATCACCAAATTCACAAGTTTTATAAATCATTCAAAAACCAACTAATTCTAGCTTAAACCTCATGATTTTGTGTCAAATAAATGATGGTTGATTGAATTGACATAATCATGCAAATCCACTCCAAATTACTTACTTATAATGCAAGAAAGTGCATAAAACCTAATGAAACAAGTGAAAAATGCTTGAAAAGCTAGCAGGAGATGACTTGTTGATGAGCGGATAATTTATACACTTTTTGGCATTGTTTTTAGGTAGATTTTAGTAGGATCTAGCTACTTTTTAGTATATTTTTATTAGTTTTTAAGCAAAATTCACATTTCTGGTTCAGAGGCTGAAAAAGGACTGCTGATGCTTTTGGATTCTGACCTCCCTGCACTCTTAATGGATTTTTTGGAGCTAAAGAAGTCCAAATTGAGTGCTCTCAATTGCATTAGAAAGTAGACATCCAGGGCTTTCCAGAAATATATAATAGTTCATATTTTATCCGAGTTTTGATGACGCAAACTGGCATTCAAACGCCAACCTCCTGCCCTATTCTGGCGTTAAACGCCAGAAATAGGTTACAAGCTAGAGTTAAAAGCCCAAAATAGGCTGCAAGATGGCGTTTAACTCCAAGAAAAGTCTCTACACATGAAAGCTTCAATGCTCAGCCCAAGCACACACCAAGTGGGCCCGGAAGTGGATTTCTGCATCATTTACTTATTTCTGTAAACCCTAGTAACTAGTCTACTATAAATAGGACTTTTCACTATTGTACTCACATCTTTGGACTTTTGGGAACATCTTTAGATCATCTTTAGATGTTAGTCCTTAGACATTGGGGGCTGGCCTCATAGCCATGCCTGGACCTTCATCACTTATGTATTTTCAACGGTGGAGTTTCTACACACCATAGATTAAGGTGTGGAGCTCTGCTGTCCCTCAAGTATTAATGCAAAGTACTATTGTTCTTCTATTCAATTCATGCTTATTCTTATTCTAAGATATCCATTCACATACAAGAACATGATGAATGTGATGATTATGTGACACTCATCACCATTCTCAACTTATGAACGTGTGCCTGACAAACACTTTCGTTCTACATGAAAACAAGCTTGAATGCATATCTCTTGGATTCCTGGTCCATGCATTTGATTGCCTCTCCTAACAACAGAGCCTTCAATTCCTTGAGATCAGAGTCTTCGTGTTATAAGCTAGAATCAATTGGCAGCATTCCTGAGATCCGAAAAGTCTAAACCTTGTCTGTGGTATTCCGAGTAGGATCTGGGATGGGATGACTGTGATGAGCTTCAAACTCACGAATGTTGGGCGTAGTGACAGACGCAAAAGGATCAATGGATCCTATTCCAACAAAAGTTAAAACCGATAGATGATTAGCCCTACGTAACTCGTAGCCAGACCATTTTCACTGAGAGGACGAGAGGTAGCCATTGACAACGGTGATGCCTGAACATACAGCTTGCCATAGAATGGAGTATGAAGGATTGGAAGAAGGCTATAGGAAAGCAGAAATTCAGAAGGAATAACGCATCTCCATACGCTTATCTGAAATTCCCACCAATGAATTACATAAGTATCTCTATCTTTATTTTATGTTTATTTATCTTTTAATTATCAAAACTCTATAACCATTTAAATCCACCTGACTGAGATTTACAAGATAACCATAGCTTGCTTCAAGCTGACAATCTCCATGGGATCGACCCTTACTCACGTAAGGTTTATTACTTGGACAACCTAATGCACTTGCTGGTTAGTTGTGCGAAGTTGTGAAAAAGAGTTGAGATTACAATTGTGCGTACCAAGTTGTTGGCGCCATTGAGATCACAATTTCGTGCACCACTTGTCATCACAACACCAAACTTAAACCTTGCTTGTCCCCAAGCAAACACTAAACATAAGAAGAAATGAGATGAAACAAAGAAGCATACATGTCCTTATTTAGCAGGTAATTGAACTTGGTTCATGGGATTTTATGCAGACAAATGTAGCTCACTTATTCTTTGCTGATAGATAAGAAATGTTTCTTTAAAGGTTCACTAGAGTTGCTGCTATAATGCCTTACTTTTGATTGTTCCCTTGCTAGCTTTTTCTTTCTTTCTTTTGCTTTAGAAAGCTTATTTATTGATGAAGGCTTGGTGTCAAGTGTTGCAGCAGCCCCTTTTTGACTCAATTTTGCTTAGCACTTCTTCACCACAGACACTTGGCTCACAATTTCTTCCTAGGAACATTGATGCCCAGTATCTCTTTGGATCACTAAATGCTTTGTAACTAGGTTGCTCTTGATAATGGACTTTCGGTTGGCAATCCCAGATTAGTTAATCCAAGTGGCCAAATTTTAAAATATTCCTCAGAACCTAATTGTCCAAGCATATCCTAGTACAAAAGCACCACAGGCATATGTCCTAGGGTCCAAGCTATTGGCGTCTAGCCTTATTGTTTGTTTTTTTTGCCCATTCTTGGATTTTCTTTTTCTTTTTCTTTCTTATTTGGCTTCATTCTCAAAAGGATATTCATTGATAACAGGCTTTATAGCAGCAAACTAATTCACACTTCAAAGAACATGTTATTATGCAGCTTTTGTTATTTGAGCTAACCATTAAATCAAACAAATACCACCACTGAATTTCATTCTAACTTCTACAACATTGAATATTCACTTTCTATTTCAAACATTTTTCTTTTATTCATGCAGCAGGGAAACAAAACAAAATTCAAGCTAATGAGGAATGACAAACATAATGCAATTCACTTGTAAGAAAACTACTCAGAATATGAAAGTGCATAACATAAAGCAATTGGAGGCATCTCATCTTTCAGGGATGCATCTTCCTTATTTAATTGAAAAACATGAAAGAAACTCCACCACCTTCTAATTGTCATGATCCTTGTTTGATTCTCCTTTCTTCTTCTTCTTCTTAGTGTAATCTTGAGGCTCTTCAACAGGGCACCTTCTATCCCAGATAGGGTCTATCAGACCTGAGAGTCCAACTTCCTCTAATCTATGCTGCATACGTGCTGAATGCTTCTTGGTTCTTACTCTCTGATGGTCCACTAACTCTTGGCATTACTCAAATGGCTTGATCTATGGATTCAATGCTGGCATGCTGTGGGTCAAATAATCCAACTTTGCTTGGGTGTCTTCATCATACTCTATCCTATCTACATGCCTACTCTCTCCAATGGTATAATATATATTCTTCTACTGATACAGATTTTGAGTGTATTCCCCATATCTGGCTTGCCTTAGAAACAATCCTTCATGTGACTTTTGAAATTCTACTGATTGTTCCTTTTGCCCCTCAAGAATTCTTGTTTGAAATTCTTGTTGTTGAGCCATCATTTGTTGCTGCCATTTCTCTTGTTGTTCTACCATTTAGCGCTGCCATTTCTCTTGTTGCTCTCTATCCTTCAGATACTGCTCCTATTGCCTCAGATATTATTCTTACTATTGCTCATGTGCTCTCATGAATTGCTGAGACAATTCTTCAATGGCTCTCTGTATTTGGCTCAAATCTAATGCACTAGAAGCTTGCTCTCCCTCCACTTGTGGTCTTCTTATTCTTCCTTGGGATCTTCTTTCCTCTTGGTTGTCATCATCAGTGGCACCTTCTATTAGTCGCCTAGTGATTCCTCTGCTTCCTTTCACTTTCTCTGTATCCTCATCTTCAAAGAGCACCCCAGCCCTGTTGCACAGCCTCAGAATAGTGCTTGGGTGACCAAGCCTTGTTTTGCCTGTGTCCTCAGCCATCTCCTGAATGATGTCTACTATGAGCTGTGAGAGGTTGATTTCTCCTCCCTTTAAGATGCAATATGTCAGGATAGCTTGCTTGATTGTGACTTCTGAGGTGTTTGCAGTAGGGAGTATAGATCTCCGCACTATCTCATACCACCCTTTGGCCTCATGTGTGAGATCTATTCCTTTTAGATGGCTTGGAGCTCCCTCTAAGTCCTGATGAGCGGATAATTTGTACGCTTTTTGGCATTGTTTTTAGTATGTTTTTAGTATGTTTTAGTTAGTTTTTATTAT
>NC_029774.3:43235626-43235914 GCF_000817695.3 Arachis duranensis
TTGGATTCTGACCTCCCTGCACTCGAAGTGGATTTTCTGGAGCTACAGAAGCCCAATTGGCGCACTTTCAATTGCGTTGGATAGTAGACATTCTGAGCTTTCCAGCAATGTATAATAGTCCATACTTTGCCCGAGATTTGATGGCCCAAACAGGCGTTCCAAGTCAGCTCAAGAATTCTGGCGTAAAACGCCGAAACTAGCACAAGAATGGGAGTTAAACGCCCAAACTGGCATAAACGCTGACGTTTAACTCCAAGAAGAGTCTCTACACAAAAATGCTTCAATGCT
>NC_029774.3:43235985-43236478 GCF_000817695.3 Arachis duranensis
GATGAATGTGATGATTATGTGACGCTCATCATCATTCTCACTTATGAACGCGTGCCTGACAACCACTTCCGTTCTACATGCAAACAAGGCTTGAGTGGATATCTCTTGGGTTCCTTAATCAGAATCTTCGTGGTATAAGCTAGAATTGATGGCAGCATTCAAGAGAATCCGGAAGGTCTAAACCTTGTCTGTGGTATTCTGAGTAGGATTCAAGGATTGAATGACTGTGACGAACTTCAAACTCGCGATTGTGGGGCGTTAGTGACAGACACAAAAGAATCACTGGATTCTATTCCGACATGATTGAGAACCGACAAATGATTAGCCGTGCCGTGACAGAGCATTTGGACCTTTTTCACTGAGAGGATAGGATGTAGCCATTGACAACGGTGACGCCTGATGTGCGGAAAACGATCCAACACAAAACTCACCGGCAAGTGTACCGGGTCGCATCAAGTAATAAAACTCACGGGAGTGAGGTCGATCCCACAGG
>NC_029774.3:43236887-43241482 GCF_000817695.3 Arachis duranensis
TTCTTATCATCACCAAAGCTGATTGATTTTCATCAATTTAGCTCTTGAATGCGATGTCCTGCTGAAGCTTGGCTAGCCATGTCTAATTCCTTTAGACTAAAGCTTTAGACTAATATTGCATGATTCTTGGAATTCTTATTAAAAATTTTGAATTTCTTTATTTTCTTCTCCATATAATTTTCGAAAAAAAACCAAAAAAATTACAAAATCATAAAAACCTAAAATATTTCTTGTTTGAGTCTAGTGTCTCATTTTAAGTTTGGTGTCAATTGCATGTTTTTGTTCTTCTTGCATTTATCATGTGTCTTCATTGATCTTCAAAGTTGTTCTTGATGATTTACTTGCTCTGATCTTTAAATTCTCTTTTTTTGTGTGTTTTGTTGTTTCTCATATGCATTCTCAATTTGTTAGTGTCAGTAGTATACAAACTTCTAAGTTTGGTGTCTTGCATGCATTGTTTATTTGATTTTAGTTGCATTTTGATTTTTCCTCATCATTAAAAATCCAAAAAAATTTTTAATTTGTATCTTTTCAAGTCAATAATACAGAGAATTGAAGATTCAGAACATACAGCAGAGGAATTACACAGAAAAAGATGGGCGTTCAAAACACCCAGTAAGGAAGGAAAACTGGCGTTTAAACGCCAGCCAGGGTACCTGGCTGGGCGTTTAACGCCCAAAAGGGTAGTATTTTGGGGGTTAAACGCCAGAATGTATACCATTCTGGGCGTTTAACGCCAGGATGGCACAAGAGGGAAGATTTTGTTTTTAATGCAAATTTTTTTTTCAAGTTTTCAAAATTTTTCAAAATTAAATCTTTTTCAAATCATATCTTTTCAATCATATATTTTCTAAATCAATTTCTTTCCATTTTTCAAAAATACTTGCTAACAATTAATGATTTGATTCAACATTTCAAGTGTGTTGCCTTTTCTGTTGAGAAAGGTTTAATGTTTGAATCATATCTTTTCTTGTTAGCCAAGTCATTGATTTTAAAAATCAAATCTTTTTAAATTGTTTTTCAATTATATCTCTCAATCATATCTTTTTAAAACTATATATTTTCAATCATATCTTTTTAATCACATCTTTTTCAAAAATCACTTTACTTCTTTCTCAATCTTAGTTTTCGAAAATCATCAATCAATTTTCAAAATGTTTTTAAAATCTTTTTAATTTATTTTTGAAAATTTCTTCCCTTCTTCTCACATCCTAATTCTTCTACCCCCTCCTTCTATTCCTCTGACACCTCAAGGAATCTCTATATTGTGACATAGAGGATTCCATATTTTCTTGTTCTCTTCTCTTTCATATGAGCAGGAACAAAGACAAAAGCATTCTTGTTGAGGCTGACCCTGAACCTGAAAGGACCTTGAAGCAAAAGCTAAGAGAAGCTAAAGCACAAATCTCTATAGAGGACCTAACAGAAATCTTCAAAGAAGAAGACATGGCAGCTGAAAACAACAACACTGCCAACAATGCAAGGAAGGTGCTGGGTGACTTTACTGCACCTACTCCCGACTTCTATGGGAGAAGCATCTCTATCCCTGCCATTGGAGCAAACAACTTTGAGCTTAAGCCTCAATTAGTTTCTCTAATGCAACAGAATTGCAAGTTCCATGGACTTCCATTGGAAGATCCTCATCAGTTTTTAGCTAAGTTCTTACAAATCTGTGACACTGTCAAGACCAATGGGGTTGACCCTGAGGTCTACAGACTTATGCTTTTCCCTTTTGCTGTAAGAGACAGAGCTAGGATATGGTTGGACTCACAACCTATAGAAAGCCTGAACTCTTGGGAAAAGCTAGTCAATGCCTTCTTGGCAAAGTTCTTTCCACCTCAAAAATTGAGTAAGCTTAGAGTGGAAGTCCAAACCTTCAGACAGAAGGAAGGTGAATCCCTCTATGAAGCTTGGAAAAGACACAAACAATTGATCAGAAAATGTCCCTCTAACATGCTTTCTGAATGGAGCATCATAGGTATCTTCTATGATGGTCTGTCTGAACTGTCCAAGATATCATTGGATAGCTCTGCTGGAGGATCTCTTCATCTGAAGAAGACACCTGCAGAAGCTCAAGAACTCATTGAAATGGTTGCAAATAACCAATTCATGTACACTTCTGAAAGGAATCCTGTGAACAATGGGACGAATCAGAAGAAAGGAGTTCTTGAGATTGATACTCTGAATGCCATGCTAACTCAGAACAAAATATTGACTCAGTAAGTCAATATGATTTCTCAGAGTCTGTCTGGATTGCAAGCTGCACCAGGCAGTGCTAAGGACGCTTCATCTGAAGAAGAAGCTTATGATCTTGAGAACCCTTCAATGGAAAAGATGAATTACATGGGAAAACCCTATGGAAACACCTATAATCCTTCATGGAAAAATCATCCAAATCTCTCATGGAAGGACCAACAGAGACCTCAACAAGGTTTCAACAACAAAAATGGTGGAAGAAACAGGTTTAGCAAATGGCAAGCCTTTTCCATCATCTTCTAAGCAACAGACAGAAAATTCTAAGCAGAGCCACTCTGACTTAGCAACCATGGTCTCTGATCTAATCAAAACCACTCAAAGTTTCATGACTGAAACAAGGTCCTCCATTAGAAATTTGGAGGCACAAGTGGGTCAGCTGAGTAAGAAAGTTACTGAACTCCCTCCTAGTACTCTTCCAAGCAATACAGAAGAGAATCCAAAAGGAGAGTGCAAGGCCATCAACATGGCCGAACTTGGAGAGGAGAAAGAGGCAGTGGGCGCCACTAAGGAAGACCTCAATGGACGTCCACTGGCCTCCAATGAGTTCCCTAATGAGGAACCATGGGAATCTGAGGCTCACACTGAGACCATAGAGATTTCATTGGATTTACTTCTACCATTCATGAGCTCTGATGAGTATTCTTCCTCTGAAGAGGATGAAGATGTCACTGAAGAGCAATTTGCTAAGTACCTTAGAGCAATTATGAAGCTAAATGACAAGTTATTTGGTAATGAGACTTGGGAGGATGAACCCCATTTGCTCACCAAAGAACTAGCTGACTTGTCTAGGCAGAAACTACCTCAAAAGAGACAGGACCCTGGGAAGTTCTCAATACCTTGTACAGTAGGCACCATGACCTACAAGAAGGCTCAGTGTGACCTAGTGTCAAGCATAAACCTCATGCCTCTCTCTGTAATGGAGAAGCTAGGGATCTTTGAGGTACAAGCTGCAGGAATCTCACTAGAGATGGCAGACAATTCAAGAAAACAAGCTTATGGACTTGTAGAGGATGTTCTGGTAAAAGTTGAAGACCATTACATCCCTGCTGATTTCATAGTCCTAGAGACTGGGAAGTGCATGGATGAATCCATCATCCTTGGCAGACACTTCCTATCCACAGCAAGGGCTGTGATTGATGTTGACAGAGGAGAATTGATCATTCAAGTGAATGAAGAATCCCTTGTGTTTAAGGCTCAAGGATATCCCTCTGTAACCATGGAGAGGAAGCATGAAGAGCTTCTCTCAATACAGAGTCAAACAGAGCCCCCACAGTCAAACTCTAAGTTTGGTGTTGGGAGGCCACAACCAACTTCTAAGTTTGGTGTTAAACCCCCACATTCAAACTCTAAGTTTGGTGTTGGGAGGTTTCAATATTGCTCTGAGTATCTGTGAGGCTCCATGAGAGCCCACTGTCAAGCTACTGACATTAAAAAAGCGCTTGTTGGGAGGCAACCCAATGTTATATTTATCTAATTTCCCTTGTTATTTTATGTTTTCTGTAGGTTGATGATCATGGGAAGTCACAAAATCAATTGAAAAAGTAAAAACAGCATGAAAAACAAAAAGAAAAATAGCACACCTTGGAGGAAAAACTTGCTGGCGTTTAAACGCCAGTAAGGCTAGCAGATGGGCGTTTAACGCCCAGTCTGGCACCATTCTGGGCGTTTAACGCCAGAAAGGGGCACCAGACTGGCGTTAAACGCCAGGAAAGGGCAAGAAGCTGGCGTTAAATGCCAGAAATGGGCACCAGCCCGGCGTTTGAGCATTTTTGCTCGCCACTTGGTGCAGGGATGAATTTTCCTTGACACCTCAGGATCTGTGGACCCCACAGGATCCCCACCACACCACCTCTCTCTTCTTCACCCATTCACCAATCACCTCAACACCTCTTCCCCAAAAACTCCTCACCTATCAAATCCCACTATTCTCCTCACCACTCACATCCATCCTTCATAAAACCTCACCTACCTCACCATTTAAATTCAAACCACTTTCCCTCCCAACCCACCCTCACATGACTGAACCCTACCCCTCTCTCCACCCCTATATAAACCCATCTTCACTCCTTCATTTTCACACAACCAAAACACTACTTCTCTCCCTTGGCCGAACCACAAAGCCACCTCCATCTCCTCTATTTCTTCTTCTTCTACTCTCTTCTTTCTTCTTTTGCTCGAGGACGAGCAAAACTTCTAAGTTTGGTGTGGTAAAAGCATTGCTTTTTGTTTTTCCATAACCATTTATGACATCTAAGGCCACAGAAACCTCTAGAAAGAGGAAAGGGAAGGCAAAAGCTTCTACCTCCGAGTCATGGGAGATGGAGAGATTCATCTCAAAT
>NC_029774.3:43241665-43241962 GCF_000817695.3 Arachis duranensis
ATTCAACAAGTCAGAATCTTAATGGTTCAAGAGTTCTATGTCAATGCATGGATCACCAAGAACCATGATCAAAGTGTGAACTCGGACCCAAAGAATTGGCTTACAATGGTTCAGGGGAAATGCTTGGATTTTAGTCCGGAAAATGTAAGGTTGGCATTCAACTTGCCCATGATGCAAGGAGATGAACACCCTTACACTAGAAGGGTCAACTTTGATCAAAGGTTGGACCAAGTCCTCATAGACATTTGTGAAGAGGGCGCTCAATGGAAGAGAGATTCAAGAGGGAAGCCAGTTCAT
>NC_029774.3:43242573-43242774 GCF_000817695.3 Arachis duranensis
ATGTTACTGAGGATCTGAAAAATCATAAAAATGATTCTTGAAACAAGAAAAAGCAGTGAATTCAAAAAAAAAGAGATAGTACATGAAAAAAAAGAGAGAAAAAGAAACAATAAAGTCGTGATCCAAGGCAAAAAGAGTGTGCTTAAGAACCCTGGACACCTCTAATTGGGGACTCTAGCAAAGCTGAGTCACAATCTGAAA
>NC_029774.3:43242993-43243296 GCF_000817695.3 Arachis duranensis
CAAAAATCTGATTCAGAGGCTGAAAAGGACTGCAGATGCTGTTGGATTCTGACCTCCCTGCACTTGAAGTGGATTTTCTGGGGCTACAGAAGCTCAATTGGTGCGCTCTCAATTGCGTTGGAAAGTAGACATCCTGGGCTCTCCAGAAGTGTATAATAGTCCATACTTTGCCCGAGATTTGATGGCCTAAATAGGCGTTCCAAGTCAGCTCAAGAATTCTGGCGTAAAACGCCGGAACTGGCACAAGAATGGGAGTTAAACGCCCAAACTGGCATAAAAGCTGGCGTTTAACTCCAAGAAAAG
>NC_029774.3:43243406-43243667 GCF_000817695.3 Arachis duranensis
CTTATGTATTTTCAACGGTAGAGTTTCTACACACCATAGATTAAGGTGTGGAGCTCTGTTGTACCTCGAGTATTAATGCAATTACTATTGTTCTTCTATTCAATTCAGCTTATTCTTGTTATAAGATATTCATTTGCACCCAAGAACATGATGAATGTGATGATTATGTGACGCTCATCATCATTCTCACTTATGAACGCGTGCTTGACAACCACTTTCGTTCTACATGCAAACAAGGCTTGAGTGGATATCTCTTGGGTC
>NC_029774.3:43243742-43277221 GCF_000817695.3 Arachis duranensis
AGAACCGACAGATGATTAGCCGTGCTGTGATAGGATGCTTAGAACATTTTCACTGAGAGGATGGGAGTTAGCCACTGACAACGGTGAAACCCTTGCATACAGCTTGCCATGGAAAGGAGTAAGAAGGATTGGATGAAGACAGTAGGAAAGCAGAGATACGGAAGGGACAAAGCATCTCCATACGCTTATCTGAAATTCTCACCAATGAATTACATAAGTATCTCTATCTTTATTTTATGCTTTATTCATAAATCATTCATAACCATTTGAATCTGCCTGACTGAGATTTACAAGAAGACTATAGCTTGCTTCATACCAACAATCTCCGTGGGATCGACCCTTACTCGCGTAAGGTTTATTACTTGGACGACCCAGTGCACTTGCTGGTTAGTTGTGCGAAGTTGTGATAAAGAGTTGAGATTGCAATTGAGCGTACCATGTTGATGGCGCCATTGATGATCACAATTTCGTGCACCAAGTCCCTTTCCCGGTCTCTGCCTTCAAAGCATAACCCATGTAATATCACATCAGGGTCATTCTCACCCTGCAATCTTTCCTCAAAGCTAAGCTCTCCATAGGTTATTACTCTCAACTGTAGGACCCTCATGACTGATGATGGACTAAAATCTACCTCAACACCCCTGACATAGCTCTTATAAGGGGGGCTGTTCTCGCTTGTCTTCATAGCATTTGCGTAGAATTCTTTTATCATGACTACATTGATGTTAGTGAAAGGGTCACACAAAAGTTCCCATCTCCTCTCTGTGGTGATTTTTCTCATGATAGAGTACTCCCCTTTACGCAGTCTAAACCCCATTTCTGGAATGACATGCTTTGATTCCATGAGCCTATGATACCTTGATTCATGAAACTGAGACTTAAATCTCTTTGTATCATAGGTTGATGGTTCGGCCACCACTGAATCCTTGCCTTTCCTTCTTCTAGAACTTGAAAAGCCATAAATTAAGAAGGAAAGAAAGAAGAAGAGGGGTGGGCTTCAGTTAAAACTCGGTCTTGTTATGAAATGGGATAGGGAATAAGTTATTGTTGGCTCTTTTGTGTAGTCTTTAGGTAAATAGGAGATGCTGCAATGTGTTTGGGATAGAGGGTGTGAATGAAACAAAGGCTTATAAGTGAAGAAGTCTTGTATGAAGAGAAAAGGGATATGTAAGCTATAAAGTGTCACCACCTGTTTATAGTCAAGGCATGAATCTTTGAACAAAACCACAAGTGAGGAAAGCTTTTCGGTTAGGCAAATGAAGGGTGAAGATTGAGCAAAATACTGTGGGGAGCTCATAGCATGGACGGCTTGCATGCATAGTTGAAGGTTGACAAGGATTGCTCCCCCATTGGATGCATGTGGTTCGGCCTCCAAGGGTTCAAAACATGCAGATTTTGTTTCCCAAGAGAGCACGCTTCTCTAAGCACATGTGACCCTCTTTTTGCCTTGTCATGACCATGCTTGCTCCCTTTCTTTGTCTCCTTCTCAATCTTCTTTGTCATACACAATTAAGTCAAAGCAATGGTAAACATTGGAATAAATTTTGGTACAGTGGTGTGGTGATGAGTAACAAAGAAAGATAATTCTACATGTTCCTTATTTAAATGACCAATCATGCTCCTTGGATTTTGAACAAAGATTTGGTGGATACCAAACTTGTTCTCTATTAAGGGATCCATGTAAAACTCAATGAGTATCTGCCACAATTGGCACATTCATTATAAAGAACATTTTATTTCTTACTATGATACTATAAGCTAAAAAATATGAAGCAATGTATGATCCATCTATTCATAAATTTGATCCTATGAACAAAAATGATTTTTCTGAAATTCTCTGCATATGTAAACACCATATGTTTGGCTATACACTCCATCAAAATGAGTAAGCATATATCCTAAGAAATCTTGAGAAGCTATTTTGGAGTGCCTTCAGGCACACCAAACTTAAAAGTCTAGCATATGCTTTAAGACAATGTATGCGATTATCAAATATACTCATGAGAACTCAAATTTATGCTAGAAGGACCATTGATTATTGAAATTAAAACCAAAGCAAGAATATTAAATCATGGGTTGCCTCCCATGGAGCACTCTTTTATTGTCACTAGCTTGATATTGGGCCCTCATTAGGGTGGTTGATGATTGTGATGTCTCAGTTTGTCTTCTCTCATAGTAAACTTCCTTCTAGTGTCTTGATGTTCAACCTCTGCATGCTCCAGTGAGAGTATCCTGTTGATAATGTAGTAATCATCAGATTGTTGATTTGTCCCCAACTGCTGGTAAATTAGCTACACTTTATCTCCCTTTGAAATCCTTCAGTTGGGATCTTTTTATTTTTCCACCATTTTGGACCCTTTTTTTTGCTTTTCTTCCCCCTTTTTTGGTGATTTTTCTCCTTTGACAGTGAGTTGTGTTTTGGAATCTGTCTTCTTAGTGGCTAACACCTCACTTCCTTCTTGCTTTCTCTCATCATTCTTTAGAGTTGCATTCTCCTTTTGTCCTGCTTTGCTGCTTGTCTCTTGCTCTGGAAGAGAATTAATGAGTGTCTTGTTGGTTTCTTCCTTCCACTGCAAGTCTTCTTTGTCAACCTCCATGCATTTTTTCTTTTCATCATTATGTTGTGCTTCTGGAAAGACATTCAGAGTAATGCTTTCATCATGCACCCTTAGGGTCAGCTCTCCTTGTTCAACATCTATGATGGCCCTTGCTATGGCCAAGAAGGGTCTTCCCAAGATAATAGAGTCACTCCCTTCTTCTCATAGATCTAGGATCACAAAGTCTGCTAGGAATATGAATGTCCTTACTTGGACCAGGAGATTTTTAATCACTCCTCTAGGAAATACCAATGATTTATCCACGAGCTCTAGTGACATTTGTGTGGGCTTTAACTCCTCTATGCATAATATTATCATCATAGAATAGGGAATTAGATTGATGCTTGCTCCTAAATCACATAGTGCCGTATCAATGGTTAGACTACCAATGGTACATGGCAGGAAGAAGCTCCCAGGATCCTTGAGTTTTGGTGGAAGGCCCCTTTGAATTACAGTATTGCATTCTTCAGTGAGCATAATGGTTTCCTTCTCTTACCAATTTCTCTTTTTGTTGATAAGCTCTTTCAAGAACTTTGCATATAGAGGCATCTGCTCTAATGCTTCAGCCAGGGGGATATTAATCTCCAACTTTTTGAAGACTTCAAGGAATTTGGGGAAGTGCTGATCCTTCATCTCCTTGTTGAACCTTTGAGGGTATGGCAAGGGAGGTGTGAAAGTCTTCTCTAACTGCTTCTGTCCTTGAGATGGTTCTTCCATCACTTGCTTCCCTTTCCTTGAATCTTGTGGCTGGTCATCCTTCTCTTTAAGCTTCTCTTGAGCTTGCTTGCTTGCTGTCACCTCTTCTTTGTTGCTGGCTTCCTCTTTCTCAGTTGGCCTCTTGTCATTTTTTATAGGCTTCTTGTTGGCTTCTTTGTTATTCACCAAGGTCCTTCCACTCCTTAATTGAATAGCTTTACATTCTTCTTTGGGATTTGGAATGGTATCACTTGGGAGTGAGCTTGTTGGCCTTTCAATCACAGATTGCTTGGACAATTGTCCAATCTGCCTCTCTATGTTTCTCATTGAAGCTTCATGATTCTTGCTTGTTAGTTCCTGCTGCTTCATCATCTTTTCCATCAGTATCTCTAAGTTGGAGATCCTTTGAGTATCTTGTGGTATCTATGGCTGATTGTGAGATGTTGAGGGTGGATGATGATTATTTTGGTTAATGGCTGGATTATTGGACGGATAATAGTTGGAATTGGGATGATTGTTTTGGGGTTTTCTGTATGGATTGGGGTTAGTGTTTTGCTGGTTGTTATTATCTGTATTTCTTGAGTTATTGTGGTTTGAATTTCTTTGCCATGGCTGCTGGTTTTGATTCTGGTTGTCTCCCCATCTCAGGTTCGGATGGTTCCTCTAGGAAGAGTTGTAAGTATCTCCATGAAAGTCATTTAATCCAGAACCTTGGTTGTGCACATATTGAACTTGTTCCTACTGCTGATCCTCTTGGTTTTCTTCATTTTGTCCCCATGTGGGTGATGGTTGACTTGTATTCACTGCTGCAACTTGGAGGCTATCAATTCTCTTGGCCATTATCTCCATTTGTTGTTGGATTTGTTGGTGCATCACCTTCTTTTGAGCTAAAATAGTGTCCACTTCTTCAAGATCCAATACACCTTTTCTTTGGGCAGGTTGACATTGCCTCTGATGACTATAGAAGTATTGATTGTTTGTTACAGTGTCAATGAGATTTTAAGCCTCCTCAGCTGTTTTCATGAGTTGTAGTGACCCTCCTGCTGAGTAGTCAAGTGCCTCTTGAGCTCTCAATGTCAGTCCTTCATAGAAGTTTTGAAGTTTATCCCATTCATTGAACATATCTGGTGGGCACTTCCTGAGTAAAGCTTTGTATCTTTTCCATGCATCATACAGTGACTCTCCATCCATCTGAGTGAATATTTGGACCTCTATTTTGAGTTTGATAATTCTTTGGGGAGGATAGAACTTGGATAAGAACTTGTTCACTAGATCTTCTCAATTGTTGATGCTTTCTCTTGGAAATGTCTCCAACCATTGAGTAGTTTTCTCTCTGAAGGAAAATGGAAACAATAATAGCTTGTAAATGTCATGATGCACACCATTGGTTTTCACTGTGTCACAAATCCTCAGAAAAGTGGATAAGTGTTGGTTTGGATCTTCAAGTGGGCCTCCTCCATAGGAACAATTATTTTGTACCAAAGTGATGAGCTGGGGCTTCAATTCAAAGTTGTTTGCATTGACATTGGGAGTAAGGATGCTACTCCCACAGTGCCTTGGGTTGGGGAAAGTGTAAGAGGCTAAAACTCTTCTCTGAGGTTGGCCATTGTTATTGGCTACTTCATCAGGTGGATTAGGATGATTCCCTTCCATTTCTTGGTTTTCTTCCTTAGAATCTACCTCTCCAATGATTCCCTCCCCTCTTGCTTCTCTTCGTAATCTCCTGAGAGTTCTTTCGCCAGTCTCACAGAAGGTAGAGACCTCTCCCCTTGCTTCTGTCATATAACCAAAATAATAAGAAACACATATAGCACTCTGTAGCTTGAGTGCAGTGAGAGTTAGTGGAGACAAAGTCTGTAATAGTTAGTGTGATTGTCAAAAATAAAGAAAAACAAAGAAAAAGTGCTTAATCTAGACCACCACCTTACTTAATCATTGTTAATCTTTATCAATCTCTGGCAACGGCACCAAAAACTTGATCGGTGGAAAAACGATTCCACACAAAACTCACCGGCAAGTGTACCGGGTCGCATCAAGTAGTAATTACTCACATGAGTGAGGTCGATCCCACAGGGATTGATGGATTGAGCAATTTTAGTTAGGTGATTAGTTTAGTTAAGCAAACAGTTGATGATTTGAGTGAATTATGATCAACAGAAGCTAAATTGCGTGAAAATAAAAATGAAAGGGGAAATTGACAGAATAGTAACTGCAGAAGAAGTAAAAGAACTGAAACTTAAAGTGCAAGTAATATAAAGAGCTAAAGCTTAAATTGCAAGAAATGTAAAGAGCTGAAGCTTAAAGTGCAAGAAAACTAAATGACTGAATCTATATTGCTGAGAAATGTAAATTGCTTGAAGAGTAAAAGGGATTTGGGAGCTGGAATTCAGAATTTAATAGGAAAATGTAAAGTGCAATCAATCAGAAAAGTAGAAGATGAAGTGAAGTTGCAGAAGATCTAAACAGAAATGAAAAATTACTTGAAGAAATAAACAGAAAGAAAACTCAGCTCATTTATGAAATCTAAAAGAAAAATTGAAGATCTAAGAGGAGCAATGAGATTAGAACACAGATCTAGATCTCAATTACACCCTTGATCAAACAGAAAATAAATTGCAGAAGAAATGTAAATGACACAACAAATGAAAATCAAATCCAATTTCTAAATTCTCAGAATTATGCAGCAGAAGAACAAAGATGAATTTTAGATCAAGAATTGAAACAGAATTCCTTCAATCTCAATCCAAAATTTAAAACAGAAAGTAGAGGTTACAGAAGAAAGTAAAATGAAAACTAGAGAGCAAGACTCAGATCCAATCTCAGTTACAGAGCTCCAATGAAACTAAAAATGAAACTAAGCTAAAAGTAAAATTAAAAAGTGAGCAAAAAGGTCCTCTACAAATCAAACTAACTCCTATTTATACACTTTCTATTTTTTATTTTCAGAACTTAGAGTGAGCTTTTCAAATTGGTGAAGAAGTGGATCCAAATTGGCTTTTGATTGAAATTGGACTAAGGAACCACCTCCAGTGGAGCGCTCAGTTATGTAACCAAATGTAGCACTCACTTAGCTCGTCCCAGGCTCGTGCCAAGCTTTTTGACATAGCGCACCGTTTGGTAAGGAAACGTAGCGCTCCGTTTGGTAAGGAAACGTAGCGCTCCTTTGCCTTTGAGTTGGTCTTCACTTCGAGCTCTAGTGGCCTCCTTTTGGCTAATTTCCTTCTTATGTGTAGCGCTCAGTTAGTGATTCCAACGCAACGCTTCTTGCCTTGGAGTGAGGCTCCCTCTTCGAACCTTGGTGAAGCCACCTTGGCCAATTTCTTTGCCAAGCATAGCACTCAGTGACCTAAGTTCACGTAGCGCCCTTTCTTTCATGCGCTTGTCCCCATTTCGAACCTTGGGTGCCCCAATTTGAATGCTTGCTCCTTGCTTTTCTTTGTTGAGACCCATGAAAAAGTGAAATAAGTTAACGGAGTGCTACATGTTTGAGTGCCTCCTTGTAGCGCTCAGTTAACACTCTCAACGTAGCGCCATGCCTTTGCTCCCTTAGTATTTTCTCTAGTGCTCAATTAGAGAGCGTTGCGCTCAATTAATGAGCGCTATGCTCCTTGCCTTGGTCGAGTGCCACACTTCTTTGAATGATCGCCACGCTTTTCAAAGCGTGACCTAAGATCCAAAGCGTGCTCTAAGATTCCTTTTTCCATTTCTTCACTTACAAGTAATCAAAACAACCAATCAAAGCATCACCAAATTCACAAGTTTTATAAATCATTCAAAAACCAACTAATTCTAGCTTAAACCTTATGATCTTGTGTCAAATAAATGATGGTTGATTGAATTGACATAACCATGCAAATCCACTCCAAATTACTTACTTATAATGCAAGAAAGTGCATAAAACCTAATGAAACAAGTGAAAAATGCTTGAAAAGCTAGCATAAGATGACTTGTCATCACTACACATTAAGCTTAAAAAGAAAATTCTATTGAAAAAGAAGAAGTACAATGCATAAGATCTTGAGTTATATTATGAGTTATTCTGCTTACTTTGATGTGGTGGCCTCACTTCTATTTTTTAATGTATGAATTAACTGTGCATATTTGATATTGGAGTTGAGTATATTGGTTCTTGAGAAATAGGAATTTAGAAAAATAATATTGATTCTCTGAAATATAAAAAAAGATTGATTCTCGAAGCAAAAGAAACAGCAAAAAGAATTGAAAAGAAAAGAAAAATCAAAAGAAAAAGAAAAAGGTCCAATACTTTGAGCATCAATGGTTACGAAGGTCAAAACTGATCTAAAACTCAAAAGAGTAGTTTTTCCTAACCATATGCTTTGTGGTGTGAAAGTGTCAAGTAACCCTTGAGACTGAACACTTAAAGTCATGACCCATTCTGTTACAGAGTATGCCTAAGGCTCTAAGAGCCACTGTCTGGGAGAAAAAGAAAGAGAGAATTCGAACTCAAAGAGTTCCCCAGTTAAGTGCTTGTGGCATTTATGTATCAAGTTAAGCTTGAAAACAAAATACTTAGTGTCACGACTAGGCTCAAAGGTGCAAAGCACCAAGAAAAAGAAAAGTTGTTTTCAAGAATCAATTAGAGCCTAAAAAAGAGAATCAATAATATCATTCGAGCTCTAGTTCTGAAAAATGCCAATATTTCTGAGTTTCAAAGGATAGTGAGATGCCAAACCTATTCAGAAATAGAGTGTCATAAAGCCCCATTCAGAAACTAGACCTAAGCTTCATTGACAATTCAAAGTCTTAAGCATTCTCTCTTCTTGGGTCTTATATTATTTTGGTTGCTTGAGGATAAGCAACAATTTAAATTTAGTGTTGTGATGCGTGAGCATCTTATACCCTTTTTCTAGTTATTTTTATATTGTTTTTAACAAGATTTTATTTACTTTTACTTGATTTAGTGCAAAAATTGCCTTTGGATGCTACTTTGAGTTTTTCTTGTGTTTTTGTGGTTTTAGGTGAAATTCGGAGCAGTTTGGAGAAGCTTAGAGCAATAAAGGAAAATGCTAGCAGCACCCTCTCTAGGCTATGAGCAACTAAACTTCCTGGTTAAGGTTAGGAGATCTATTTATTTCTATGTATTAGAACTATTATTCTTCTATTTTAATTTATGGTTGATTCAATTCTAAGGTGTTGTTTTCATTCTTAATCTTATGAACTGGGTGGAATGAGAGTATAACCCTTTTCTACATGAGTTCTTGTGATTCTCGAGAGAGTTATATTTCCTGAACTACAGCTTGAAAATACTTCTTCTAAATTGCTAATTACATGAACTAATTGGGATATATGACATATAATCCTGTTAGCTTTAGGTAATTAGGGTTTTTGTGGCATTAAACTGGTTTTATGAACTTCACCCTCTGATTTGAATTGAGCAACCACGAGAGTGGCGTTTTATGAGGATTCAAGGAGATTAAAGTACTAAAAGATTAGGGTTTGATCACTTATGGTTTGCCATAGAATAAATCATTTATTGTTAAAATAGTTGGTAAGACATTTTAAATCCGGAAAGATAAACATCTCTGAGACCTTAACTGTCTTCTCATCATTATTTTACACCAACCCTTTTATTGCTTTTTTTTATTTAATTGCTTATTATTGTTTATGCGTTCTACACCTACAAACAACCTTCATTGTTTGCCTGACTAAGTCTAACAGAATAACCATTGCTTGCTCAGTCTGACAATCTTCATGGGATCGACCCTCACTCACCTGAGGTATTACTTGGATGACCCAGTGCACTTGTCGGTTAAGTTGTGCGAGTTCTAATTTCGCGCACCAATATACACTATGGATCCATTGATTTTATGTCCATGGTACATTTCATATGTTGCTAGAAACAGCAAAGAAGAAACTATCCATATTGCTTTTTGTTTGTGTTGTGCTGAAAGCCTGTAACCTTGTTAATCCTTGTTAATTTTTAGAATAGTTTGTTAATGTTTATTAAAGCGTATTAATTATTATGCTAACCTTGCTAAAATTGTTTGAAAATTTTGTTAAATTTTGATCATTTTTGTTAATCTTAGTGTGTTTATTTATATTTTATTTATTATTTTATTATAGAACGGTTATTTCAGTTAAACTACGGTTGAACTAGTTGGATCAGTAAATTAGTGAACCAATAACTAAAGTGGTTCGATGACCGATTAGATTTTCAGAGCCTTGATAAAAACAATATTGCTAATAACATAACTTATTCATCTCTGGCTTTGTTCATTTATTTATTTTTTTATTAAAGAAAAAACAAAGAGCAAAAAATTGATTTTCAATCCATTGCTCATATCTCGTAAGTCATAATCCTTACTCCAAAAAGTAAGGTGCTTCTCTAATCAAAGGAAGTATTACATTTGGGAACAACAATATTACTGTAATGCAATAATCAACTATATAATTCAGGACATATAGAAAATAGAGCCTTGCAAGATCATATATGTTTTCGCTTTGGATCAGAAACCAAATTGTTACAAAGGAAAAATGATTTTCTTACCTTAAAATATAATTACAGGAAATAAGACAATGGTAATTTTTTTTAGAAGACAAACTAATGTATGTTTTTATCATATCTAAATGGTAATCTTTTATTCACAATGACATAGAAAAGAAAAAAAACAGATATACCTTTTTAAATTCTTTGCTTTCAAAGGTAGGATGGCTCCGATTAACCACAGGCTGTCGAGATCTTTCAACTGCTGAAATCTTTACATCATAGTTTGCCTTCTTATTTGCACAGATTATGAGAGTAAAGATAAAGCAAATAAATAAATAATAAAAATAAGAGAACATAATCTAAAAACAAATCCGAATCAAGCATTGACCAAAACAGGAAAGGATCATAGTACCACACTGACACATGAACTCAACACAAAATCACAAAAATCCATTTACATCAAGGTGTAGCAGTTTGCAACAAAAGCTTAATCCCATAAAAGACAGTAAGATTTGAAAGAAAAAAAATTCAACCTCTTTTTTATCCCTTCAGTAATCCATTCAATAGGAACCTTTGAATTATCTTCATATTTGATAATGTTTTCTATCAATCAATCTACCAACCATCGTTACCAAAATCAGCATCTCAAACATAACATAATCAACTGCAATATTAGTTGTCCTAGAAATGAAGTGGTTGTAAGACAATATCCAAAAGTTCTTATAACTGCTAAAAAGGTAGCTGAAAGGTATTCTTATATAGATAAAGTTAGATCAAGATATGGTTGTGATGGTCAAAGTTGCAACATAATTATACGTTGGACTCTTTGAAATATGACTTGTCTCAGGGGGTTTTCCATAAAGCAATGATTTGCTAAATAATGTCACACACAAAAGAGAACAATATAAATTTCAAAGATATATTGAAAGCAGATTGAAGATTACACAAAAGTTGTAGAATAAGCTTGAAATTCAGTTGATTGAAATTCAATTGCAAAATAAGATAATTCAAAGAATTATAGAGTAAAACATCTAGAGATTTAGAATCCCTTAAGAGCAGATATAAGTTTGTATAATGATCAACTTTAAATTTACGTGAGATGTAAAAAGAGAGCTGGCTATGACCCAAATTAGATGCTAGAGGAAAATAGAAAAAAATTATAAAACCTAAAAAAAAGTGATCATGCATAGGTGTTAAAAGTTTTCAATATACAAATCCTAAAATCATAATGAAACCATCTCATCAGAGCATCACATGTTTAAGCTGCAAACAAAAAATAAGCTACTCCATCTTCATCAAAATTCAATTTAATTAAACCATAACTATTTTTAGTTCTTGTCAATACTTTTAAATGATGAAGTATATATTTTGAAAGATATATACTTAGTAATATAATCTTTAACTTCAATTACATTTTTAAAACAAAGAAAAATAGACAAAAATAATGAACAGCAAAAAGAAACAAATTATTATTTATACAATTACGAAAACAAACCAAACCATGAATAAATAGTAAAAAGTAAACTAAAATGACAAAGATAACTTAGAAACCACCTCACCTAGCTAAAAAGAATATCATGCACAATGAAAGCAGTCACAGTTATCAACTTCCTTCCTCACTAAATCAAGCACCTAATCGACCAACTCAACACATTTCGTGTAGTGTCCTTTCACCCAACTCATCAAGTGCACAATTCTTAGTATCCATATATTTGGTATTTTAATTATATTAAAATAAAAAATTCAATCCCTCAAATATTTAGAGGAAGAAAATAAATTTAACTATGGAGAACAAATCTTCCTGATATTAGCCATTTTTTTCCCTTCTCTACCTAATACTTTGCTAACAGAATTACATGGGGCCAACATTTCCATAGTATTGATGCGTGAGCATCTTATACCCTTTTTCCAGTCATTTTTAGAGTGTTTTTTGTTATATTTCATTAAGTTTGATTATGTTTTAGTGAAAAATTCATCTTTGGATACTACTTTGAATTTTTGTGTTATTTTCATGATTTTAGATAAATTTTGGGTGAATTTGGCAGAATCCTGTTCAGAGACGAAGAAAGGATAGCAGATGTTGTTAATCCTGACCTCCGTACATTCCAACGAGCATATCTTGAGCTATAAAGGTTCAATTGACACAGTCTCAACAAAGTTAGAAAGCTAACTTCTAGAGTTTTTCAACGATATATGATAGTCTATACTTTTCTTCCAGAATCACTACCAAAACTAGCGTTAAACGTCCACACCTGGAATTTAATTCCCAAAGAGAAGAAAGCCCAGCGTTGAAGGCCCAAAACTAGCATTCAACGCTAGCCAGGGAGCAAGGACAGCAAGCATTGCCCCCTATGGGCGTTCAACACCCAGAACCTAAGTTGAATGCCAAGCATCAAACTAAGCACATAACCAAGTGGGCCCCAAAGTGAATTTTAGCACTCCTTAGCTTATTTTATCTTATCCTTGTAACTTTTAAATTAAAATTAACATCTTTTAGGGTTAGTATTTACTATTTAAAGACAAGATCACTTAGGTTTACAGACAAATTACCTTGGTTCTTCTTTTTGTTTTCTCTGTAAGTCATGAGCAACTAAACCTCTTGGTTAAGGTTAGGAGCTCTGTTTATTTCTATGGATTAACATCATTACTTTCTATTTTAATATATGTTTGATTCAGTTCTAAGGTGTGTTTTCGTTCTTCATCTAAATGGAACTGGGTATCTCCCTTTTCTACATGAGTTTCTGTGATACTCTGACCAAGGTTGCTTGAGTTACAGCTTGAAAACACTCCTCCTAAACTGCAATCTGTAACACCCTAATATTCAAATCCTTCTGCTCGAGTCACAAGTCAATGAGGTGGTACGACTCTCAAGGGGGATTTTTAATACATAGTCATAAGTAAAATTGAAAGGAGTATTAATTGAAAAGCCTGAAAAAGTAAAAATAAAACTCGCGAAGTCATATCACTCACGCATCAACAGCTAGAAGATAAAGCGTGAGGTCGAAAGCGTTATAAGGGTAAAGTCATAAAGGAGAATAAGAGAAGGACAGTATATAGATATATAACATAAGTAAATAGCCACTAGTCGCGACCCGCGAAGTTTAGTCTGGCTAGGGTACAGTATAACAGTAGTTGACAACAGTATCTCCTAATCTCTCCTAAAGAAGCATAAGAGCCTCTATAGGCAAGTTCAAAAGAGTTCAATACATAAAATAAACTTTTCAAAATAAAGGTGGAGAGATTCAAAGCAAAATATAAAGTGGAGAATATAAAGATCTTCGCCATCTCTCAGATGAACCACAGCTCACTTCTGAGCACCTGGACCTATATCTGAAAAACAAGAGATATATACGGAATGAGAACCCTCGACCCATGGGTTTCCAGTACGGTAAAAGTGCCAAATAAATACAATGCATTGTAATAAAAACTCACTAAGCATCCTAAACTTCCTTTCACCAAATATTCACTCTATGTTCTCGCTAATCCATAAACAGGCAACTGTCATAAGGGAATGCTAATTATAATTCATATTTTTCATGCTTCCTAACTTTCTCACCCTCCAACAAACCAGAATTAGAATCATCTCATATCCTCACCTGGAGCAAGTGAAATCACTTCACTGCGTCTACCCAGAGAGCTCAAATTATCTCATTATCAACCTGGAGCAGTAAAATCACTTCACTGTGTCTACCCAGGGAGCTCAAATTATCTCATTCAATAATCATCACCATTATTCAATTACATCATCAACTCATCTCATCAAGAACAGCCCTCAGCGTCAACTGACATCAGCATGAGGGACCTCTCAATTGTACAAACACAAGTAATACAGGTAAGTAATACACAATAAGGTACAAGTAAAACAAGTAGCACATAATCAAGTAATATAGCATATATGATATAGCAATCCAAAACAATTAGGCAAACCCAAATAATTCAAACATATGCAAATGATGTATGCCTGTCCTATGGCTGATGATATCATCTGTCGGTTATATAGCCAACCCGACACGTCCTGGTAGCTAACCATTGGACTGTCCCCCTGTCGTACATCCCCTACTCGAATAATTCTCAAACATAAACATATAACACCCTCACTGGTGTTTATCCTTGGGGGCAAGCTCGTACGGAAATTTCACAGTGTCCGGACACACTTATGACATGGGGTCAACAGAATCTCGGATCTCAACCTGGAGCAAGTGGAGTCGACCCACTGCATCTACCCAAGGAAATCCGAAACTTGGATAATTTCACAAATCACAAATCAACCTCGACTGGGAGCAAGTGGAGGTTAACCACTGCATCTACCCCAGGAGTTGCAAACCAAACCCGGAGCAATGAAATCAATGCCACTGCATCTACACAGGCAGGTGTCTCACCATATCCCGAAGCAAGTGGATCGATGCCACTGCATCTACCCAGGCAGGTGTTTAAAAACTCAACCTGGAGCGAGTGGAGTCACCACTACTGCCGCTACTATCCAGGCATCACAATCTTTGACCTGGAGAAAGTGGGATGAACCACAACCCTTGCTACTACCCAGGCATCTCAAACATACATTCATTCAAAACTCCATAATTAAACTCATTTATCGAAATCATCCTTCCCCATCTCATACCCGGAGCAAGTGGACAACACCACTGCCTACTACCCAGGGTCACACATCACATTCAACATTTTCCATCATTATCTATTTACCATATTTAATCATTAAGCATATATATATATACATACTCAGCCATAATTCGATTCTTATCATAGCCATCCGGCTTATATTATACACAGCACTTCCACCATCATCCTCGACAACTCATACAATCATCATTACTCATCATTCATCATTGATTCTCACTTTACTTCATCCACAAGTTACTACATATCCTAGCTCCTTTTCATTACTAAGCATATCATAAAAATTTGGGACTTAAAGGATGAAAATGGAGGCTTAGAAATCTGAAATTCATCTTTAACAACTCAACAATAAATTTTTGCTGAAAACGGGGTCACGCGTGCGCATTGCCCACACGCACACGTGGGAGGCGGAAAAGTAGAGTGACACGTGAGCATCGCCCATGCGCACGCATGGAAAGCAGAGAGGTAGTGTGAGGCTTGCGCGTTAGTCACGCATAAGCGTGGGTGCGTTTTGTGCTCCTCGCACAAAACCAGCACAGTACCAGCACAACTCTCTAGATTTTCCACTGGAAACCTGCATCAATACAGCGACGCATATGCGTCGGCCAAGCGCATGTGTGAGAGAGTAAAAATCGTGAGTGATGCGTGTACGTCAACCATGCGCGCTCGTCGGAGTACGTTTTACCAAAAATTTTACTAAGTTAAAAAGTTGCAGGATTACATTTTCAAACCCCAAACTTCCGACACACATAACTTCTTCTACAAAATTCCTTTTTCAACCATTCTAGAACCGTTGGAAAGATTGTTGAATGAGCTTTCATAAAAATTCAATTTTGAAGAATTCCTAACTTTAAGGACCAAGTTACGAACCACTGAAGTTGGTCAAAAATCACTTTTTACCCAAAAATAGAAATCACCAATGTTTCCAATGTTCACAAGCCAAATTCATTTCCACTTATCCAAATGACCACAACCTAACCACATTCATATAATTATACTGAACCAAAACCAAACCTACCTCATCTACACAATTTCACCCAAAACTATCAAATTCCACACCTCAATTCCTCAAACCTTATTATTCAATAATCAAACCAATTATTCACACATTCAATATCTAAAATCCATCCAATCTCTTATATCATCACACAATACACACATTAACTTATCTTTCTTACCTCTTTCCGGCCTCCGGCCCAAGATTCACTGCCTCTGGCCAAAATTCACAATTTTAAATGCATATTCCACAAACCAATATTCATTATCCAATTCATCAAATTCTCAACACACCAAACATACAAATTCACACAATTCTCAACCCAATCATTAATTTACAATACATATCAACTATGCATATTAGTACCAACTATTTACACAATCCAAATTTAATCCTAGGGGCATCTAGCTTAGGAATTCTCATCACACCACACGGTATTTAAATGAAACTTAAACCGTACCTCTTGTAGCCAAAATAATTGAGCTTTTTCTTGGAAGTCTCCACCAACTCTTAGCTCCAAGCCTCACCAAAGATCCACAAGCAACACCAACCTCCCAATTATGCACCAAAATCAACCAATACTCTAACATAACCAATTTCACACTTACAATCAACCTAGGGTTCGTGAAAATGATAAATCACAAGGGTTTGAACACTTTTTACCTTATCCCATATGAAATAAGGATAGAACCCACTTAAAATCCATGTTAAAGTATTCCTAAACAACTAAAATCACAAGATTTAACACTAACTACTAAAAAATGCGTAATAGTGGGGAATTTCAAAAAATGGTCAAATATGAATGGAATAATCACCACAATAACTAGATAGAATCGAAGAGGATGAGAAGAGCATTGAGTGGCCGCAAATGGCTCGTCAATCGAAGTTCCGATCAAAAGTTATGGTGATTTAAAGTTTGATGGAGTTAGGATTTTCTCTCTTCTTCCTCTCCTCTCCATTTCAGCGCCCTCTCTCTTATTCTCTAGGGTAAATGAGCTGCAATGGTCATACTAATGTTTATATATGTTGGGTCTTGGGCCCGGTTCACTTGTTTTAGTCTGTTGGCCCAATTTTGGGCCAAAATCTTTAAGATTAGAGCTTTAAATCATATTTTAAGTACTTCTAACTTCCCAAATTATAAATTCTTATTTTTTAAAATTATTCACTTCTAATTAATTTTTTCAACCACAGTACCGGACAAATCGCAGCCAATACTGCCGGTCAAATTTCCAGTGCACATTTTTATTCAGAAAACTATGTTTTCTGACTCAGAAAAATTCACTGAGTCCAAATATCATATTTAAATGATCAAATTCTAATTGCTAGATTTTCTAACCATATTCACTCCTATTTAATTTATTATTTAATTAATTACGGTTTGACCGGGTTTTACACAATCTATCTGGGCTAATTAGATATGTGACATATAATCCAGTTAGCTTTGGGTAAATTGAGGTTTCTGTGGCGCTAAACTTGTTTTCTGAACTTCACCCTCTGATCCGAAAGATCTGACCTTGTCTGTGGCATTTTTAGTAGGATTGGAGGAGATTAAATCGCTAGAAAAATAGGGTTTAATCACTTACAATTTGCCATAGAATGAATCATTCATTATTAAAGTAGTTAGTAAGAAATATTAATCCGGAAAGATAAAATCTCTTAGACCTTAACTGCTTCCATATATTATCTCTTCAACAATCTTTAATTGCTTTTCTTTACTTTCTTGTTTTATGCACCTACAACAACAACAACTCTCTATTTCGCCTAACTAAGTCCAGCAAGATAACTATTGCTTACTCAATCCAACAATCCTCGTGGGATCGACCCTCACTTACCTAAGGTATTACTTGGACAACCCAGTGCACTTGCCAGTAAAGTTACGCAAGTTCTAATTTTGTGCATCATTGATAAGGGTGACAAATTGAGTTTAAATGAAGATGTAAAAATATGAGTTAAAACAGAATTAATCAGATTAATATAAAATTATATACTAGCCCTCCATATAGCTTGTAGCCATACGAAGAGTGATAAAATTGATAAAATTATATACTAACCCTCTATATAGCTTGTAGCCATATGAAGAGTGATACAGATCTGACTAAACTAAATTTCTTCTTATGAGCCAAGCCATTGTCTCACTCTATTTCCTTATCCTAAAAATCATGACAGTAGTTAAGAATTAAATTAAAAATCTCCAAATCTTCAAGCTATGTTAAATAAATGAACCCTTAAAGAATAATATCAAAATACAAATACCAATACCAATACTAAAACACCCAACTTACTATCATGCATCTCATCTTAGTATATAAATATTTATGTTATTTTCGCTATGTTATTATCTTACATAATTTAGTGCCTTTCATGCATCTCATCTTATAACATGCCGAAGACATTCTTGTTTGGATGGATATATAGTTTTCTTGAGTATTATATTTAAAATTAAAATAAAAAAATAACATAGTCTATGCCACAAATAAATTTCGAGTTGAAAGGATCATAACATTATATTATTATGAATAAATAATTGCAATACCTTCTTGTCTTGGGCTAAAAAATGTACATTTTCAAAATGCATGAATCTTAAGAAATTAGAGTCCTAAGTGAGACTTACCATTAGCGTTAGTTGTTGATGAGCCAAAATTGATACATTCGTACTATTGGCAAGTGTACCAAATCGTATCAAGTAATACTACGGTGATTTAAGATTTTAGTGTAAAGGGGAGAAGAATTAAAAAATTGGAAAGAAATCAAAATAGAAAAAATATTAAAAGCTTCGGAGATGTTAAATTCTTTTAAGAAGAATAACAATTGCGTTTTCAAAATTTTGATTCATGCAGAAATCTTTTCATAACAAATTATTTATAATTAAATTTCAATATCTTGGCAATCTAATTTCTCTAAACTTAATTAATCGCCAATGTCTTCACTATTGAAAGTTGAAAATAAAAAAGATGCAAACACAATGTGCTAACTTTCAACGCATGTGAATAATAGAATGAATCTTGATATGATAGATCATGCATGCTTGACAATGAATTTCTTCGGATAAAATAATTTATGGAGGCAATGAATAAAACAAAGACACAGTAATTATGCATGTGAAAAAATCTTTTTAAAGACAAACTTTTTCTAAAGACTCAGAAAATAAGAAAGTTAAAAGAAAAATTGAATTCAAATATTTTTAAGAGATTCATGCTTTCACAAATGCTTGACGTTGGGCATTAAGTCCTTGGAGTTGGGCATTGCCCAACAAAAGCACCTAAGGTGCCAGGCATGAGGAGTGGGAGCCGGGCTCCAAGTTAAATTTTTGTGCCCTGGGAGCATGCCCTTGTTTTGGGGTCGGGCTCCAAGTCATAGAGCTGGACACCACTTTCTTTCATTCTTTGAAGGAGCCTAACTTCCTCCATGGGCTCCAGGCTTCACACTTACCCACTTTTCTTTGAATCAAAATAAAGAAGACTTGAAAAACCTTGAAAAATAACATAAACTAATGTGATAGCATTGCAAGAGAATGAAAAAGGAGTAGAAGAAAGATGCAATTATGGAATGTTTAAAAGATAAAAGATAAAAATACTAATCGCGGTTGGATTGTCTTCTAACAAGTACTCTTTTAACGTCACTAACTTGACGTTGAATCTTTTAGATTGGGAGTTGAATTATTCCATAGCATCTTCTTCCAATGCCATCCTTCATTAGATATGTATCCTCCGGCTTTTTTTCTTCGTCCGTTTCGGAATCCATGAGTTGAAGAGGGTTTTCAAAGCTCCTTTTCCACAATTTCTTGAACTAAAGAGTCAATGATATCAACTTTCATACAACTTTCAGACTCACTAGAGTGTTGCATAGCTTTGAAGACATTAAAAATTACTTGTTCGTCATGTACCTTTAGTATTAGTTCACCTTTTTGGACATTTATGAGTGTTTATTCAATGGCTAAGAATGAACTTCTAAGATGATAGAGGCGTCCTTATCTTCTTCCATGTTAAGAATCACAAAATCTGCTGAAAAAAAAAATTTTCGACCTTGACCAATGTGTTTTTCATTATCCTACGTGGGAACTTCATTGATTGGTGGGCTAGTTGTAGTAAGATTCTTGTGGATTTCACTTTTTCAATATGTAACATCTTTACCATGTATAAGGGCATTAGATTAATGCTAACCCATAAATCACAAATTGTCTTTTTAATGGTGGCATCTCCAATAATACAGAAAATTAAAAAACTATGAAATCTTTTAGTTTCAGTGATAGTTTCTTTTGAATAATGATACTACACTCTTTGGTAAGGGTTACTTTTTTTTCTTTTTTAAAAGCTCTATTCTTTAATAACAATTCTTTCATAAATTTGATATAGAATACATTATAAAAAAAAATAAAATGAACATATAAATTTTTTTAACTTTTATATTGTGTGACGTATAAGCTCCCTTTAGAATTATTGAAAAGTTGGAGCATTTTGTTTTAAAGAGTAAAACATTGGAGAAACTAATTAATTGATTGTCAAAAAAATTAAGATAAAATCTAATTTGAGATATTATTCTTTTATCTTAAATAAAAATATCTATTTATACAATGTTATATATGACATTATTTTATTTCTTAAATAAGTATTTTATCTCCTATAAAATACTTGATTTTTAACTTTATTCCTATTAAAAAATCCTTTTTGATTTTGTTCTTTTAAAAGTTAAAAAGTATTCACTTTAACTCTTATTGTTAATTTACTTTATTAATTTTTGTTTTTTTTATAGACACTGGGACATAAAGTCTAAAGAAAACTAGATAGAAATTATTTTAAAAAATGCAGTTCCAATAAAATTTGTATGAAAACTTAAAGAAATATATGAAAAAATAAAAAAAATGACATCTCAACTAAAGCTTATATCTTTGCCATGTCAATCTATCTGTACAAGCATTTGTTTCTCGAAATTCATGATAGATGTTTCAATTACGTAGTCTATTCAACATTTTTTAATAGCCAAAATTAACACTTTTGTAGAATGTAATTTCATTATTTCTTGAAGAGACTTCTTGCTATTTTAAAGTCTACTTTCATACAAACATTCATGTACCCAAGATTTAGAGCCAACTCCAAACTCAATAGAATACTCTAGAACTCTGCTACAGTTACCTAAATTTACATTATGACAAGCTTAAAGCTTATCTTCATGGTCTCTTAATAGACCTCTGCAAGCAGCCCAACCGTCCTTTGTAATAGAGTCATTGGAATTCAGCTTAATGAGGAGAGAGTTTGGGGGGATTCAATGAATTTATTTTTCAGCAAAGCACCCAACCTTTCTCCTTACCTGAGCTATCTCCTCATATACTGAGTTATACTCTTTAACTAAGTACACAGCCAAATCATAGATCTTACCTTCATCTACTGTATTGTTCCTCTAAAAAATATGCTTGTTACAATGATACCAAAAAAAAATATAAGATGTAAATAAACAACAAGGCCAAAGAATGCCTTGGTAATGGGATTGAGTTGATAAGTTTTTTTAAAAACAAAGAAAAGAAGAATTGACTAAAGAATATACCGAAATTCAATAAAGCATCAATGTTCTTTCACATATTTTTTGCAACTCTATGGTCACAAAAGATGTAGAGCAAAGACTCTAAAGAAGAACCACAAATCGGACAAGTATCTTCTTGAGTTATTTAGCTTATAACTTAGCCTGAAAGGCCGAAATCAAAAGCTTTTTAAAAAGTGTGATACTGTTTTAAAATATAATTTTTAGTTTATGTTTTAAAAAAGAAAAAGTATGAGGAGACAATAGTTTTATTGTACAATATGTACAATGGGGTTTAATTGTAATTAAAATTAAATTATAGGTAATTATTTAATTTTGGATTCTTTCTAATTTGAAATTTGAATTAAATTAGGATTACCCTCAGTTATAGAATCAAAACAATAAATCCCTCTCTCAATCTGCCATTACCTCCTTTCTCTCCATCGTTTCTTCTCTAACCAACTCTTATCTCTCTTCTTCATTTTCTCAACCCAGATCACCCCAACCATCACCCCCCAGCCAACCAACCACCGTCGCCCACCCTCTCTCTCTTCTCTTTCTTTCCTCTTTCCCCCATTTCTCCTTGCCTTGTTCGCTGCCCCATGCCCCTGTTCGCGCCTACCAGCTCCGGCGAGCAACACCCCGGTGCAATCCAGCAGCGGCTAAGTTCTGTGCTGCTGCGACACTATCACTGCCCCCGTTCTTCTTTCTCTCCTTCATCAACGTAGGTTCCATCCCTTTCCTTGTTCCCGGTTCTTTCTATTTTATTTATTTCATTGCTTTTAATTCTGGTTTCTGCATATAGATTAGGCTTAGGACTAGTTAATATCTGTTGCTAGATTGAATGTGTTTGCTGGCTGAATTTTATGGGTTGATTGCTGCTTCCATTGAACTGAATGCTCTGTTTACACATGATGCACACCATATGCTCGATGAAATGCCTAAATGAAATCTGTATGTTTAATTCTTATGTATGGCCAGCATTTGACTTAAATTCTATTCTCATGAAGCATTATAATAGCTCTCTGTTGGTGATTCAAACTTGGGAGTGTGCTTATCTTGCATATGTTTTTTCTGCTTTGTAATTTTGCAGCTTTGTTACAATCAGTTGACAGGAAGCATACCTACACAGCTTGGTGATTTGAAAAAGCTTAGTGTTCTTGCTTTGCAATCGAATGAGTTAACGAGTGCAATCCCTGCTAGTCTTGGTGATTTGGGAATGTTGATGAGACTAGATTTGAGCTCTAATCAGCTATTTGGTTCCATTCCCTCTAGACTAGCTGATGTTACTTCACTACAAGTTCTAGATGTTCACAACAATACGCTCTCTGGGAATGTAGCTCCTGGTAACAATGATTTGCTGATGGTTATCTTAATTTGTTAGTGCTATTATTTTCCTTGTTAAATTGTTTTTATTTATCTCTAAAGTATGCTTATTTTCTTTCTTTACTTTAATGAAGCTCTTAAGAGACTAGAATATGGATTTGTGTATGAATCAAATGCGGGATTATGTGGAGTTGGGTTTTTCATCCTTGAGAGCTTGCAATGATTCGGATCATGTCAACCCCAATAGACCTGAACCCTATGGGGCAGGAGTTAATGGTCTATCTAGAGATATCCCAGAAACTGCAAATGTAAAGTTGCCTTGCAATAGAACTCGGTGCCAAAGTACATCAAAATCCAAGCACACATCTGTTACGGTTGGCATAGTTCTAGAGAGAATAGTATTTTGTATATATCCATTTTCTGTTTTTGTTTCTATAGCTTGGAGTTCCAATGGTTCTTTTTCATTAAGGAAAGCATAGATATATGTTCTAGAATTTAATTTTGATGCACTCTCAGTGTAAAGTAGTTTTAATATAGGTTGGATGTTCATTTTACTAGGTAAGTCGATAGTTATCTTCATTCTAATTTGGATGTTTATTTGACTTGAATTGAATTCAATATAATGTTGCCTGATTAGAAGAATTTGTTAAAAAATATTGTGAACATGGTGTCTATTATAAACTAAAATTTTACTAACACGGTTAATCCTGTTTAAGTTAGTCATTTTCTTGGTGGTTTATATTGCTGATATTTATGTCGTAGTACCATACGTCACTTAATTCCTTTGGTTAGTTTTTTGTTTATGTTCGATTGCAGGTCGTGGACGTGACGGATGTGACTGAGCTAGAAACTGATAAGACAAAACTTAGTCATATTATAAAATTGGATTTAGTGTACCATTCACTGAGTTCAAGTATGCTTGGAGTTGTTGCAGTTAGATATAAGTAATTAAGTTATAACAGGGTTATGTGACATTTAGATTTGTAAAACAAATACTAGATTGTATTTTTCTTTAGCCATTTAAACTAAGTTGGATGTTCATTTTACTATAATTATAGATGGTTCTTTCCATTCTAAAGTAGATGGTTATTTTCAGTATATTATTTGTCCTTTACTTGATTTCCTGTATTTTGTTTGCACATGCCCTGCAAGTTTTTTTATTATGTGGGTTGAATTAGATTTAGTTTAATTTGATTGAATTCAAGCTGAATTTTAGTTATGCCATTTAAACATGATGCACGAGTGATATTTTTGATCAATTGTTTTGTTGTTTCTTATCAATTAATGCAGATGTTCATTTTACTGTGTATGTGAATTGTTCCTTTTATTTTAGAATGGATGTTTATTTTGAGTATACCATTTGTCCTTTACTTAATTTTCTGATTTTTGCATCCGAATTCTCCGCGTGTTTCTTTTGTTTTATGGTTTGGAAATTATAGATTAAAATACGATTCTTCTAACCATTGATATTAACTTTAAAACAAATAAAGTCTTAATTTGAAACTAAAAGAATTTTTTTATTACATAACATTTACACGAGATATATAATTTATAGTTTAGAGAAATATTAGAAAGCCAACAGTTAGTCATCAATATTTAAAAGTGTGTTAACATAAGAAGAATTTTCAAGAAATGTTGCAACATGATGATAGTATTAAGCTCTTCAAGGCTAACTTAAGGAAGCTTGTCAGAAGCTCTCTACTTGTAATCTTTCTCCAACATTTTTGGATGCCAGAGATTGTACCTATGATCCTTCTTACTCTTCCTTGCTCTTCAATTTTGTAACCCGTGCAATAGTCGATGTGCATTGAAAAACAGAAACACAGCTCAATTTTTAGGCATGCATATTAATTACTATTGTGTAACAAGAATTCATCAACACCAAGCTTTAGAAGATAATCAACAATCTATGAAAAAAAATCTTAACTTAAAAAAAGCACAACTAAGTGATTAACTAAATAATTACTTTCACTATAACCAATAAAAAAAAGCATAACTAAGTGAAACTCAATTTCAACACAAAATAAAATGAACATATGTATACATAGTAAAATGAACATCCACTTTAGTTGATAATAAACATCTAACAAATTAACCAAACTTTCATCCGTGCACCATGTTTAAATAGCCTAACTCAAACCAAACTTCAATTCAAGAAAACATAAAACTAAGTCTAATCCAAATTTTGTCCATTACTCTAAAACCATTTAACAAAAGAAACTAGTGGAGCATGTACATGCAAAATTCAATAAATCAAGAAAAAGATCAATATTATAAATAAAATAAACATCGACTTTTCAAATAAACGAACCATCTACATACATAGTAAAATGAATATCCACTTTAGTTGATAATAAACATCTAATAAATTAAGAACTTTTATTCAATTATTACATTCTTGATTAAAATCCATATATAAGAGGCCAGAACTTGCTTCAACCAATGTCAAGCAAACCAGAACCCTATCTTATTCCTTGAATTAGCAATTCATTCAGGTTAGTTATACTGTTTCGAAGGAACTGTGGCTTAGCTGGATCACAAAAAAATGAATTTCAACCATTGCAATTCAGCATGAATCCAGTGTAAACATCTTCACATACAGTACCATACAAGAATTCAATATGCAATAAGGAATAAGCACACTAATAGGCACTGTGTTAATAGAAAAAAACACAGATATTCTTAATCTTTATTACCTCTTGACCCCATTTAATGTTAGTTTCATAGTTACATAAAGCCAAAAAGTAGAGTCTCTTCATCAGGTATAGCTTTCCCGCCATTCACCAAATCAGGAGTAAAATTATGTTGTTTTAAGGATTTGATTAACTTGTTGGATGTGTCAAATTGTTGTTGGGGTTCAAGTTCAGTGCCTAATATTATTGAAAACATAGAATTATAATATGGGTATGCAGTTATGATACTCATATCTTAAGCAAAAACAACTGAATAATTTCAAAAGAAACCAAACATCCAAGAACATGCTAAATTTATTGCAACCATCTATAATAACAATTTATTCTACAAGTTCCAACACAATGACATTACAACAACGGAGTTCTTCATTATGAACAATCAAACACGTCAGCTAGATTCAGTGCATGTATAGCTAGTAGCAATGGAAATAAGAAATAAGAAAATATGGCACGACAATATCATACTTATGTATCCAGACAAATAAGAAAATATTGGACACCAAGATTATAGCATTTTTCATATAAAGAAAATCTTGGGTAGCAGAAGTATAGTAGAATACAAAATCCTGCTGACTTAGATGCTTGGGACAATCTTGTGCATAATTCAATCTGGTAAAATTCCACCAATCCAACAAAGAAATGGTAGTATTAGCTTTACTTTTATAAAAAAAAATTGTTTACTAATTAAGTTTGTTGAATAGTAATCACTTCAGTTCAGCCCAATTCAAGTTCATCACGCTTCTTTCATGTTTTCTACCATTTTAGTCTTAACATCCACATTAATGATGGGTTGATTCATCATCATCTACACAAAGGTATAAATATCTTGCTTTAATTAAAACAAATAACAGAAAATGAGTTCATTTAGGAAAATATTGGACACAAAGATTATAGCATATTTCATACAAAGATCAAACCTCACAATTTTCCCTTTGTCACCATCTATAAATGAGATAAAAAGCTATAACAACAGCACACCACACAAGTTGCACCTCAAGTGCATCAAACCTTTCCTTAGATCCATACAGCATATAATACCTTGTTAGAGTGTCTTAAATGCAATTTTGTCATCCGGGTTTAAAAATCTAACGGTCCAGGCCTGTTATGAAAATTACTTTAACTTTATTACAAACCAATTACAACAGTTTCAGCTAATTCTTTGGTTGCAGTGGCAATAAGAACACATCAATAATTAGAAATTGACGACACTAGAAAAAAATTTGAAGAATAACCATCCAATATACTATTAAAGTAACCATCCAACATACTATTAAGTAACCATCCAACAAATATCAACCCATTTTCAACAATGGTCAGCCTGTATATGTCACGTTGCATGCACATGGTCCACACAAAAAGGGACAAAAAAGATTTAAATTTGACTGCTATATAAACACGATCCCAAACATTTCTGACCTTTTCCGCGCTAAAATTAAATCAACAAGCATATCAAGATCATAAACTAACTACTTACTCCACAGTCTCTGCGATAATAAACAGCAACCACTGCTTTTTCACCATGGGTCATCAGTGATTTAATCAACAAAATATATTTACTTTCAAACATGCAACAGCTATTACCAATCCAAAAATGAACAACAAAATCCACTTACATTGGATGGTTATGATTCTTCTAGAGATGATGTTCTTTGTGTTTCCGGTGAACGGTGTGTTGACGAGCAGGTGGGTGTTTTTTCCCGAGTCGGCTGCTCCGTTGATAGGAGAGGAAAGCACCCACACGATGAGAACTCTGATGCTGATCGGTTCGTGGGTGAGCGCTCCTTGATTGCGTTCCTGGTCGGCGGCGTCGCGCCCAACGACTCCGTTGCAGAGACGGCGGGATGTTCAGGACCAAGAGGGCGCCGTCCTTGATGCCAACGATGAAGATTAATGGGTTGATGGGTGCCCTTCCTCGGTTGCAAAAGGGTTTAGGTGTGTGCAAAGATTGGGAGTGTTTGGGTTTTGGGGGGTGGGGGTGGGAAAAAACGCCGAAACAAAAGGGTTGAGTGATTTGGGAAAAAAGTGTAAATATGAAAAATTGGGTGATATGTTAAACTAAACAGCCATAATAGGATTAGGGTTATTAATTAATTAATTCTTTCTATTAATATTAATTGGGCCTAATAAACAGCTCATTGTATATATTATATACATATCTCATTGTTTTCCTAGCGGTACTCTTTAAAAAAATAATACCATAAAAATACAACACATCAAATTTAATGTAACATGAATATCTAAGCTTTCAAATTATGCAAATTATATAATAGTAAGATTTTTTTAGTGATTTTAGAATGGAGTTGAATCAAGATAAAAATAAGTAATAATCACTTTACAATTCATATAGTAAAACTGATAAAATTAGGAGATTATTTTAGTTTTGTCTCCTATTAAATATGTAATAATAAAGATAAAAAAATAGATAATACAATGATATATACTGATTCAGTCTCTAAGTACAATAAAATCTATATCCAGTTTTTACCATGAACTATGATAGAATTTAATTTTACTATAATAAAAAATAATTACAATCATTAATTCTAAGAGACTCACAATTTTATAACATACTTAAATGAACTAACCCAAATTTAATAATCTCTAAGTGTTAACTTAATTTATATAAGGAGAATCAAGTGTACTTTAATCTCAATACACTTTTGAAATCAATCACTCAAATAAATATATAGAATAACTTTTGTATGAACTAACTCTTTTTACTTTTTGTATTTCTCAATATGAATTTAATTCTTGACAATAAAAAAATTAGAACGCACTCAATAACAAAGAAGAATAAAATCAACAAAGCTTCTATCTTTCAATGTGTCAAAATAGTTGCCTTCTTCCTTTAATGATTCCTTCGTATATAGGCAGCTTAATGTGTAGGAATTATTTTTTTTTATTTGATGTATTATTAGCTGGTCCACTCATCAAGGAGATAGCTATTGACTTTGAATATGAATAACTTTCTTATTTGACTTGATTGCAATGTGCAATAGCTTACCATGAATATATGATCTGATGTTGCTGGTATATATTATAAGGAAATTGTTAATTTTTTAACTTATTTATAGATAATATATATATTAATTATAATTATAAATTAATCTATTTCATAATAAATGATTTATATAACAATGATCTTATTTATTATCATAAATATAAATATTAAATTGAATGAGTTATTATTATTTTTGATTTAGAATTAAATGAGAATAAAATCAGAGATACTATTTTATTTGTACTTTAGGATTTAATGAGTAATACGCTCAAATATAAATAGTGACTTAAGAGTTTCGGTTCCCAACACATCAAAACCGCCTTCGTCGTTCTTTTTTCTATTAGTGGAGTTATAATTCAGTCTTATCAGGAATACAAAAAGTTTTGGTTGAAGATGACTGAAACAACTCTTTAATCACTTTTATGAGTATATGCAGTGACGGATCCAGAAAATTTTATTAGTGGAGGTAAAATATGTATAAGATGACAATAATTTTATAATTATATTTTATTATTATAAAATATAATTATTATAATATTCATAATTAATTTTTTTTAATTGATGTCATTATTACTAAAAAAACTAGAATTAACTTCAAAAAAAGAAATTAATAGATATCCGTATATTTAAATGTTACTTTTCATTTTAACTATTCTTTGTTGGTAGTTAATATTACTATATTTTAAAATTTAAATTACTAATAAATCTTATTATTCAATAATATTCAACCATGTAATAAAAAAATATACAATAATATAATTACAAAATAAAATATAAAATAATTGAATGAATTAAAAATATAAAAAAATAAAAATAAATCTTTAATTGAATCAAAAGAAATTAAAAAATAAAATTAATGAGTCTTATTAGAAGATAGAAAGTAAAAAAAAACAACAACAAAAAATTAAAATTTTAGATAACATACAAAAATTATGTTTTTAGTACTTAAATTTTAAATCACTGACTTAATTTTTAATAATTTTTTTATTATTATTTAATTATTTTTATAATTAATATAAAATTATTATAAAATAGTGAAATCTTTTTTCTATACATTATTATGAAAATAGAAATAGATTGAAAAAATTTATAATGGGGTCAAATTTATTTATTTTATAATGGGGTCAAATTTATTTATTGAATGGAGACAAATAAATTTTTATCTCATATACTATATATAACTCTATAAAATTTTAATAGGGGCATTTGCTTTTGCACTATAATAGATTCGTCCTGAGTATAAGTTTGCTTTTGCACTATAATATATAACGTTGGTAATTTAATATAAATGATCTGAATCATGAAATTATTTGTGCTAACATATATATCAATCATTTGTTGTTTTGCTTGAATTATAGATTGCTAATTGAGATCATTGATTGCTTCCATTTCTTTAAATTTATTCTTGGAGGATTGCTAACTATATAATGAAGATTAATATTTAAGAGTGAATCTTCCTTTTTTGATATCGAATCTAAACTCATGGAATCTTTTCTTTTTGTTGCATTTTTGTTATGGAAAGAATATATAAATGTTTATTTGTTTGATATTTGCTAATTGAAAATCAGAATCTATCAAGACTTTTCTAAAGCACTTGGAATATAAAATTAATGCACTCAACCAATGATATTTCAATTAAATATTTATCATCATTAAGAATGTCAGATATTTTCTGAACTCAACAACAATGATATTATATGACTAAATTATTTTAATAATTAAATTTAACTAAATTAATTTAATAATTTAAAAATTAATAATAAAAAGGGTTTAGCTAACATATATTTTAAAGAGATATAATAAATTTATTATTAACAAAAAATTTTAAATATTTTTATTGAATAAAAATAAAATAAATATATTAAAAATTTAAAATTCTTATATTTTCAATAATTTTTTTAATTTATAAATATAACATACATTTTTAAAACATAAGATAAATAAATTCTAATAAAAAATTGAATTAAAAATATAAAAAAAATTAGTTAAATTTAATTACAGAAGAACTTATGTGTAACACTTTTACTATCAGAATGTCACGCTTCTGGCTGCGCCACTCTGATAGCTTAGATATTACAACAACTCTAATAATATTTAATACTAAAATAGGAGCCTATTTAAAACTTAAAACCGCATAATCTTTTAAAACACACACACACATAATTCATATCCCTCTTACAAAATTAGTAAAGATAAGGGGCGACGAAAAATATAACATCTAAAATAATATAAAAATATCGTAAAACTAAACTAGAGATAAAGTCTTCATAACTTCTTCGTCCATATCCTGAAAAGAGAAAACCTGTACGAGAATGAGAACATCGTCCTCACTGGTTCTCACTATAGGGTTATAGAATTACTATAATAACATACGTAATATAAACTGTTTCTAAAGTACAGTGATCATTACTCGTCTTATGTGTCATTTCAAAAACAACAGAGGTTTACTTTCAAAAATCTAAAAATACTTTTTAAAGAGAACTTGGTTAATTCCTCAAAATCCAAAACCCTTTTTCCTTTCTTGTAAAATCTTAAAAGTTTTCCTAAACAGTATGAATGACCAACCTGTTCCAAGCATAGGTTCATTAAGTCTATGCTGAACCAGTTTGATTTTTCATACAGAACTAGACCTCAAACAAAAACCAATCACGGCCTCAAGCCTATCACATAATCAAACATGGCATCAGACCCAAACAACTCAATCAACATCCAAATCACCACAATCTAAATAATTTCAGTCACAAACACAAGTAAAGAGGTTCAAGCACAATCAAAGCAGTTACATCAAGTATAGCAATTATCAACTAGACATAATTATTCACATAGGCAAACCAATTACAATATGCATACCCAAACAATGTAACATAGATGCATATGATGAGTGCCTATCCTATTGACGGTGATATCACTTGTCGGTTATAGTGCCAATTCTGACACAAAATCCGGTCAACAACTTCCGGATTAGTCTCTCTGTTGTGCATACTTAGGAGGAATAATTTTGAGGGGTGAGTGTCCTACCACCTTCTCCTATCAGAGGGTAATGTTCCGATGGAGAGTGTCATACCACCTTCCTCTGGATACCACATAATTTTGTGGGTTAGTGCCCTACCACCTTGCAACCAGAGAGAAATATGAGTGGGGACCCCAGCTTCGACCCTCACATCTCAACGTAGGCAGTAGACTGCCTCGTCCCCTACGCCGGCACCGCTACCTCGACAAGCGGGAGATTACCACAACCCTTGCTCGAGGCGCATAGCGACTTACCAACAATCTCAATAATATCCATGATAAACCGCTATTTTACGGTTTATCTTGTGCTTAATTTAGTAGATTTTATCCATTATTCTCACACTTATTTATTGAATTCGCATGTCTTACGTTTTCCTTCCTAATTTTGTGCTATGATTGAAAACATGCTTCTTTGGCCCTAAATTCGCTAATTTTAATCCTTTCTTATTACCATTCGATACCTTGATATGTGTGTTAAGTGATTTTAGGGTTTATAGGGTAGGAATGGCTTAAAGGATGGAAAGGAAGCATGCAAAAGTGGAAGGAATACAAGAAATTGAAGGAATTGCTAAGCTTTTAACCCTGACCTCTTCGTACTAAATCGGCCATAACTTGAGCTACAGAGGTCTGAATGAGGCGGTTCTAGTTGCGTTGGAAAGCTAACATCGGAGACTTTAAAATGATATGCAATTTGCCATAGTTTCCATGCAGTTAGGTAATGAGCATGCGTGGATCACGCGTACGCGTGACAGAGCCACGTGCTGGACGTATCAGAAATTGCTGGGGTGATTTCTGAGCTGTTTTTGGCCCAGTTCCAAGCCCAAAAACACATATTAGAGGTTGCAGAGTAGGAGAATGGATCATTCAATTCTCATTCGCATAATTTTAGGTTTAGATGTAGTTTTTTAGAGAGATACTCTCTCCTCTCTCTAGGTTTTAGGGTTTCTCTTTTAATTCCTTCTCAAATTCAGGTTCAATATTCCTTTAATTTAGTTTTTCTTCTACTTTTATTTATTCTAGTACTTTAGTTCATCTATTCCTCTTGTTGATTTCTCTCTTTTTCCAATTTAGTTTATGAATTCTCCATGTTAGATTCAATTTCTTTTTTAATGCAATTTGAGGTATTTCATATTTATTGCTTCTCTCTCCATTTGTTATTATTGATTCCTTGCAATTATTAGTCTTGGATTTTACATTCCTTTGTTAGTTTTTCATGTTTTTATTTTGTACCTTCCAAGTGTTTGATAAAATGCTTGGGAGGATTTTAATTTGGATTTTTATGTTTCTTAACTTGGATTGATTATTTAGAGACTCTTGAGTTATCAAAAGTCTTTTGTTGATTGGTAATTGAGATTTGCTAGTTGGCTTAAGCTTCACTAAATCTAGTCTTTGATTAGGACTTGTGAACCTAAGTTGATTTTGCTCACTTGACTTACCTTCATTGTTAGAGGTTAACTAAGTGAAAGCAAAATGCAATTACCATCACAATTGATAATGATAATTAGGATAGGATTTCTAATTTTCTTTTCCTTGCTAAGAGCTAACTTAATTATTAGTTTATTCTTCTTGCAAATTTATATTTCCTTGTTCCTTATTTCAAAAAAAACCCAAAAAAGATACTTTTCCATAACCAATAGTAAAAACACTTCCCTGCAATTTCTTGAGAGACAACCCGAGGTTTAATACTTCGGTTAATTTTATTTGGTTTGCTTAAATGACAAACATATTAAATTTGATTGAGGTTGGATTGTCGGTTTAGAACTATACTTTCAACGCGCTTATTTCTGTGAAATTCTTTACCGACGATTTTTTCCCCGTCAATCCACAATCAATCAGGCTCAAAATCCTACTTCACAAATCATTCTTGATCTATTTACTTTTAATTAACAAACGTATTCAGTTCACATCTTGCCAAGAATCACTTTTCTTAAATCAATTTTCTTTTCAAAACAGAGCCACTTTCCGCAACATCTTTCCAAAACTTCCATACAACTTCAAAACCCAGCCAAATTCAAAATCTCTTCTAAAAGACCCAAAATTATTCATTTTCAAACCATCCGCTTAATCATTTTAAAATAAAAAATTATTAATTAAAATCTACACCAAAGTCTCAAGACTTTAAGGAAAAACAACCGATCTCATTTTCTTAAATTTGGTAAAGATTCTTAAAAATCATTGTTTTTTTTTCTTAATTTGAATTATTCAAAGGAAGTTTCTAAACCAAATCAAAATCAAGTCATGGAAATCAGAAGTTCTGACCCGAATTCGAATCCAAAACCAATCTCAATTTCATTCTTGAAACCAATTCTTTCAATTTTTTTTCAAAATATCTCAAAACGACATCATTCAATCAAAGTCCCATTTCTTATAAATTAGTAAAGCTCCTCTGAATGAAATCCTTAAATCCAAGTCAAAACATAAGCCCTTTTTATATATAAATTCGACCTTAGAACATCTTTTCTTAAGTGATTTTAAATCGTAAAATAATTCTTTTATGAAGAAATCAAACTCAAGACGTATGTTTTTGATGAGCGGATAATTTATACGCTTTTTGGCATTGTTTTTAGGA
>NC_029774.3:43277688-43278098 GCF_000817695.3 Arachis duranensis
CTTATTCCAAGATATACGTTGCACAACACTTTGATGAATGTGATGATCCGTGACACTCATCATCATTATCACCTATGAACGCGCGTGACTGACAACCACTCACGTTCTACCTTAGGCCGGGCGCATATCTCTTAGATTCCCCAACAGAATCTTCGTGGTATAAGCTAGATAGATGGCGGCATTCATGGGGATCCGGAAAGCCTAACCTTGTCTGTGGTATTCCGAGTAGGATCGCGGAAATCCACAAAGTCTAACCTTGTCTATGGTATTCCGAGTAGGATTCTGGTATTGAATGACTGGGACGTGCTTCAAACTCCTGAAGGCTGGGCGTTAGTGACAGATGCAAAAGAATCAACGGATTCTATTCCAACCTGATTGAGAACCGACAGATGATTAGCCGTGCTGTGACA
>NC_029774.3:43278174-43280199 GCF_000817695.3 Arachis duranensis
CAAGGGTGATGCCTCCAGACGATTAGCCGTGCAGTGACAGCGCATAGGACCATTTTCCCGAGAGGATTAAAAGTAGCCATTGATGATGGTGATGCCCTACATACAGCTTGCCATGGAAAGGAGTAAGAAGGATTGGATGAAAGCAATAAGAAAGTAGAGATTCGAAAGGTTTCTAGCATCTCCACACGCCTATCTGAAATTCCCACTATTGATTTACATAAGTATTTCTATCCCTTTTTATTTTCTATTTATTATTAATTTTCGAAACCCATAACCATTTAATCTGCCTAACTGAGATTTACAAGGTGACCATAGCTTGTTTCATACCAACAATCTCTGTGGGATCGACCCTTACTCACGTAAGGTATTACTTGGATGACCCAATACACTTACTGGTTAAGTTGAACGGAGTTGTGGAAAGAAAGTGTTGAGTTAGTTTTTTTGGCACATGCCAAAGAGCCATTATTGTTGATCACAATTTCGTCCACCAAGTTTTTGGCACCGTTGCCAGGGATTGTTCGAGTATGGACAACTGACGGTTCATCTTGTTGCTCAGATTAGGTAATTTTCTTTTCAAAATTTTTTTCAAAAAAAATCTTTTTCAAATTGAAAAATATTTTCGAAAAAATTTAATAATAATTCAAAAAAAATCATAAAATCATAAAAATCAAAAATATTTTATGTTTCTTGTTTGAGTCTTGAGTCAATTTTTAGGTTTGGTGTCAATTGCATGCTTTAAAAATTTTTCTTGCATTTTTCGAAAAATTTCATGCATTCATAGTGTTCTTCATGATCTTCAAGATATTCTTGGTAAATCCTCTTGTTTGATCTTGATGGTTTCTTTTTTTGTGTTGTTTGTTGTTTTTCATGTGCATTTTTTGTTTGTTAGAGTCCATGCATTAAAGATTTCTAAGTTTGGTGTCTTGCATGTTTTCTTTGCATCAAAAATTTTTCAAAATTATGTTCTTGATGTTCATCATGATCTTCAAAGTGTTCTTGGTGTTCATCTTGACATTCATAGTGTTCTTGCATGCATCATGAGTTTTGATTCATAATTTTCATGTTGTGAGTTATTTTTGTTGTTTTTCTCTCTCATCATTAAAAATTCAAAAAAATCAAAAAATATCTTTTCTTTATTTCCCTCCAAATTTTCAAAATTTTGAGTTGACTTGGTCAAAAATTTTTCAAAATTAGTTGTTTCTTACAAGTCAAGTCAAATTTTCAATTTTAAAAAATCTTATCTTTTTAAAATCTTTTTCAAAAATCATATCTTTTCAATTTTATCTTTGTTTTTCGAAAATTTTCAAAAATCTTTTTTAAATTATTTTCAAAATCTTTTTCTTATCTTCATATCATATTTTCAAAATTACACTAACAATTAAGGTGATTGATTCAAAAATTTGAAGTTTGTTACTTTCTTGTTAAGAAAGGTTCAATCTTTAAGTTCTAGAATCTTATCTTGTAGTTTCTTGTTAGTGAAGTAAGTAATTTCAAATTTTTGAATTAAATCTTTTTATCTTTTATCTTATCTTTTTCAAAAATTTTATCTTTTTCAAAATTTGATTTCAAAATATCTTATCTAACCTCTTATCTTCTTATCTTTTCAAATTTGATTTTAATATCTTTTTCAACTAACTCTTTGACTTTGTGTTTGTTTCTTATCTTTTTCAAAACCACCTAACTACGTTTCCCTCTCTAATTTTCGAAAATATCTCACCTCTTTTTCAAAAATTCTTTTTGTTCTAAATTTTAATTTTAATTATATTTTATCTTTAATTTTCGAAAATTACTAACCCCTTTTTCAAAATTATTTTCGAAATCCTCCCTCTCTTTTCTTATTCTATTTAATTATTTAATTACTAACACTTCTCTTCATCTCTCTTCATCCAAAAATCCGAATCCATCCTTCTTCATTCTTTTCCCCCTTTCTTCTTCTACTAACATAAAGGAATCTCTATACTGTGACATAGAGGATTCCTCTTCTTTTCTTGTTTTCTTTCTCTTTCATATGAGCAGGAACAAGGA
>NC_029774.3:43281084-43282725 GCF_000817695.3 Arachis duranensis
TTTAACAATGGTGGACGCAATAGGCTGAGCAATAGCAAGCCATATCCATCATCTTCTCAATAACAGATAGAGAATTCTGAACAAAACACTTCTAATTTAGCCAATCTAGTCTCTGATCTGTCAAAGGCCACTTTCAGTTTCATGAGTGAAATAAGATCTTCCATTAGAAATCTGGAGGCACAAGTGGGCTAACTGAGTAAGAAAGTCATTGAAACTCCTCCCAGTATTCTCCCAAGCAATACAGAAGAGAATCCAAAAGGAGAGTACAAGGCCATTGATATAATCAATATGGCCGAATGCACAAGGGAGGAGGAGGACGAAAATCCTAGTGAGGAAGACCTCCTGGGACGTCCCTCAAGAAAGAAGGAGTTTCCTATTAAGGATCCAAAGGAATCTGAGGTTCATATAGAGACCATAGAGATTCCATTAAATCTCCTTCTGCCATTCATGAGCTCTGAAGACTATTCTTCCTCTAAAGAGGATGAAGATGTGACTGGAGAGCAAGTTGCTCAATACTTAGGAGCTATCATGAAACTGAATGCCAAGTTGTTTGGTAATGAGACTTGGGAAAGTGAACCTCCCTTGCTCATTAGTGAACTGGATACCTGGATTCAGAAAATTTTACCTCAAAAGAGACAAGATCCTGGCAAGTTCTTAATACCTTGTACCATAGGCACCATGACCTTTGCAAAAGCTCTGTGTGATCTGGGGTCAGGGATAAATCTCATGCCACTCTCTGTAATGGAGAAGCTGGGGATCATTGAGGTACAACCTGCCTTGTTCTCATTACAATTGGCAAACAAGTCATTGAGACAAGCTTATGGAATAGTGGAGGACGTGTTAGTAAAGGTTGAAGGCCTCTACATCCCTACTGATTTCATAATCTTAGACACTAAGAAGGAAGAGGATGAATGCATCATCCTTGGAAGACCTTTCCTAGCCACAGCAGGAGCTGTGATAGATGTCAACAGAGGTGAATTAGTCCTTCAATTGAATGGGGACTACCTTGTGTTTAAAGCACATGGCCATCCCTCTGTGACAAAAGAGAGTAAGCATGAAGAGCTTCTCTCAGTTCAGAGTAAAGAAGAGCCCCCACAGTCAAACTCTAAGTTTGGTGTTGGGAGGCCACAACCAAACTCTAAGTTTGGTGTTAAGACCCCATATCCAAACTCTAAGTTTGGTGTTGGGACTATACAACATTGACCTGATCACCTTTGTGGCTCCATGAGAGCCACTGTCAAGCTATTGACATTAAAGAAGCGCTTGTTGGGAGGCAACCCAATTTTATTTATCTAATTTTTATTTTATTTTATTCTATTGTTATTTTGTGCTTTATTAGGTACATGATCATGAGGAGTCACAAAAAAATATAAAAATTAAAAACAGGATCAAAAACAGCAGAAGAAAAAAATCACACCCTAGAGGAAGCACAGGCTGGCGTTCAACGCCAGTAAGAAGCATATGGCTGGCGTTCAACGCCAGAACAGAGCATGAATCTAGCGCTGAATGCCAGAAACAAGCAACATTCTGGCGCTGAACGCCAGGAATGTGCCTAGAGGAAAAGCTGGCGCTGAACGCCAGTAACAAGCATGAAACTGGCGTTCAACGCCAGAAACATGCTTTACGTGGGCGTTGAACGCC
>NC_029774.3:43282903-43286221 GCF_000817695.3 Arachis duranensis
GACCCCACAGGATCCCCACCTACTATATTCCCACCTTACCTCCTAATCCTATTTTACTCTTCCCTATGTCACACTTCCCAATCACCTATTCACCACTCACATCCATCCACTCTTCCCCATAAACCCCACCTACCTTCAAAATTCAAAAACATTTTCCCACCCAATCCCACCCTAAATAGCCGAACCTACCCTCTCCCCTCTCCCTATATATACCCTTCCATTCTACTTCATTTTCACACAACACAACCCCCTCTTCCAATTAAAACTATATCTCTCTATTACTTTTCTAAATTAACAGAGTTGATTAAAAAAATATTCTTTCAAACTGTAGGCGGAGGTAGACCACTTCAGAGTCGAATTTGCTTCCCGAATTCTTTTTCATGAGATGTATGCTGACAGAGATACAACGATAAGGGGAAGTGAAGTAATGAGATTGTCAAAGCCATCTGCAGCTTTGTTGAGTCCATATTGTCAAGTATATTCGTATGATATTAACAGTGACCATGATTGATTTCAGTTTAATCTAGTCTTGAAATATTTGAACACTTGTAAATTTTGTGAATATTTAATGCAGTTGTATTATAAAATTTGTATGCATAAATAAACTGCATGTGTTGTATTCAAAAGCTGTAAATTACAAGTACAAAAAAATAAAGGAAAACAACACCAAACCAACTAATGCGCCCAATTACTTTAGTTATGCACCCAAATATAACCCGAATACACCCAAATATATACACTAAACCCATAAAACCCTAAACCCTAAACCCTAAAACCCTAAATCCTAAACCCAAATCCCTAAAGCCTAAAATCCTAAACCCTAAATCCTAAAACTCCTAAACTCTAAAACCCCAAACTTTAAAAACTAAACCCTAAACCTTAAATATGCACCCTAAATATAACTCGTATACACCCAAATATATACCCTAAACCCCTAACTCCTAAATTCTAAACCCATAAAACCTAAACCCTAAAAGCCTAAACCCTAAAACCCTAAATCCTAAACCGTAAACCCTAAACCTTAAATATGCACCCGAAATATATACCCTAAACACTTAAACTCTAAACCCCTAAACTCTAAACCCTAAACCCCTAAACACTAAATTCTAAACCCCTAAACCCTAAACCCCCTAAACCCTAAACCCTAAAAACTAAATCCTAAACCCTAAACCCAAAACCCTAAACCTTAAATATGCACCCTAAATATAACCCGTATACAACCAAATATATACCCTAAACACCTAAACCCCTAAACCCTAAAACCATAAACCCTAAACCCCTAACCCATAAATCCTAAAACCCTAAACCCTAAAATCCTAAACCCTAAAACCCTAAACCCAATACCTTAAACCCCTAAACCCTAAACCTTAAACACTAAACCATAAACCCCTAAATCCTAAACCCCAAACCCCAAACCCTTAACCTTAATTTTGCACCCAAATATAACCCGTATACACCCAAATATATACCCTAAATCCTTAAAACCCTAAACCCCTAAAACCTAAATCCTAAACCCTAAACCATAAATCCTAATTGCCTAGACCCTAAACCCTAACCTCTAAACCTTAAACCCTAATTATCCACCCAAATATATACCCTAAAACCCTAAAGCCAAAACCTTAAAACCCTATACCATAAACCCTAAAACCCAAATTCTAAATCTCAAATCCTAAACCCCATACCATAAACCTTAATTATGCACACAAATATAACCCATATACACCCAAATATATACCCTAAACCCCTAAAACCTAAACCCTAAACCACAAACCCTAAAAACCAAAAAGAACACTAATTTCTAACATAAACAACAGCATCTGAAAAATATAAAATTAAAATGTCAAACACAAGAATATTCAGAAATACACATAAAAAGCTGAGCGTTACACCAATATCCTGTAACTATACACCCAAAAACCTATGCGCTGCTGCTGGATCCCTAAACTGATAATTCATAACATGTCCGTGGTATTGGCTGGAATTTGCTTGGACCACTGATGCAGCATCAAAAAGGTTTAACTAGAAATAATAAATTCATATATTAGGAAAACTATTAACAAAATAATTAAACTCTATTAACACCTATTTAAAGAATATCAGTTTTACCTCGCTTAAAGCTTTCGTTTTCTTCTTCTTTGAGGTATTTGCAATCTATTTGTCCAATTTTGAACCTAGCCTATTTTTTGGACGTCCTCTTATTCGAACCATTGGAGGGCTTTGAAGCTCGTTAACGGATTCCAAGTTGGCATTTTCATGTGATAATGAACATGTTGCCTTCCTTTTGGCTTTCAGTTTTTCCATCTCAATCATCACGTTATCGTACGCATGGTGCAGAATGGCAGTAAGCTCCTCAGATTCTGATGCCAATTCGCATATATTTTGCGAACGAAACACCAATTCGTCAAATCTCTTGCTTCTAGGCTCCAACAGTGGCTCGTCGTGGCTGCTCTTGATGTGTGTGTGTTGCCTCTTTGCCTTCTTGCTCCATCATTCGAATATATATCGCAGTGACACTTGGGATAATCATTCAAAGCTTAACACGCTTAGGGTGTGACGGCACAATATCCCTCTTGACTCGAATAATAAGTATTGCCATTTCACTTGGGCTGCTACTGAGTCATAAGTAACCGCAAACTTGTTGAATATTGAGCTGAAAACTTGTTCTCCAACTTCGTATACTGAATAGCCTAGAGCGGAGTTCGATAATCTTGTGTTGAATGCCCAAAACACGTTATAACTTGGCGTTCAACTCCAAGAAAAGCTTCAGCTCGTGGATAGATCAAGCTCAGCCCAAACATACACCAAGTGGGCCCTGGAAGTGGATTTATGCATCAATTACTTACTCATGTAAACCCTAGTAGCTAGTTTAGTATAAATAAGACTTTACTAGTGTATTAGTCATCTTTTGACCATTCGGTCTTTTGATCACCTTTATGGGGGCTGGCCATTCGGCCATGCCTGAACCTTTCACTTATGTATTTTCAACGGTGGAGTTTCTACACATCATAGATTAAGGGTGTGGAGCTCTGCTGTACCTCAAGTTTCAATACAATTACTATTACTTTCTATTCAATTATCTTTTATTCTTATTCCAAGATATACGTTGCACAACACTTTGATGAATGTGATGATCCATGACACTCATCATCATTCTCACCTATGAACGCGCGTGACTGACAACCACTCCCGTTCTACCTTAGGCCGGGCGCATATCTCTTAGATTCACCAACAGAATCTTCGTGGTATAAGCTAGATAGATGGCAGCATTCATGGGGATCCGAAAAGTCTAACCTTATCTGTGGTATTTCGAGTAGGATT
>NC_029774.3:43286276-43288085 GCF_000817695.3 Arachis duranensis
GGACCATTTTCACTGAGAGGATGGGATGTAGTTATCAACAAGGGTGATGCCTCCAGATGATTAGCTGTGCAGTGACAGCGCATAGGACCATTTTCCCGAGAGGATTAAAAGTAGCCATTGATGATGGTGATGCCCTACATATAGCTTGCCATGGAAAGGAGTAAGAAGGATTGGATGAAAGCAATAAGAAAGTAGAGATTCGAAAGGATTCTAGCATCTCCACACGCCTATCTGAAATTCCCACTATTGATTTACATAAGTATTTCTATCCCTTTTTATTTTCTATTTATTATTAATTTTCAAAACCCATAACCATTTAATCTGCCTAACTGAGATTTACAAGGTGACCATATCTTGCTTCATACCAACAATCTCTGTGGGATCGACCCTTACTCACGTAAGGTATTACTTGGATGACCCAGTACACTTGCTGGTTAAGTTGAACGGAGTTGTGGAAAGAAAGTGCTGAGTTAGTTTTTTTGGCACATGCCAAAGAGCTATTATTGTTGATCACAATTTCGTCCACCAGTTTTCCTCAAATAAATTAAACTTGAAACATAACTATTTTTCAGAATGAATTAGTTAATATGATTTTTCAAACCTAAACTTTTCTAAATAACATTCCAAACAAAGTTTCAGATTTTATAGAAAATTCGGTAGCACCTCCCCTAAAACTTGGACTTTGTCACCCTCTTCGGGTCCCAACCAAACCAAGCCTCAACCCTTTCCAACGTATTCAAAACCAAATCAGTTTTCAATAAAACAAAATCCAGACTTTCAAATATTAAAATAATTTCAAAATTAAACCAATCAGAAATCTCCAATTTAACAAAGCAGACAATATTTCAATCAAATAGACAACCAAATTCATCCAAGACAAATCAGACAATTCATAAGACTTGCATAATCACCAGAAATGCATTTCACACATCATATCAATTTATAAGAATTCCAATTTAAAATAAATTAGTTTTTAGAAAAAGCCCCTACCTCAACAAGTCAAAATCATAAACCAAAGGTGTCAACGAAACTCTTTTCACTCAACCCGAAACCAATGGCAACCGAAACCTCAGCCCCTTATCACTTTCGCAGTAATCACAGTAACTTAAAAATGATATGCAACGCTCAGAACACAACCCTACGTTATCAGAACTTCAGAGTTTATAACCAAACATAACAGAATACTAAGGCAAAAATTTTTTAAACATAAATACTTACTGAAATAAGAAAACCAAACAGTGACGGTGGCTAAATCGGTTTGGCGACAGTCCCGGCCGCCATCCCAAGCAACAACGGTGACCAAAACTCATATTATGGCAACTGTAACAAACATGCAGTGATGATAAAGCTCTCAGAAACTCAAAAAAAAATGAAAACCAAACTCAAAATCCTTATCGCAGTGGATCTCAGCGGCGTTCTCCGGCAGCAGAGGCTCGGCCACCCACCTCCAGTAGGGCTTCCCTTCTAGGTTGTCTCTCTCACTCACGGATCCTCTCTCTCTCTCCCTGTGACTCTGTTTGACGGTGACGATCTCAGAGCTGGCGGCGGTGATACGCGCAGCAGCAGTCCGCGATGATGACGACAGCGGCAACGAGCATGGATGACGGTGATCCAGGCTTCACGGACAGCGACTGGTTGGCGTGATTCCCTCCTCCCTCACGGCCCTTTCTCTCTCACCTCAGTTATGACCCACGACGCCGATGGCTTCACGGGCAGAAGCGGCGGCGACAGGCTTCCTCCATGCTTGCAAGCACGACGGCGGTAATGCAGTGAGGATGACGACGAGCTCAACGGCAGCAGCGGCCTTTT
>NC_029774.3:43288182-43289039 GCF_000817695.3 Arachis duranensis
TTCACGCTCTCTCTCTTCACTCTTGGTGGCGACACGACAGTGCGGCGGTAGTGACGCCCACCGGCACTATCCTCCTTCTCCCCTTCCCTATCTTCTCCGTCTCCCCCTTCCTGCGCCTCAATCTCCTCTCTTTCTTTTCCATTATTCTTTCTTTCTTTTTCTTTTGTTTCTGCATGTGTGTGTGTTGCTGAGGAGAAGGGTGGTGGTTAGGGTTTCACTTACACTATGTTTGTTTGAAGAGAAAATGGAAGGAAAGAAAAGAGAGGAAAGAAAAGAGGAAGGAAAATTATCATTTTCCATTGTTTGGTTATGAAGAGAGATTGGAGAGGAAAGAAAAGGGGTAGAAAAAAATTGGTGGGACCCACCAATTTTTTTCTCTCCAATATTGGAAAGAAAAGGAAGGGAAAACTTATTTTCTCTCACAACTTCCAATATTACTCATTCATTTTTTTCAATGTATTTTATAATATAAGGGTAAAGTTGTCTTTTTATAACATTTTTTTCCTTCTTATTTTCCTTTCATCCAAACACATCTAAGGAAAATAAAAATCCACTCAATTTCTTTCCTTTCTTTTCTTTCCTTTCTATTTCTTTCCTTCCAACCAAACATAGCCTTAGGAAAAGGAAAAAATGTGTGTCTTAATAAAATTAGGGTTTGTGTATAAAATTGGGGGGTTTTGGGTTTAATTTGAGTAGGGTGATTTTAATAAAATTTGGGCATAAAGTATTAATTTAAAATCTAATTTAATCTCTAAAATTACTTTAAAATATTATTTGTGAAATTAAAATACTAATTGATTCTCAATCAATTACTCTAATTGAAAATACATAATAATATAATTAATTTTTTTTATCTA
>NC_029774.3:43289097-43289618 GCF_000817695.3 Arachis duranensis
AGTATTAAATTATAAAAATATAATTTATTTAAATCAAATCATATAAAAAATTTCATAACTACCAACTTCTTAATTTAAATATAAATAATAATTCAATAATTATAAAATTAAATAAAAATTCTAATTTAAATTGCCAAACCTCGTTATTTTCGAATTTCTAAAACTTTAAACTGTAAATAGGAAAATAGTCAATAATCAAAATTTGGATAAAAACTTTGATTTATTTCAAATTTAATTAATCAAAACTACCATTAATTATTTTTAATAAAATAATTTTTGAAATTAAAGCTGTAAATAAATATATAATTTAAATTTAATTTATAATAAGACTTTTCAAAAGTTCTAGATCTTACATTATTCTTCTTATATTTCTCAACAAAATAAACACATATAATAATGAATACTTAATGTGACTGAATTCTGTCTACTTTGAATGAAATTCTGTCTCCTGAGTTCTAGGTAGCTATTAATTATGTTGCATTGATAAAGCAAATTGCAACAAGGATGGCAAATGGAGAAGT
>NC_029774.3:43291450-43295182 GCF_000817695.3 Arachis duranensis
TTGAATGTATTTGTAAATTTTTTTATATTGATAATTTATCAAAATTAAATTTTAAGTTTTTAATATTTATAATTTATAAATTAAAAAATATTATAAATATTTTTTTTGAATACATGTAAATATCTTAAAATCAGTTTCTATAAAAATAGAAAAGATGCATTTGTCCTTCAATACATAAATGTTGTTTTCTAGTAATATTAAAAGGTAAACAATTTATTTTGATAACTTACCAATTTTTTTAATAAAATAAATCATAAAAAATTACAATGAGACTCCAAAAATGTACTCCGAACTGACAAAATAAGTCAACTATCAATTTGTCACTATTGATTAAGAGATGAACCTCTGTGAAAATAAGGTTAATAATCACATAACTATGCAACTACGACAGTGTTTAGCACAGAGAAGCGATTAACGTTTAAGTATAAGCCATAAGACCTTTTCTCTCTTTCCAGAGCGAAAGGATCTCACTTTTCAAAATAACATAATCGTGTACTCTCTCTTCCAAATTTTATCAAAAAAAACATAGTCACATAACTATACAGAAATAATTAGAATTAAGAGTCGTTAAAAAAAGTTATATAAAATTAAAATTATATGAATTTATATTTTATTTTAATCTTATATATTGATGTAAATTTAAATGAATTTATCTTTTTTCAGTAAGTTAGGCAAGTATACGTAGATACCATAGTATGCATCTCTCCAGAAATCCTAAGATTTGTTGTAATCCATATGAGGCAGAGCTATGAAGCTAAAAAAGATCAATCTTCTGAGTGTGATACCAAATTTTTTGAAATTTTTTTTTCTTTTTCTAAGTCAGAGATCGATAAATTGGTGTCAGGATTAAGAAATGCACAAAATGTAATCGAATTCGCCATTCCATGCGGCCAAATTTCTATTAGTTATTTCATCAAACGTCTTGCAAGCATCCACTAGGAGGACAATTTAATGTACATATCGAATGCACTGCACCCCGACAAAGACATCATAAATCATGCCACCCTTTAAGGTAAGGCGTAAACCTATTTTTCAATAGCAAGCATATGCAGCGAAAACAAAACTTTAAAGATACACGAAAAAGTGAAATCATTGGGGGCGAATGCACTCACGGCACATGTTATAGAAATGGTAGAGGGCAGAGACAAAGCTGGCATTGCGAACACAGCCGAAAATAAGGGAAGTTTAAGCGACTACAGTGCGAGAAATGATGTTTTGGACATAAGTAAGATGGTCAAGTTTGGAGTACATGTTGACTAAATGGTTGCAGAAGAATGAAGGAAGAGGAATGTGGTGAGTCTTGAGAATTTCGTGCATGGACAGTACGACCAAACAGAGAATGGTAACTTGCAACAACAGACTCCAGCAAGTTGCCAAAGAAGTTCGAATATTGCACCGCCATCATGTTAACATGTTATGCAGTTCTCAAACTAAGATTCATTTCAGTTCATTGTCCTCCTTGTCTTTTATCATTCTATGTATCGCCACCATTTTATCTGCTTTCTTTTTATATTGTAAAAGATAAATTTTTTTATTTATTATCAATTATTTTTATAATAAAAAATAGATGAAAAAAGGTAAAAAAATACATATATCATTTCTCAAATTATAGAACAATATAATTTTTTCATACTCAAAGTTTTCATGATTACTATGTTTTAATTTTTTATTACCAATAATGATATATTTTTTCACTTTTTCTTTCTTAAATTATAATCTTTTGTAATGTATTTTGATGTTGTCCATACAATTTTCCTTAAACTTATAATGTATATGATTTTTTATCTATTCAAATTTAAAAAAAAACAAGTGAACATGTTTAAATTTATAAGTACTCAATTGTATTCTTTTTTTTTACTATTTTTTTAACTTTTCTTTTATACTTCATTATTTAATTAAAAAATATATAAATTTTAGATATATTAATTTTAGGATAAATTTTATATACAACAATTACTATTCATTAATAAATAGGAGAAGAGTAGACCACTTTGATAAAGCACTAAAAATATTTTTTTTAAAAGATATTTACATGTGTTATGATATTATTGGATATCCGGTTAATAATTTATTTTTTAATAAACCAGAACAAAATCGATTTATCATAACAACAATAATAAATCCAATTGTCCGCACTATAATTATTAGACCCAATTTACATAATTTAAACCGAATCATATTTAAATTTTTTGATAAAAAAATAAATATATCCCTAATTTTTGTGTTGAAAAAAAAAACAAAAAAGAAAACTATAATCCAATGAGTTATGTAAATTGATTGGTTCGACCGGATCTAATAACAATTAGGTTTATTGTTATTATTATAAAAAAATCGATTTTATTCTAATTTGTTAAAAAATTCAAAAATAACTAATTCATTAATACATCTAACAATAACATAATCTTTGCAAAATGATATTTTACGCGTCTTTATCGAAATATTCTCCTAATAAATAAGATCTATTTCATGCTAATTTATATGTGTGAATGTTGCAACATTAAAAATCTAGTTGTCAGCACCCTAACTTATTACAGATAAGATGTTCTTTGGTTCTTTTAAAAAAAATCAAAATTAATAAACAAAATTATTACATATTTTTAAAGTTAAAATAAAAATAATAATATTGTTACTCTTATTTTTAAAATATACTATTTTATATATAAATTTGTTAATTTTATATTTATATAAATTTATAAAAAAGAGTAATATTATTAAAATAAAATAATAATATTCATTCTCCAAAAAAAATTTATAATTAAAAAAAAAACACTTACGTTGTTTTATTTCTACTTCTGAAAGCAAATAATGCTGCAATATAGAAACAAATCATCCTCTCTTTTCAAAGAAATATGCACAAAAGAAGGTATCGTAGACTTTAAATCGAACTAATTAATCTGTTGATGATCACTTGATTCATCATCAATATCTCTAACTAAGTATTCATTCATACCATGACCAAAATAAATAGACTGCATTTATAGAATAGTAACTCTCCAATTAAAAATTTAGAGTTAAACCTCAAAAATGGTATTTGAGATTGGCGTCGTACACTAAAATCGTTCTTAAAATTTCAATTATACTAATTAGTTCTTTAAGATTGACAAAAGTGCACTATATTAGTCCCTGACCTATTTTTTTCATTAATGATGTGATGACGTGGCTTGATGACGTGAATTGTAAGTGATACGTGTCACTCTATGATTTGGCCACGTGTAATGATATAATGATGTGGTGACTAGTGACACGTGACATGCTGATGTGGATGGTTTGCCACGTGTCACAATGTTATTCGGCCACGTGTTCGTATGTGCCACGTGTCATAATAGTATTCATCCATGTGTCGTCCATTATGTCATCATTGTTGATGCACCAAATTAGTCCATCACTTTGCATTAAGTGACATTCAATTTCAAAGACTAAAATGAGTCACTTAATGCAAACGGACACGTAGACGAATACTGTTGCGACACGTGGCACAAATGGACACGTGGCCATAAAACATTGTGACACGTGGCATAATCATCCAAATAAGCATGCCAAGTGTCACTGGTCACCACATCGTCATATAATTACACATGGCCAAATCATGGAGTGACACGTGTCACTTACAGTCCACGTCATCAAACCATGTCATCACGTTAATGAAAAATGGGTCAATGACTAATATGGTGCACTTTTCTCAATTTCAGGGACGTAATTAGTGCAATTAAAATCTCAGAGACAATTTTAGTA
>NC_029774.3:43295221-43364089 GCF_000817695.3 Arachis duranensis
GGGTTTAACTCAATGAATTTATGATGATGGGTTGATTCATGTATCAATATCTCTAATTTGGTATTTATTTATAAAAAGAGTAAAAAATAAATAATTTTTGAATTTTTTTTAGTTATGAACATTTAAGTTTTTTAAAATTAAAATACATTTAAATTTTTCAACTTTGGAGTTAAAATTTAGAAGGGACACATCATCACTCTTCCTTCTAGATCGGCATTTTTTGTTATGGTTTTTAAACCCAACTCCACGGAAGAATATAATTATCATTTTAGAAGGTGAAAGATTTAAATGTATTTTTCAATTCTTACTTAGACTTAGTTTGATAAACTTTTTTGAAGAAGTGCGTGTGTTTTATCTCATTTGGTATTTGGTAAATAAAAAAATTTATGTGATTATGCTTGCAGTTTTAAAAAATATGAGTATTTTTGAAAACACCTAACAAAGAACTTTTTAAAATTGACTCTGTGCTTATTAAAATTAAAAGTCTAATATAGACTATAGCCTTATATATTAATTAATATCTAAATTTTAAAAAATTTTATAGTATTTTTAAATTTTAAAAATTATTTTATTAAATGTATTTATTGTTGTTTGTATTTATTAAAAGTTATTTTTAATTTAATTTATCAAATATATATGCCTACAAATTTTAAAAATCTAACTTTTAAAAATTAATTTTTATAATTTATTTTTAAAAATAAAAATTTTACCAAACTAAACTTTAAATATTCGCACTTAAAAAATTCAGAACCTATTTATTTATCTTTTATTTTTTATAAGATAATCAAATTAAATAAACTAGATTTGATAAAATAGTAATAAAATTTTCAATAACCTTCTAATGCTGCATAACCTACACAATACCATTCTTCTATGTTAAATTGATTTGATTTCCTTTTCATATTAGGGTCATGTCTTAATTTATAGTAGGACAATCTACCTAATTAAATACATTGAGTGAATCTTTTACCTACACAAAACAAAAACTTCTTACATGCACGTGCATTCTTATATTTATGTAAATCGTGGGAGCCAACCACAGTTTCAATTTAATACATAAACCGTGAATAGAATGTATCATAAACTGTGGCGAGCTAATACGGTTTACTAAGGGAGGCAAATGCACATAAAACATGATAAGCAGCAACGGTTTATGAAGGAGTTTGAGTAGGTATAAACCTTTGTTAGCTGCAACGGTTTATGAGAAGAGAAATTCTATATGTATGTGAGTGAGATTCAAGCCAGGGAAGAGATTATTGTCACAATAGAAATAACAATAATACCAACAGGAATAATTCTACTAACAATAATAATCTATAACAATATATAAAGTGAATAGGAGAGTTTGGTGTCTAATTTCCATTTTTCCATTTCAATCTTCTTGATAAATAGTGTTTAATATAATTGTCGTCTTAAAATTTGGTCAAAAATGTAATTATAAGTTAATTCTTTTTTGTTCTTTGTGCAGTTACTTTTTTATTCTACACATAACTTCTACTCATATTGTCTTTTTCTCTGTTCTATGGAGTACATGTAGCACTCTCTACTTATCTTTATTTTACTTAATTAAAAAAATAATGATAAATATGTGTATGGAAAATAATAAAAAATAATAAAAATAAAAATAAAAATTTTTTAAAAAATAATAGAACAAAATATGATTTAACATATTAAATATAAAATTAAAAAAATTAGGAAATTAAAATTATGCAAGAAAAATCGTTCTTTAAATTTAAATTTTTATATCTACTTCAAATTAAATAAGATTGAAAAAAATAAACAAATTTATAAAATTATAATTTAAAAAACATAAAAATTAATTTCTTAAAAATATTAGAAAAAAATAAAAAATAAAAAATTACAATTTTATTTTGAAATTAAATGAAATTTTAAGAAAATCTTAATAATTTTATTAGTTAGAGATATAGAAGTTGACATATTAGATCTAGAGAAATATTAAGAATTATTACAAATAAGTGTTAAGATTAGGGAAGATATTCAACAATAATATAATATTTTTATATTCAATTGTATATGTTAATAGTAGCTAAAATAGTAGTGTCCATATAATATTACTCTTTTAAGAAGATATAAAATATTTGATATTATTTTTTTATAATTGTTGGCAAATTTTATAATTTGATTAACAAAAAATTTGAATATTTGATATCTTAAATTTTGTCTTAAAGTAATAAAATATGACTTAATAAATAAGTTTGAAAAATAATAAGGATTTATATAATAAGTATACATATAGATATATCTAAATCAAAGAAGAAAAAAATTTTCTTTAGCAAATTTTTAATAACTCAAAAGTTAACACAATGGTAGTTATGGATTAAAGTGATAAACAAAAATGAGAGTTGGAATAATGGTTTACGTTCAAGGCCTCCTCTTCATAAATCGTGGGAAGCAACCAGCCTAAGTTTTTTTCTTCCTAATCGGTGGTAGGTAGCCATGGATTATGTCCAATCTTTTCCAGCCATAAACCCTCTTAGTCTCCAACGATTTACGTTGAAACTAGAAACCGTGGTTAGCTCCCACGGTTTACATAAAAATAAAATTGCACATCATGTAAGAAATTTCTGTTTTGTGTATACAGGTAAACGATTCACACAATTTATTTAATTAGGTAAATTGCCCTTTATATTATGATGCTCTTTTCTTAAGGGAGTTACAATAATACTTTTCATATTAGGGTCATGTTGTCTTAATTTATATCATGATGCTTCTTTTCTTAAAGGAGTTGCAAAAATAACTACTTCACTAGTTAACCTCATTTCCGGGGGCAACATTGGACCGAATCATAAGTAGGGGTGTTATCGGTTCAGTTTGGTTCGGTTTTAGATTAAAAACTAATCGAATCGATTTGTTCGAATTTTATAAAATACTAACTAATCAGTTTGTTGTCTATGTAATAATCGAACCGAACTGAATCAAACTAAAAGCGATTTGGTTTGGTCAGTTTTTTTTTTGTTTTTAAATTCTAACTAATAGAAAATTAATCTTAGTAAAATGATGTTCAAAACAATCAATAAACTGAAATAACATTGCATTACATTCAAATTTAACACAATTTCAACTTATTCCAACAACTAAACATAAAACAAACACATTTGTTAAGTATAAAATTTTCATTTCAATGCATTACTAAGCCACTTCTTCGGTTCGGTTTAGTTTCTACCGAGTCAATCGAAAATCGAACCGAACCGATCGGTTTAATTCGAAAAAAAATCAAAAAATCGATTTTTTTCAGTTTTCTATTCGGTTGTTGTAAATTTTGACTCGGTTTTACGGTAAATTTCGATTCGGTTCAGTAACTTACACCCCTAATCATAAGAAGTGAAAAAAGTTTTAACTTGTTAATTAGTCTATACGACTCTTACTTAGAAAATCTTTTTATTCTTTTTATGTTTTTAAGATATTAAAAATATAAAAAAAAAATTTCTTTTCAATAACTTTTAGTAGAATATTTTTTAAAAGTGTTCTTATCTAATACTCATAAAAATATATTAATAAAACTCTTATAAAATAATATTTTATACATAAAATGTTATTATTAAGTTGATGAAATTTTATTAAAATTATCAGTTTTCCGTTATTGAAATTATAATATCAAATAATAATAGTGTATTTAGTTTGTATTTTTATTTTTAATGTTTTTTATTTTTTAAATTTTATAAAAAAATAAAAATAAAAGATGAAAATAAAAAAATACAAATAATAAAATCTAAAATTTTAAAAATCCTAAAAATAAAAACAAAAATAAAAACCAAATCAGATACATCAATTAAAACTTAGATTATTGTGTTTCGAGGTGGGCGTTTAACGCATTACTACTGCAACGACTCGTTGCTGATAAGGGTAGCTTTTGTTCGAAACTTTCAGCCAATCACATGGCACCACGTGTCCGTTTTGGATGACTGTTATACTAGTCAGCAATATCCTTTCTTTCTCTCCCTCCCTCCCTCCCCGCGGACTCTCCTATCACCCTGAAACAGGAAACCGCTCACACTCAGAGAGAGACCACTTACTGTCCTAAACACATCGTCGTTTTTAAGTCTCACCATGGTCTGAGTTTCACCGAGTAACTTGCAGAACACTGTCGTAAACCCCCTAAACGACAAAGAAAACGAAAAAAGCAAAACAAAACAAAACAAAGAAGAAAGAGAATCACAACGATGGAGTGCGTTGGAGCGAGAAACTTCGCGGCAATGTCGGTTTGTTTAAGCTCTTCTTCGAGGTCGCGTTTGAGGAGGAAGAAGCTAGCGAGAATCCGAACCTCAATCTGCATTCGTGGAATTAGTTTGCACCGTCATCACCATCATGATGATCATCATTATCGTGAAGCTTCACGCTCGCAATGTCTCAGCGTGGAGGCCAAAGCTGGTGCCGGAAGCGAGAGCTGCGTGGCGACGAAAGAGGACTTCGCTGACGAAGAAGATTATATCAAGGCCGGTGGATCGGAACTCGTGTTCGTCCAAATGCAGCAGAACAAGTCCATGGAAATGCAATCCAAGCTTGCTGATAAGGTTTTAATGATTTCCAGATTTAGCCTCAGTTTCCATGGAATTCGGTTGTTGTTGTGCTCTATCTTGAGTTTAGCTATGGTTAGGCGTGAAAGTTTGAGCTCTGTTTTCTGCGTAAAAAATTCAAAGGATAAGGTTTTAGGCTTTATTTACCATTTTTACCCTTTTCCTTTTTTCTGGTTAATATACTAGCTTCTATGTCGTTTGAATTGTTGTCATCTTGAGAAGATGCTGATGGTAAAAGTCTAAGAATTTCTCAAGATGAATTTGCTAGGAACTGCACTGTGCTGTTTACATCTCTTTCGATATTTCAATGGATTGAGTGTTTTTTGGGTTAAATGGATAGAGTTAAGGTCCTTTCTTTGTATAAAAACGGTGATGTTAGGTGAGGTTTTGTTGTGTTCTCTATTGTGTTTTCTGTAAACATGCAGTTCTGGAAGCATTTTCAACTTTCAAGTGCTAGTTTTGAAGGTTCGGTTGACTTTGGAAAAGTGAATTGATGAAATGAGGAGTGTGTTACCTTAGCTGCTGACTTGTTTATATTTTATATACGAATGGATTAGTGGTGATCTGGGATGACTTAACGAGCTTTGCCTAACAAACTTATTTGGCCACAATTGAAATGACTTTCATGATTCTATCAAATGCTTAATAGGAGATACGTCAACAAAATTGATCATTCAGAATTGCTGTTTTCTTTCTGATAATTGTGCTTCACTCTTGCAGTTGCCACCCATATCTGTAGGAGATATATTGGATCTAGTGGTGATTGGTTGTGGTCCGGCTGGTCTTGCTCTTGCTGCAGAATCTGCCAAGTTAGGATTGAAAGTCGGGCTCATTGGTCCGGATCTTCCTTTTACAAATAATTATGGTGTGTGGGAAGATGAATTTAAAGGTTAGAGTCTTTTCTATATTGTTATCAATATCTTTATATAGTTGCTATTAGGTTAGTACTTTAGACCTTAGGAGTTTTTGATTAAAGAATTATAAAATCAACTCAGACAATTCTGCCAATGATCACTTGTTTTTGTATTCTTTTTCATCCTGGTGGCCTTACCAGTAAATCAACTTCTGTGTTTTGGCATATTGATGGCCCTACTTCATTATTATTTCAGATCTTGGACTCGGCGGTTGTATTGAGCATGTTTGGAAGGATACCATTGTATATCTTGATAATAAGGATCCCATTTTTATTGGGCGTTCTTATGGACGTGTCAGCCGACATTTGCTTCATGAGGAATTGTTGAGAAGGTAAAACCATTTATGATAATTGTAGTACCGTTATCATTTCTATTGATTATAATTTATATTGTCTTAGTTGTTCATATACTTTTGTAGATTTATAATTCATATTAATTTTCCCTAGGTGTGTCGAGTCAGGTGTATCATATCTTAGCTCAAGAGTTGAAAGGATTGTTGAGGGTAGCAATGGCCACAGTAATGTCATATGTGAATATGATATTGTGGTGCACTGCAGGTGCTGTATCTCTTGCTTTTGACATTTTAACCAGCATTTTATTATATTGAAATTTCTGACATATTATTATAGGCTTGCTACTGTTGCATCAGGAGCAGCTTCAGGGAAACTCTTGCAGTATGAAGTTGGGGGTCCAAAGGTGTCTGTCCAGACAGCCTATGGTGTGGAAGTTGAGGTAGGAGGTTGGCTAGACAGTTTTCTCGTTTTCTGTTGTATATTGTTGTGCCACTGCCCACTAATATCCTTAAATGTTACTTAACTAAAGCTCGATGTTTCCCATCTTGCATCTTTTAAAATGTGTGGCTTCCCTTGTCCAGTGTGGTAAATATGGTTGATTATTGTCGTTTATACATCTAAAAGAAAATAATAATAGTAATAATAATACCAACATTGGCTCTACTTTCTGTCTTAACATTTTTTTAACAACCACCCAGTTTGTTGTATATGTATATGTCTATTCAAACTTTAAATCAAATCAATCATCGGTCCTTATCTGAAGTGGTAATATCCAAAGTAACATGACGTGTTCTCTCAACAAGTCTGATATGTGTTCCTTGTTCATGTATTGTAACTAATGTATGTTTTCCAGCTTTTCTTTAACCATATAATATTTTTATTTTCTCAATAAAAAATTTTATATAAAATGGGAAAGCCAGTGATGATACCATTTTTTGTTACCATGTTAGGTGGAAAACAGTCCTTATGATCCCAACCTGATGGTTTTCATGGATTACAGAGACTACATGAAGCAAAATGTTCAAACTCTAGAAGCAAATTACCCAACATTTCTTTATGCAATGCCTATGTCTGGCACAAGAGTGTTTTTTGAGGTTCACTCAATGTTTGGAGCGTAATGTCTTACATAGTTTGTTATACTTTTACTTGGATTCATGTAAAGTGTCAATTGCAGGAAACCTGTTTGGCATCGAAAGATGCCATGCCTTTTGAGTTATTAAAGAAAAAGCTTTTTTCGAGATTAAATACAATGGGGATCCGAATCACAAAGACTTATGAAGAGGTGAGGCATTGAAAATGGCATCTAGGCTTGTGTATTTTAGTGGATCTAGGTTTATCTTGATTTAAATCTGCATTTGAGCACCCCAAAAAAAAACAAATTCTTTTCATTTATTAATTTCTCTGTAGGAATGGTCTTATATCCCCGTTGGTGGGTCCCTACCCAACACAGAGCAGAAGAACCTTGCATTTGGTGCAGCTGCTAGTATGGTGCATCCAGCTACAGGCATGGTCAAATCTTCATTTTTCTGGATATGTTAAATTTATTACCCTTACAATATATTTCTTTTTTATTCAATAGGCTACTCAGTTGTGAGATCTTTGTCGGAAGCTCCAAAATATGCTTCAGTAATTGCCTCTATTTTGAAAGAGGGTCATACAAGTAGCATTATTACTCATGAACGAAGTAAAGAGAATCTATCTATGCAAGGTAATCGAGTCTACCTGTTAGCTTAGAGTTTGGACATAAAAGATACTCTGTTCCTTTAAAGCTGTTCTTAACAGTTTCTATTATCTGGCAAGACTGTATATAGTTTTGATATACAGTTTGTGTATATTACAAAATTTTTGAGATAAGCTTTTTGAACAGATTTAATGTGAATGCGAGGTTTTTGACTTGTATAGTTGTACATGTACCTAATTTTTTGTTTTTTATTTTTTTTTTCCAGCTTGGAATACCCTTTGGCCACAAGAAAGGAAACGACAGAGAGCATTCTTTCTTTTTGGATTAGCATTAATTCTGCAGCTTGACATTGAGGGCATCAGAACCTTCTTTCATACTTTCTTTCGCTTACCTAACTGGTACGGTGTCTCTTTTAAATCATAATTTGCGGTAGAAAGTTAGCCATTAGTTATACAAAAATACCGTGTTAGCTTGAGTGGCCGAAAGCCAAAGAAATATCTTACTAGAATACCATAGAGGCTCCTGCTTTTCTTGGCAATTAAACTCGTGTCAGTAGCCTATATGTTGATAAATCTTGTCTAAACTTCAGATGGATGCGGAAATGAATTTTGACATAAATGAAAGAGTGCTTGTTATCAAAACGTTCAATTGCTGCTCAATTTTGTAATTTCAGTTATCATAGGAAAACATGAACCCATGACCCAGCTATCGGAGGATGCATAGTGGCATAGCCTTATGACGTAAATGAATTTTGACGTAAATGAAAGAATGTTCCTCATCAAAACCTTCAATGTTCCTCATCCTTTTGATAATCTATCTACTGTTAGATGCTGAGGATCAATTCCTTTCAGGCTAATCATGTTTTACGAACGAAATAAACAATCTCTAACTTATGGATTAGTGAAGCATACCACCTCACACTATCATGTAGTGCCCTTGCTGGAGTCAAGATTTCATTTCCATAGCCAGATTTTATTGTTAGAATTATGGTTCATTTGTTACAGAACTTTAGCTACAAAATGAAATCATAATTTTTCCTTTAGAGCAATACGATACTGGTGAGTATATCCATTGTCATTGTCCATCAATCGACAATAGAAAGAAATCCACATCATTGGTTCATTTAGTTAATTAGTGATAGGATTAACTAGGCTGACATCTTGTGATAATAAGATGGATTATCCTATTTCCACTCCTAGGAAATAGCATGTATTAAACTGCTGTACTAAAAGCTTCAATAGACAAATAAGTATGGAATTATTTTATACTTTAATTGCCATGATGGCCTTATCTGAAAATATATGTGAATGTTAACCTTTGTCAATGAACTGATACTAGAAAGGACATCATGATGTTTAGTTAAACCTTCAATAGACAAATAAGTATGGAATTATTTTATACTTTAATTGCCATGATGGCCTTATCTGAAAATATATGTGAATGTTAACCTTTGTCAATGAACTGATACTAGAAAGGACATCATGATGTTTAGTTAAACCTTAATACGATTAACTTTTCTAACTTCTAAGTGTCTTACAGCTTATATTCATAAGATGGATTATCCCATTGCTCTTCTTAGTTTGAATACCGAATGTGCCTGAAACATATGCTATGATGCCTGTTTCTTAAAATATGAATATTATTCATAGTTCTCTTCCTAGTTTGCATACCAAACCATGATTCCCTTTTCTCAATATATGAATAGCATTCCCATGAATAGTATCCATAAGAATGAAATATCAAACCATGTATTACATGCCCTTGGATAGTGAATTTAAATCTGGATTTTTTGTACCCTTTGATTAAACTAGTTTGCTATTTTAATTTCTGATCAAACTCCTCTAAATTGAGGAGATTTGTAAAATGGTTAAGTGAGGAATTAATTACTCTTAAATTAAGATAGTAGGGCTCACATGATGGAAATTACAAATTCAATAGTGATTAGTTCCTCACTTCATCACTTTACCAATCTCCTGACTTCAGAGGAGTTTTTCCCTTTAATTTCATATGGACCTGACCCTTCCCCCCTCTTTTTTTATTCTGAATTATGAAATGATGGTTTAGTGTTTATTTTCTCTTCATCACAGGATGTGGCAAGGATTTCTTGGCTCCTCTCTTTCCTCTACAGACCTAGTACTATTTGCATTCTACATGTTCATAGTAGCACCAAATAACTTGAGAATGTGCCTAGTCAGACATCTGCTTTCGGATCCTACAGGGACAACAATGGTAAGGACCTACTTAACGATATAGTTACTTTCATCACTTTGTTAGGATCATTATATATGGAGGAAGCTTTAGATTACATTAGTTACTGTAATAGAAGTTAGAATGTTCTTGTATGTACATATATAACAAAACAAAAGATATGTTCTTACTACATTTATGTGTATCCCTTCTGCTACAACTTTTACCTTGTTAACACCTTGTTCATGCCTATTTTCATGGAAAAAACTAGTGCCCGCATTTAGAGGGGTTTACTAGTGCTAAATAATTACTTGTTTCCGTTTTATCCATATTAAATAGCTATTATTGACCTTGTAAGAGCACTTTCATTACTAAGAATTTGCTTTCACCAGAACATGTTAATTATCTCATCCATCTGAGGATTTATTACCAAGTCTGTCCTAATTTTCATTTAAGTTCGAGCAGTCAAGGCAGGGATCAAGGTTGATGATAATTAAGAAATGGCCCATGAGCATTTGTTAGCAAAAACCTGTAAAGCATGGACACTTCACTGAGTTGCCGTGTCTGTGTGTCAGACACATTTTGGATACGATATTCATCAACACTCATCCAACACACTGTGTCCAACCGTCTCTTAATAAAAAATGAAAAATTCTTTTTCGAATACGCTTGAATACACCTAAATATCATCATGTGTCAGTGTGTCCAATCTTATTCTAAACATATATTCTTGAAATAAGTTTAGATGTAGTATATATTATTGTTTATTAAAAAATATTTTAAATACTTGATATAATTAAAATAAGATATTAAAAATAATTTAAAAAATTAATTTATATTTTAATATCAATAAAATATCAAAATATCATTATAATTTATCTAAAAAAACTTTATATTTATATGTATGCGTGCTGCTATGTCTTATAAGATTTTAAAATTCGCGTGTCGGCGTGTCCTATATCAGTGTTAGTATCCGTGCATCATAGGGAAAAATCTTTTTTTTTTCTACTTTATTTATAAGACTTATATTATTACAATTAAGGATTTGTTTGAGTGGGTTTTTATGAAAAGATCTTATTTTAAGTTATTTTTAAAAAAAATAAAAATAGTTTCATATTTAGAAATCTCAGGTAAAAGTATCTTAAAAAATAAAAATAGTTTCATATTTAAAAATCTCAGTTAAAAGTATCTTTAAAAATATCTGTAAAAAAATATTTTTTATTTCTTTTAATATTTTTATTTTTATTATTAAAATTTTATCAAATACACTAAAAAATAAAAAAATTAATAATTTAATGCAACTAAACAAACACTAAGAGTAAGTAATTATAATTATTCCAAAGCACATGTTAAATTTTTTGTAAAGTTGAATTCTGTTCGGTTCCTCGAGTTCCGGACGGGTCGGGGAAGTCTCCTGGTGTGAAGGTGGGAATCAGCCTTGATATGGGTCTATGGGACGAGACGCGAGCGTAGCCGAGTTCCTGAGCTCTTCGCGAGGTGGAGAGTGCCACCTGCAATGACACTTCGACGCTCAAGTCAGAAAGTATGCAGGCGGTTTGAGAGTGAGGGATATAGTGACGTACCTTGGGGGAGGGGTAGGTCCCTCCCCATATATACTCTGTCAGAGGTGGGTCCCACGAGAACAGACCCACCTTCCTCGAAGCTTCCTCTCACAGCTGTCGAAGGGTGAGCTGTAAAAGGGATAGGTGTCCGAATCGCTGCTCGGACAGGTTATGCCCATAGACAAAGACAATATATTCAAAGATGTTGAAATAGTGTATTTTATAATTTATATCCTTTTTGATAAGAAAAATACAGAGATACTAATAAGAGATATAATTTATTTTTTTATTATTTTTATCAAATTTTATAATTATATTTTTTATTATTATATTTTTTTATAAATTTTTTGTATGAAAAAAAAAAGAGTAAATTATATTTTCATAATTTATTCTAATTTATCATCAAATAAAATATAAAAATACTAAATTTTATGTCTGTATTTTTTTATCTTATTTTCAGTGTCTTATTTTATCTTATTCTCAGAATCAAACACAATTTATGTAATTTTTTATTCATTAAAAAAAAGCCAAAAGTTTAAAAATTAAAGGATACTAAGCAAAATAAATCAATACAATCAATCTTCCTCGGTGTGTTCTGCAATATGCAATCTACATTCCATGACGATCTTAGTAATATTCATACTACATGATTATATAAAGCCCGTCTGCTTTATGACAGCAGCATTATAACCAGGAAACTCACGTATGATCATTTTGGATTATTATCGTTTATATGTCGGTATAAATGTACTTTTGCAGAATTAATTTTAATTGAAATTAAATTGATGTTAATGTAATTTGTATTTGAGTATTTTGTCAAATCTATTTTTTAAAAAATAAATATTATTTAAATAATGTTAACCAAAATTATATTAGTGTGTAAAATTATTACAACGACATGATTTACATCATTTTTTATATTATTTTTGTAATTTATTTAAAATAATAATATTAATATTATTTAAAAAACATAAGCTTGTGGACACCAGTGCTCAAATTTCACTATATTTTTAATTTCAAACCAACTATTGAAAAGTTATTGTCATATTATTAAGAAATATTTCAATAAACAAAAATAGGTTAAGACTACAAAAATTATTTTTAATATAGATAAAGAAGTAGTGTATTTGTAAAATATTACAATCTGAAATGTTTTACAGAAGTATAGAGTTGCAGAAATTCTGTATTGAAACAGAAATTTTTTTAGTAGAAATTCTGGTCATATGTCAAGCTCTGATCACCACGGTCCACGTATAGTACCTACCGTGTTGAAGCAGTAAATATTCTTTTCACAGAGATTCTAGCCACATGACGTGCATGCAGGTAACACGTATCATGCGTGTTGCAGGAACAGAGATTCCACGCCTGTTTTCGATGCACCTTAATCAACGTCCCTGCCACGTGTCAACACCAGATCAACACACAGGATCCGTGTTTCAGACTCCGATGCAGTTTTCTCAGCGTCCGATAGCCACGTATCAACACCCCGACAACACACAAGGTGCGTGTTAACCATTTGGCCGGTTGTCTCCATACACCCAACATCCATATTCCAAAAATGCATGCCTCATTAATGTCTTCGTGCCTTTAAAAGGTGGGAGGAGGAGCTTGGCATGCTTCATTCTTCATTCTTCGTTGTGTATATTGTAGTATGGTTTAGAAGGTTACATTGGAAGGTAAGTGTTGTTAAGAGAGTTAGGCTTTAGGGTTCTATTTAGAGAGTTAACCGAAGGAGGAGGGAGGAAGGTATTTCTGGCTATGAGAGTGAGTAGTGTGTTATTTAAAAAAATGGGTACGTGATTATACATCTGTAAAAGAGTACGTTGTTAATTATTTAGAATAACCTAATTATATAAGTTTAGTATTTTTATTAATTTAAATTTAATATGTAAAATGTAATATTATTAGTATAATTATTTGGATTAATTTATTCTTAGCAGTTGTAGTGAATTAGATAATTTAAATACTTATTTTTTATTTTTCTACGATAATATTAGTAATTTTATTTGTTTTCTGATCTATGTTATTTCTTTGTTATAATATTATTGTAATTTAATTTGTTAATATGTAATTTTTTAAACTAATAAGCAATAAAAATACTGATAAAATGTTTTTTAAGATAATAATGGTTGTTATTAATAAATAATAATGGTAGTTAGTAATAAATATTATAATATAATATAAATGATAGTTACTAATCTTAATAAATAGTAATGGTAGTTAGTCGAATAATGTAAATAATAATCTTAATAAATGGTAGTTACTAATATTAATAATATAAATGGTAGTTACTAATCTTTTATTTTTGTGCTGTATATGTGCAAAAATTTTTGTGCTATATATCGATAAATCTTTGTGGTTTTTAACAAATTATTAATAATTATTTGTATTTTATTTTTTGTGATTAATTTTTTTGAATTTTATATTATTTATTTTTATTTTTTCGAATATTCTCTCAGGCTAATAGAAATATTTTGCCCCGTAAACTTGATTCGCCAGAAATGTGACACCCAGCGGTTGACCAGAGTTTATAAATAAAGAGATTCTACCATGTATCGAGAGTGGGATAAAACAAAGGGTATTTCGCCTTACTATCTGCTTTTGTGGAAAGGTGAAGGCCGGAAACTCATTCTTTCGTATTGCCAACCAGTGAGATTACAGTAACACTGGAGGTCATGTTACACATATTTAGCCTACCGATTGATGGAGAGGTTATGATGGATTGGACCGATAACAGTCAAGACTTCTTGGTCAACTAGAGCATGATGATTTTTGGCAGCGAACCCGTCATGTGTAGTTCATCTAAAAGTTACATAAAGTTGGTCTGGGTTCGTCATATCAGAGACCCACAGCCTCTAGACACTTGGGAGTCTAGTCAGCGATATGTTAGGTGTCACATCTTCTGTCTGCTGGAAACTACCCTTTTTGCGGATAAGTCAACGGCGTATGCCCACGCGAAGTAGCTACCACTGATCCAAAATTTTGAGTAGATTGGCACTTACAGTTGTGGGTCAGCAACTCTTGCACATCTTTACATGGCACTGTGCCATGCATCACAGTACGATTGCAAGGAGATGGACGGCCCGTTGGATTTGTTGTTTGTTTGGGGGTGGGAGCGAGTTCCCTTTCTTGCGTCCATTCCAAGACAGCGACTTGCACACGCTGATATATCGATTGCATGCAGGTAACACCGTAGCAATACATAATTTATTGGATTTTAACTCGTGTTTTATTTATGTTTTTACTGGTAAGACATAATTTAAAATTCTATTATAACATTGTGTATTGTAAGTGGAATCATCATCCACGAACCAGGTCGTGGATGTCGAGAAGCGTGGCGTCTATTAGGCACTACATAGACTGGATGGAAGAGGTCGGTATCGGTATTAATCTATAAGAATAATTTACGGTATTAATAATCTAACTTAGCCCATGTAACATTTTGCATTTTGTTTGGCGGCCATACATGGGCATCATTATCCCGGCCGAGTTACATCACCACCTTGATATGTGTGACACGGTAGGGCCGTTGCTTTCATTCAAGTGTGTCGAATGGCATCCTGTAGACCGAGTGGTTCGCCAGTATGGCCATTCCTTTTGACCAACATTGTTACACTCTTCGGGGAATACAGTGCCATGATCGGAGCACCATACTCGACGAATGGAGTTTAGTCAGTGAACATGTGCAATGTAATTTTCTGCACATTATATTGTTTTATAGATGATTATGTACTAATCTTTACTCCATTCGCAATGTGAACTTGAAATTAATTTTAGCAAAGTCACCATAACATGATTTAAATACATCTGAAAGAGACAAAATATAACTGAATCTAAGACTAAATAAAGTGTTGGATAAAAATTGAAATCACAAACTCCCCTAATATGAGAACTACGAATTTGGAGTTGAGCCAATAGAACTAGCTCCACCACGATGCGGGCATCTGCTTTGGTTGTGACCCTCACCTCCACAAAGCCTAGGATCATGTACATCACGCATATCCATCTCATTCAAGAAGCGAGTTTTTTTAGAACGGTCTTTGGTCACTCGTTTGAGGTGGGAATTGGATATTAGTCTTGGTCCTTGATACATAGACCATGTTGGGTTTTCTAGTGGTCTGAATCGGGTTCTGTACACTTTTTGGATCTCCCTCATCGTATATATCTCATGCATATATTGTTTCCAATTCAAATGATGGTTTGTATAACAGTCAAATACATGGCAACAAGGAATTTGATCCACCTGAAACTCACCACAACCACAATGCCAGAAATGCAAATTTACTGCAAACTCCAAATCACTGGACATATCACGCACTTCAAAGACCTCGTTTGCATATTCTGAGAATAGATGACTTGCACTTATATGAGTCTTAGCATCAGCAGTCTTTCTTGTGAACAACGTATTTAGCTTGTAAAAATTTGCCTTAACAAGAGCCATGACAGAAAAATAGCATTCTCCTTTCAATACTCCGTAATGCACTCCATTAGGTTGGTGGTCATATGATCCTAGCGATGTCCACCATCATATGCCAAAGTATACTGCGATCAAGGGATATTGTTGAGCCACTGCTTGTAAGCTACGCCCCGCTCACATAATCTCTAGTAGCACATATTGAATTTACGCATTGTTCTAAAATAGTCTGCCACACGTGAACAACACAATCCAGATAATAAATAATTTTGTTGTTATCTATTCACCATCTTCTATCTAATGTTAAAAATGTAATATATTTACCTTTGTTGACAATCAGCTTCTGCATATGTGGTGCTTTAAACCTCTTCAAAAAGTTGGACGCTATGTATTTTATGTAAAACATGTAAATAGCTCTTGGATATTGCCAAGCTCCATTATTAGGACCTACAGCTAAGATAATTGACTCGTGTCAATCAGAGATAAAGGCAATGCTATCTTGATTAACTACATGTGTTTGTAGATGGCTAAGAAAAAAAGTGTTAAGCATTGGCAAACACAGTCTTATCCTCGACTAAGGCAAATACAAAAGGTACAATGTTTCCATTGTCATCTTGTGATACTGCAACTAAAAGAGTCCCTTTACATTTTCTATACAAGTGTGTGATGTCAACTTGGACCTGTAGCTTGCAACTTCTGAATGCTTTAATACAATGGTAGAAAGCCTAGAAGACTTGCATCAGAATTCTAAAATCCTCAACCAACTCATTCCCTCAGTAGCCATATGCAATTTCGTACTCAATAGCTGCTGATGGTTTTTTTGCAACCATTGCTTCAAATCATGTATGCAAAGCTTCATAAGAAGCTTTCCACCCACTAAATATTTTCTCAATTGTCTTTTACTTGACCAACCAAACTTTGTGATAACTTATCATGTAGTTAAACTTTGACTATACTTTAGTAATGATAGATTTTACCTTTATGGATGGGTCGACTTTAATCAATGACTTTATTGTTTTTGTAATTGTATCAGAGTCTAGTTTACCATGATCTTGAGAGATGGTACTTTCGATGTACGTGTGATTACCGTTGTACTTCCTTATCACCTAACAATACTATCTTTTTATAAGAATAACTTTGATAAGCCAATCACAGCTTGTTTCGTATTGTACGCATTTAGCATAAAATAAAAACCTCTTCTTTTCCAAAGAGTTTTTCAGATTTTTTTTTATCTCGAGGTGCATTTCTTTGGAATCGCCATATTGTCGGTTATGATTCATACTCTCTGTAGTCGGAGCCTCTCTAGATAGTATACTGTTTAACTGCTGGAATAACAATATTTCTAAAGTTAAACTCCATTTTGACAATAAATTTATCATCTACGAAAATAACGAAAACTGCAACACGAATAGAACAATATACTTCTAAATATGATTTTAATAATAATACTAATAATAATAATAATAATAATAATAATAATAATAATAATAATAATAACAACAACAATCCTTGTCTTCCTCGTCGTTGTCGTAGTGGTAACAATATTAATAATATATAAATAATAATACTAATAATAATTCTTACAACAACAACAACAAAATTACTTATATTGACATATGTAGAAAATTTCAATGCATGCATGGGATTTAAATTCAAAGCATGCATAAAAGATGGTTTTTTAGATGGATATTGGTTTGTTAGTGCATTTGCAATATTTGTCATATCTCCCTCAACTATTATATCATCTTTCTTCACATCTTCAAATGGAGTAACAATTTTATAATTATCTTCAAACTCTTCATCACTTTTAATATTATAACCCATCTAGTCTATATTGGGTTCCGAAAAATTAACATTATCGATTTTCTCAAACTCAACATTCAACACAATAAGTTAGATTTGTATTCTAATTTGATAGTAGGTTGAAAACATTCCTTACATACTAGACTTATCAGCCAAATGCATTATTTGATGAATGAAATCACTAAATACTAACAGAGACTTCCTATACAAAATATTTATCATTCTTTTCAACACTTGATGATCTATAATTTGAGAAGTACACTCTCAAATCTTTTATATATTATTGAAAAAAAAACAACAATAATACATAAATTCTCATATAAAAAATTTACATCCTTATATATATGAAGCAAAATTTGATAATTATATATTTTTAAACTAACATAATCTTTTATTTTATACACTCATCACACTTATTTACAAATCTTTTTATTCTCTCAATATATACTTTTTTTATTTGATTTTATATTTTTTATTTCTACCAAAATAAAATGTCACTGCCATTTTCAGAAAACGTCATCAATTTTTTTATTTTTTTATAACACGTCAATGGTATTTTGACAATTATATTTTAAAAATATGTCGAGCGCTAAAACGTCATCAATATTTTTTATTTTTTAAATTAAAAAAATTAACATATCAAAACAGCTGTGCCATTTTATGCATGAAAATTTTTAAAACAAAAAATTTTAATCAAGAGATTGGTGCCGTTTTGCATTTAAAGAATTAAAAAATATTGGTCACACATAGAGTGTAAGTAACGTGTTGTGGCTTTCAAAAAGTAAATTTTAATAGATATTGAAAACGATTTTTTTATGGAAATAAATACAAAAAAATTATTATTTTTTTAAATACGTATAGATCAAAACTTTTTTCAAAATGTGCAGCACTAAATTATAGGAAGCATTAACGAATTGAAAATAATTTTCATATTGTATATAATAACATTGGTGTTCACAAAATGGCGGCAGAAATCCATCTTGCCTATGATATCCACAAAATGAGCTTCTTAGGTATAGTGAACGCAAACTCGGCTATCACAAAGGTGGTACGCAAAAAATAGAGGCAAAAAGAAATTTTAAGGGGTCAAACGCGAATTGAATCCAATTCATTAGTATCAAACACAAAATGCAGTAACTAAGTTATAATAATTCTAAAGTATTGATCTTCTACCATTATTTTTAAAATAATGTTTCATTTGAATCATCTTTTATATTTTTTATTATTTTATTATTATATTTTTATTATTAAATTTATATGTAATATAGTCACCAAAAAATAAAATTTATATATAATATTATATGTGGTATAAAATTTCAATTTTTATTTTTATTTTTCTTACAACAATTTTATTTTTGTACACTATTATTTTTATAGTTAGTTATAATAAATTTTTGCTCATTTCGTATGTGCCAAAATTAAAATGGCTCAATTTGTGTGTGTCGCCAATGGAAACCTCTAATAGCCTGATGGGGACTGCCTCTATAGAGCCGTTGAGGATCAGCTGGCCCTCCACTCTGGTGGTGGATCACCTCGTAGAAATTTGAAAACTATTGTAAAGAGGTGGAGTCCACGGCTTTTGGGGAGGACAATTAGAGGTTGGTGCCTTGACTCCCTGGTTGAAGAAGCATATTATGATATTTTCAGGCTCCTTCCCGGATGTGGAGATGGGGAAGGAGTATAAATCCGCCAATGGCACTGCCTCACCGAGTTCGTGTATTATGCTTTCCTACCACAAGTAGGCTTTTGGACTTGGTGAGCATTATAATTCTATGGTCCCAGCATAATCTGAATGTGTACATCACAAAAAGCATTTTTATGACGATGTTGCCTTGTAGCATTTTTCTTTGAAACCAAACATTTGATGGAAGATCTCTTGGAACCGAAGTTGTTATAACAGTTCTTGAATGAGTGATTTGCTTTAATATAATGCACGCTCTAGTTCTTGAATGTGTCATTGACATGCTCATTGAACCGATGTGATCCACGTAAATGATTTTGATCAACATATTTCAAATTGTGAGCAACTCAAATTTTATGTTGTTGAACATTCAGCAAAGGGAATACTTTGCTTTGCATCTATAAAAAGGGTTAAAGTTGAAGCATACACAGCTTGGAACAAGAGAGAAATTGTCTCTAGCTTCCTTAATTTACAATCTTTTATGCTGAAAACCGTCCTCAATTTCCTTGATCATCATATTCATACCGTTTCTACTTTACCATGAAGTTAATTACTTTTTCCATCTAATACTAAAAATAATTTCGCACCTCACGAATCACAATCCAAGAGAGCAGACACGAATTTCGCACAAAATGAACAATCTTATCAGCATTCCTTTATTGGACAAGTTCGTCTCTTTTCATTTCAAAAATCATATATATTACAGGTTTTTTACTATAAGACTAATTTATCACCATCATTTTTTGAATGGTAATAAACTCCGCCTATGTTATACTTGCGGTACATAGCCGGTCCCAAGCCCGGATAAAGGAGGAGGGTTGTGTTAGGTCTTCGGCAACCAACATAAAAATATAGCCGAACCCCCATGACATGAATCAAAGACGTTATTGCGTTAAAGCTAGGTCGTTGCCCAGAAGCAACGCGTCGTATGGCTCGAGTACGGTGTCAAAGCAAGAGCCGCTGCATCGGTGCCCGGATGTAGTGTTAAATGAGCAAGGGTTCTCGCGTTTTCGTGAACGGACGAGGGTAAATAAACTAGTTCACAAAGTAAAAGGTAAAGGTCGAAGCGACAGAAGGTTGAGATTTGGGACATGGAACATAGGCACTCTAACAGGAAAGTCCATGGAGGTGGTGGACACCATGACAAGGAGGAAGATTAACATTATGTGCCTACAAGAAACAAAATGGGTTGGTGCAAAGGCTAGGGAGTTAGATACTTCTGGTTTCAAACTTTGTTATACAGGAAAGGTAAAGAATAGGAATGGGGTTGGAATAATTGTGGATAAGCAGTGGAAGAAGGACGTAGTGGATGTCAAAAGGGTGGGAGATCGGATCATCTCTATCAAACTTGTGGTGGAGGGAGGTGCTTTCCATGTGATTAGCGCCTATGCACCGCAAGTGGGTTTGGACGAACAACACAAGATAAGATTTTGGGAGGATCTAGAGAGTTTGGTTCAAGGCATACCTTTGGGAGATAAGATTTTCTTAGGAGGAGATTTAACTGGCCATGTTGGGAGAGAAGTGACTGGATATGGGAGTATTCACGGAGGTCATGGTTTCGGGGTGATCAATGCCGAGGGTAAGACTATTTTGGACTTTTCCTCAACCTTTGATCTTCTCATCGCAAATATATGTTTTAAAAAGAGAGACGAACATCTTATAACCTATAAGACTGGCATGACAAGCTCTGAAATCGACTTCTTCTTGTTGAGGAGAGTTGACCGAAAATTTTGTATTAACTGTAAAATTATCCCAGGAGAAAATTTGACAACACAACATAGGGTGCTCGTCATGGATTTTCGCGTTGAGAAAAACTTGAGGAAAAGACATCATACGAAGAACCAAGGACGAGGTGGTGGCAGATGAAAGGTGAGGAACAAAGAAGCTTCCTAAGACGGATAGAAGAAGAGGCAAAGTGGGATGGGAATGGAAGTGCGGAAGAGATGTGGAGGGAGATGGCAGAAGTTATTAGAAGAATAGCAAAAGAAAGTTTTGGTGAATCTAAAGGAATAGGACAAAAGTGGCTGTAAGTGAAGCAAAAACAAGAGCATATGAGGGTCTCTACCAGTCTTTGGGCACGAAAGAAGGAGAAAAAGGTATATATAGAATCGCAAAGAGCCGGGAAAGAAGAACGAGAGATTTGAATCAGGTTAAGTGCATAAAGGATAAGGATGGAGAGGTGTTGGCTCAAGAGGAAAAGATTAATGAAAGGTGGAAGAGCTACTTCTACGAGTTATTTAATGAGGGACAGAAGACTCTTCCGAGCCTTGGTCGATTATGCACAAGGGAAGAAGATCAAAACTTTGACTACTATCGAAGGATTCGAGACTTCAAGGTAAAAGAGGCTATAAAGCAAATGAAAAATGGCAGGGCAGTAGGACCTGATAATATCCCGATTGAGGTTTAGAAGGGTCTTGGAGAAAAAGGTATTAACTGGTTAACCAAGCTTTTTAATGAGATTTTAAGGTCAAAGAAGATGCCTGATGAGTGGAAAAAAAGCACATTCGTACTTATCTACAAGAATAAGGGGGATATACAAAGTTGCGAAAACTATAGAGGGATTAAACTTATGAGTCATACTATGAAGTTATGGGAAATGGTGATAAAACGGAGGTTGAGAAAAGAGACACAAGTAACAGAGAACCAATTTGGATTTATGCCAGGAAGATCTACCAATGAAGCGATATACCTATTAAGAAGGATGATGGAGAGGTATCGTAGTAATAAAAGGGATCTACATATGGTGTTTATTGATTTAGAAAAAGCGTATGATAGAGTACCAAGGGAGGTCTTATGGAAGGTTTTAGAAAAGAGGAGAGTAAGGATCACATATATTCGAGCAATTAAAGACATGTATGATGGGGCCACAACTAGTATGCAGACTCAAGGTGGTGTGACGGAGGAATTCCCTATTGGTATAGGATTACACCAGGGATCATCCTTAAGTCCATACATTTTCACATTCGTCTTGGAAGTACTCACAGAGCACATCCAAGAGCCTGTGCCATGGTGCATGCTTTTTGCCGATAATATCGTCCTTATGGGAGAGTCAAGGAAAGACCTAAATAAGAAGTTGGAATTATGGAGAGAAGCTTTAGAAGTGTATGGTCTGCGCATAAGCCGTAGCAAGACGGAATATATGGAATGTAAGTTCAATCTAAGAAGGGAAAACCCCAATATAGAGGTGAGGATTGGAGAAAACATCATAGGAAAAGTTAAAAGTTTTAAGTATATTGGGTGCATCATACAGGATAATGGAGAGATTGAACAGGATGTAAATCATAGGATCCAAGCAGGTTGGTCAAAATAGCGGAGTGCATCTGGTTTTATATGCGACAAAAAAGTGCCTTTAAAACTTAAAGGTAAATTCTATCGCACCGCTATAAGACCGGCTATGCTGTATGGTACAGAGTGTTGGGCGGCTAAAGGGGAGCACGAACATAAGTTGAGTGTGGCAGAGATGAAGATGTTGAGATGGATGAGTGGTCATACGCGATTGGATAAAATAATGAATGAAGATATAAGGGAGAGAGTTGGAGTAGCACCCATTGTGGAAAAGATGGTTGAATCGCGTCTCAGGTGGTTTGGACATGTGAGAAGAAGACCGATAGAACATCCAGTCAGGAGGGTGGATGAGATGGAAGATGGACAAAGGGCGAAAGGCAGAGGAAGACCTAAGAAGACCATCCATGAGGTGGTCAAACGAGATCTACATGTAAACGGTCTCTCTGTAGATATGGTACATGACAGAGTACAATAGTGTCGTTTGATTCATGTAGCCGACCCCACTTAGTGGGACAAGGCTTTGTTGTTGTTGTTGTTTATTTTCTGAATGGTAATAGAAATTGTCTTTTCAGGACCTAAGGAACTATGCTGTCTCCCAATTTTTTTTTTTATTATTAACAAGATTAGAGGTTTACTGAAAAAAAAAAAAAACACAGTAAACAAAACCCCATAAATGCTAGAGTTCCACATTGTTTACTCCCAATGGTCTTTCCCGTTTCCACCATTCCTTTCATTTCTGTCCCAGGATGCACCAATGCACCAATGACACCCAAAAGAAGGGGGCTGGGACTATATGTTTGAGATACAAGTTACAACTAGTGTGCTAAAACAAAATATTGAATTCAATTGTTTTTTCCATTCATTTGATCTACAATAATATTATATTAGTTTCTAAGAAAAACAATTATAAATTGTACTTTGTCATCTATCTTGGGCTCAAAATCTTCAACAAATCATATCAAAAGAAACTTGCAGATTGCAGAAGCATGAATTGATCTCGATATGTTTGATCCATTAATTTTACTAAGAAACCAGAAGTTGAGATAAAAATTAATTCAATGCTTTTCATTTGGACCATGTCTTTATGAACTGATAGATACATCATGCGAGAAAATCAGACACACAATTTCTTGACTATTATGATGGTTCTGTTCTGTCCATTCCTCTAATACACCAAAAAGATCAGAAAAAATAAAACAATATTTCACAAATAAAACACATCTAGATCATACCCCAAAACTTTAATTCAAAAGGCCTTGTCAATCATCAACTTTAGCTTCATTCAATAACTCCGATTTGCTTCGCCGATTGAATGACTTCTCTCTGATAGCGTCCAAGATTACTCCTCCCTCCATGTCATGGCCATAGTAACTTGCTCAGCCACACCAATTCTTGCAGGGCTCCCACATGGCGAAGACATACTCCAAACACTACTAAATTCACCATCGCCGCTCGAAAATTCACTACTACTATTAGTAGTACTAGTTTTTTCCATTGAGAGTGTTATTTTTCGTCTTGTTCTTCTTATAACTCTTTTCTCTTCACGCCTTGTTTTTGCTATTGAATTGAGCCTCTTTGCAAGAGTAGCCAAGTCAACAGGGGAAGACAATCTTATTGCAAATACAAATTCTGCATAAACGCAAGTAATTAATCATGCAAGTAGTTAATCACACTGATAGTAAAAATTCATACATCCAGAGAAGACAAATTCTGTAGTTACAAATCCATCCAACCGAAAACAAGTTCACGTAAAACTGCAACAAAAAGATAAACACCCAGAGAAGACGAGCTACCAAAGGGAACCCATGTACCAGAGGAGAAGAGAACCCATCAACAACAACACAAAGGCGAACAGAGAAGAGAATAGAAGAGAAGCTAAGAGGGGATTGAAGAGGAGACCATGAACTGAAGAACGACGCGAACACAATGGCTACAAAGACGAAGGTTCGACGGCGACTAACCTTGTTCGCGGTGGGTTTGACGACAACGAGGTTGTGGTGGTCCTGGCAGCGGCGACAAGGCATGGGATTCCGCGAGGGCTCTTCAATGATGGCGACAAGTTGCTCCTAGGTGCATTATAATTTATCATCAGGTTCCATGTATTGAGCAAGTCGGTCAATTTCAAAAGGATAATCATTTTCTCAAATGTGCCTAATCTTCCTAGTTTTATACACTGTTGCAAGCTGATTTTCTAGTCTTCTGATTCTTTCTTCAACCTGTACCATTATGTGCAAATCAGATGAATAACCATGGCCTTCATCTTCATTACCGGAATGGTTTACCTTCTCCGAAGACATCTCTTGTTCTCTGGTCCCATTTTCACCTGAGAAATCCTCCTCCATAGCCACCATTGAAGGTTCACTCTCACTGTCATCATCCAAAATAATCACAACTTTCTCCTTCTGTTGCAATGGCTCTCCTGCAGCTCCATAGTCTGCAGTAGAGGCTGCAGAGCTCGACAAATTCTTACCTTCTTCGTCACTTATTAGTTTCCCCGGATGGCGAGTCGTAGCACCACAATCCTCAGAGGAATTGGCAGCATTCAGAACCTTATGTGCTGGAACATCAGCATCACAGTTTCCCTCGGCTTCTTTTCTGTCATTTTTAGGTGCAAAACCTGGAGGAACATCAGGAATTTCAGCATCACTGGTTTTTCGTTTTGCTTTATTGAGTAGAGCAGCGATATTCGAAAATCCTGCACGTTTTTTGTGCTGTGCAATATGAATAGCAGGATCGAAATTGCACAACACTGAATTCTTCCACCACTCTGCATACCCTGAAGTAACATCTGCCTCAAACAACCGAGAAGGAAAGTACAATTTTCTTTCAGATATAGGCCTGCAATAATTTTCCCAAGCCATAGCTTCACTCTTATCTAATCTTTGCACACAAGCCGGTATATCTTGATCCAATCCAAACTGCAAAGCGACGCGATTCGGGAGGTACTGCTTTACTATGCTATCAGAACCAAACCCAACTAGCTCCGAAACTCTCAAACAACTAGCATAAGCTTCAAGCTCTTTAACCGAATCTGAATCTTTGCCTAATTGTATCCATTTCTCATGCTCAGGATAGAAAACTTTGTACTTACCACTAGCAAGTCTTGCATATGGCCTCCAAAGAAAATGATCCACGGATGAGTTCAATGCCGCTCTCACATTCTCCAATTTCGCAGGCTTAACCTCATGCCACCTTGTGACTATAGGTTCTCCACTTTTGATCACCTTCGGTTGCGGCGGTTGCAAGTTCTTGAATCTCTCCCACACCCAAACCTGAACCAAATGAAACGGTGATCGGAGGGTAACTTGTAATTTTACATCCTTCTCGACAACCTTGTTTTCTTTCACTCCAACAATTGCTTTCTTCAACAAGTCCAAATCCCTGTAAATACTCGCCAGAACCGCCGGCGCCAACGCAATCGAAACCCCTCTAGCTAGTTGAATGGCTATACGGAACACGCTCTTTGCTATCAAATCTCCATTAGGAAAAACAAAAGTTGATAACCAAGCAGCAAGAAACGCTTCATGTTCAATCTCCTTCCCACTATCCATGAAAACACCCATCCAAGCAGACATGGAAGCTTTATTCTGTTTGCTCCTTCCAGCTTCTTTTCTTCCGGAAATCAATTTCTCTTCAATATACTTCATTTCCTCGTCCTTACGAGCAGTAAAACCGGGGCCACCAATAACAGGGTAACCCCCCAAAACCATGACGTCCTCCAAGGTGATTGTAGCTTCACCCCATGGAAACACAAAAGTGTTGGTCTCAGGACACCATTTCTCAGCAACCCCAACATAAAGCTCCATTGATGAGTTTGTTTTGAGTATGTTACACTTTGTGCTCATTAGAGCATCAAGGATGCCAACTTTCTTCCACATTGAAGCATATTTTGGATAAAGGGTATCCAACCAATGAACCCATTTTTTTGGTGGGGAACGCCACCATAGGGTTTCAATTTTCATAGGCCAGTTCTTGGGTTCGAAAACTGGTGGAACAGCGGAGAAAGAAGATGAAAGAGCCTTAGAATTAGAATCCGAAACATGATGATCAGTGGATTTTGCATCCGAAGAAATGATGGGATTCAAAAAACGGGCATTTCTCAGAGTTGGTTTGCTATCACCAGCTGGTGAAACCATGAAGGCTTCTCTTACCACCATGATCCTCTGCAATGCTTCTTCTTCATCCATCATAGATATGACTCTGACTCTGACTGTGACTCAAGATTCAACTCAAATTAAGTGCTTTGTTTCTTCAGGTGTGTGAAAATGTCTATAATTTTGCCACCGAGGTATCTTGTGTTTCTGAAAATGGTGCTTGTTTTAACTTCTTCAGCACGCGGTGTGTGTGTGTGTGTAAGCAGGGTTGCAAAGAGAGTCGCTCTACTGAGAGGGAGAAATAACAAGAATGAAATTTACCTTTTATTTTTTTTTAACGAAAAAAGCAGTGTCCATTGGTATTCTTCAGTGTTCAGTCCCTTCGTATTCTTTTCTTTTCTTTTTTTCTTTTTTTTTTCTGTTTTTTCTTAGTTTCTTTTTTATATTTTAATTAATTTGTTATAAAAATCCATCTCAGGAAAATAAACAAAAACTCGGCCATGGTATTTATTATTACCAATTAGTAACCGTTCAATAAAGCACATGGCTATGTTGTTTTAACGATAATATTTAAAAAAATAAGTTAGAATTTGTCTTATTTAATATTTATTAATTATTATAATAATTATTATTTATTAATTATTATAATAATTAATAAATATTAAATAAGATAAATTTTAATTATTTTTAATTAATTTATTTTAATTATTAAATATTTTTATATTTTAAAAAATATTATTTGCTCATGAGAACAAATTAGAGTTTAGATATTAGTTTTATCATTGTTAAATTTAGCTGTAGATTGTAGATTTTATTTATGAGTCATGCATTTATTCTTTCTCTTCTTAATTTGATGTGTTTAAATGGATACGTATTTAAATGTATACTGGTACTAGCATTTTAGTATTCAATGAATTGAGAGGCTTCCTTCTCAAAGAAGCTTTCCTTAAAAAATCTCTCAATTTTGTCTTTTTCCAAGACTTTTTCCCAATTCAAACATGCAAGGGAAAATCGGAGGTCCATTTATAATTTTTTCATTTAAAATATATATTTTTTATTATTGCTTTTATCTTTTTCTTGAGAACATTTTTTTTGGAAGGATAATTTTGCCATTTTTTAATTTTAATATTAAAAGTTAGACGGTATTTTCTATCATTATTGACACCATATGTGTTATTTATAGGTGTAGACAATTGTTGATGACGACAAAAGACAAATCTAAATCTCCGATTCTAATACCATAAATTAGAGGATCAATTTTTCACAAATTCAGACCATCATATTTAAAATTTGACGAGACCATCAAATGACCAGTTTGAATTGAAGAAGATTGAACGGAGATTAAAGTAGTATCAAATCTGAGTCTTAGATTTGAACTTCTTTCAATCTAAAGAACAGGAACGAAACAATGAAGATCGAACAGTAAGGGGTCCACAAATCTGACCCTCAGATTTGTGCCTATCTCCGTGTGTCATACATACACCCGAAAAAAAGGATTGAGGACTAGAGCCACGCTCCTCTCTTTTTTTTCTCCTTGTTCATTTCTTTGAACATCATTTTTTTCATTCTCTGCGGCCTACTTTCATATACTTTACTGATCCAAAAAATTAATCACAATGACCAAAAGAGAATATTAAAAAAGTTGATCGTGCTAAATTTTATATTGTTAATTATCTTAGTTAAACTAATTATGTAAGTATTTTTTTAATTTTTTTGAATATAAATATAAAAATAATAATATTTGTGAGTTAATGTTATTTATAGTAAATAAATGATAATATTAACATTATGTAGATGATTGTTAGTTTTACATGCATATATATGTTTATAATGTTAGCTAATTTTTGTTATATTATATTTGTTATGATATAATTAGATTTATTTTATAGATTTATTGTATTTGTTAGTAGAATGCGTAATTGGAATTTAGTTTGTTGGTTAAAATTCTTGATAACAACTTATTTTGAATTTGTTGGTTGTTTTTATTTAGTATTAGTGCCATAATGAATTAGTTAAGCAATGTTAATAAATAAATTAATAGAGTTTAATTTGTAAATAATTTGATTAATTATTTTAAATTATATGCGAATATAAATTAGAATTTTTGGTTTAATGTATAAACTATACTTGTAATAGACTAAATAGTAATTTAAACTAATTATTGTCATAATCTAAATAATTAAGTTATTGGAGATAATTATTAATTAGATTCTGTGTTAAAATATAATTAATTATGGCCATTTTGTTTATGCATGTGTGTAGAGTGAAGACTCATTTATTAATTATATTTATAAATAGGTATTGTTATAAATAAGATGAATATATTCGTCTGGATATTGTTGATAAGAAACTTAGTTATAATGATAATTAGGTAAAAGTTGATTTAGTGAATAATTTATTACTTATGAATGCAAGTTTAGTAAGAGGTTAAATTAATTTTTGTTAACATTCAAGTTAATTTTAATTATAAGTGTTTTAACTTATATATAATTAATTAAGTAAGACAATTTCAGTTATTATTTGTCTATATTTTGTAAAGTATTTAACTTTAAAGTGTGTCAACATGAATCTACTGGATTCATATAATCTGGTTTTTAAATCTCTTGTGCGGGCAACTAGATTTTATCATGTATCTCAAGTTGGAGTGATTCATGGTCAGTTGGTTTTGGTAATAGCTCTAGTAGAAAGATAGCACCCAAATACATATACATTTCATCTTCCGGTGGGCGAGTGCGTCATTACGTGCAAAAATATGGCTATAATTCTAAATATTTCATTAAATGGTCTTTCCGTGACAAGAACAACCATGACTAGTCAGGAGGTCATAGAAACTAAATGCTTACATCAATTTGGAGTTGTACCTAGGACCAGTGATTGCAGAGAAAGTTATATCAAGATGACTTGGATTAGAAATGTGAAATACGGATTAATTTTGAAGGATTGAGTTGCCATGGAGAAGTATGTGAAATGCCGTATATAAGTTGTTGTTTGGGTCAATCTTGTTTATTGATAGGTCTGGGTCAATGGTGTACTGAAAATTTCTGCCATTGCTTCGTAACTTCTCTCACGTTCACAAAATCAGTTGGGGATCGGCATCCTTAGCAACTTGTACAGAGCAACTCACTTTGATTGTAAAGAAATTGACGGTCCACTAACATTATTGCGTATCTAGGCTTGGATTCGTATGCCATTTCTTGCCCTGATTCCTGGTGCCCCACGTCACTTTCCACTAGCAAACCGGTAATATGAAGTGTTATACACCATTGAATAACATTTTACTTTGTATTTCAATATCTAGATAGAAAGTTTAGCAACGAAAAAATGTGTAAACAGATGGCGTAATTGGGAGCGTGTTAATCGACCGTATAGATATCATACTATTACATATTTTAGGAGATTGTTAGATGAGGTTTGGGAAGGCCGGGTGTGTTCTAATCCATTGATATAGAAACATCTCAATGTACATGTATGTTGATGCCTTCGTATTATGTAGTGTTTAATTTTTTCTTTTTTTGTTTCTATTTAGTTTCTATGGGAAACTTATGGTATTGAAGATATCCGTAGTCATTCAGAAATTTGGAATGTTAGTGCACAAAACCCCACATTTCCTACAGCTGAACCAGCAAGTGTACTGGGTCATCCAAGTAATACCTGAGCGAGTTAGGGTCGATCCCACGAGGTTTGCGTCTTGAAGCAAGCTATGGTTATCTTGTAGATCTTAGTTAAGCAGATAGAATAGTTGGTTTGATTCGGAAGATGGAATTACAAGGTTTGATTATAAGAATAAGAAGATGGTTAAGGTTTGGAGATGCTTAGTCTTTCTGGATTAACTATGGTATTATTGTCTTCTTCAATTGTGAATGATTTCTTCTATGACAGGCTGTATGTGATCAACACCGTACAGCCGCGGTCGCCAATCTCCTCTGCTTTAGATCAAACGCCAGGTCAGTGGTCATCCAATCTGAATGGGGGTGAAGCTCCTGCAGTTCATTCTCTTTGGTGATCCTACTCAAAATGCCACAGACAAGGTCAAATCTTCCGGATCAGAGGATGTTGTGCCTTGGTTCTAGCCTCTACCACAGAGACCCTAATCTCCCTATACCTTGGCTGAACTGGTGTCTCGAGAAGTTCCCAACAAAGTCGTGGATTAGCCGTCTAAGAGATGTATAATCAAGCTAGCGATTCGATGCTTTCCAGTCACGTACACGGGTGGTTGTCAGGCACGTGGTCTTAGTATGAAGAATGGAGCTGATTGTCACGGATCATCCCATTCATCAAGTTGAAGAACGAATATACATCTTAGAATTGAATCAAATATGGATTGAAGAGAAATACTATACTTTTATTAATTCATAGAACTCAGCAGGGCTCCTCCCTTCAACCTAGGAGGTTTAGAAACTCATACTGATAGGAAACACAATGATAAACGAAAATATGGCATAAAGCTCTGTATGATTATGTAAAATATCCCTTAAATACTAAACTAGTGACTAAGGATTACATAAGAAGGGTAAAACAGTCTTTTAGTGCTAAAATATACTTCTGGAGTCCACTTGGTGAGTGTTTGGGATGAGCTTTGATGAGATCCACGTGCTATGAGGCCTTTAGGGTGATAAACGCTGGCTAGAGGGTCCTCTTTAGGCATTTGGACGCTGGTCTCCTCCTTTGGGCGCTGGACGCCTAGAATGGGGCAGGAAGTTGGCATTGGACGCCAGTTTTAGGCCTTCAATTTTGTAGCAAAGTATGAACTATTATAAATTGATGGAAAGCTCTGAAATTCAAATTTCCATAGCCATCGAGAAAGCTCCATTTGGACTTCTGTAGCTCCAGAAAAATTCTTTTGAGTGCAAGGAGGTCAGATCCGGACAACATCTGCAGTGCTTTCTCTGTCTCTGAATCAGACTTTTGCTCCAGCTCCTCAATTTCAGCCAGAAAATACCTGAAATTGTACAAAAACACAAAAACTCATAGTAGAATCCAAATATATGAATTTAATACTAAAACCTATGAAAATTTAATAAAACTTAAACAAAACATGCTAAAAACTATATGAAAATGATGCCAAAAAGCGTATAAAATATCCGCTCATCACAACACCAAACTTAAACTGTTGCTTGTCCCCAAGCAACTAAAAACACAGTAGGATAAAAAGAAGAGTAAGATACAATAAATCTTAGAGTTTCCAATGAAGCTCAGTTTCAATTAGATGAGCGGGACTTAGTAGCTTTTTGCTTCTGAATAGTTTTGGCATCTCATTATCCATTGAAACTCAGAAATGTTGGTTTCTCTAGGAACCTAGAATCCAGATGATATTAATGACTCTCCTAGTTTAGTTCTTTTTTATTCTTCAACACAACTTTTAGAGTTTTGGCCGTGACCTTAAGCACTTTGTTTTCCAGTATTACCACCGGATACATAAATGCCACAGACACTTTAACTGGGTGAACCCTTTCAAATTGTGATTCAGCTTTGCTAGAATCCCCAGATAGATGTGTCTAGAGTTCTTAAGCACACTCTTTTTGTTTTGGATCACGACTTTAACTGCTCAGTCTCAAGCTTTTCACTTGACACCTTCACACCACAAGCATGTGGTTAGGGACAACTTAGTTGAGCCGCTTAGGCCAGAATTTTGTTCCTTGTAAGCCCTCCTAACCATTGATGCTTAAAGCGTTGGATCCTTTTACCCTTGCCTTTTGGTTTAAAGGGTTATTGGCTTTTTGCTCTTGCCTTTTGGTTTAAAGAACTATTGGCTTTTTCTACTTTTTATTTCCCTTTTTTTCTTTTTTCGCTTGCATATATATTATTTTTTCTTTTGCAACATGCTTTTTCATTTTCTTTTTGCTGCTTTTTCTTACTTCAAGAATCAATTTTTGGATTTTTCAGATTACGAATGATACTTTTCCTTTTTCATCATTCTTTCAAGATCCAACATTCTTAATTTCAACTTCAAATATGCACTGTTTATTCATACATTCAGAAAACAAAAGCAATGCAACCACATCAAAATAATTGAACTATTCTTATTTTAAACTTGAAATTCATGTACCTCTCAATTCTTTTCAAATAAAATTTTCTTTTAAGAAATGTGAGATATATATGGAACATTTTGTAGCTTTAAGACATAGATGAAAATGATCATGTAATAAGAGCAAGAGAACAAATAGAAAAACAAAACAGAAAACAAAAAAATATCATAAGGAGAGGTGATTAAGAGAACGAACCCACCTTTAATGGTGGTGGCTAGTACTCCTCCTTGAGGATCCAATGTAGTTCTTGATCTCTTCAATGTCACTCCTTTGCCTTTGTTGTTCTTCACTCATAGCCCTTTAAGATTGGTGGAAGTCAAAAAGCAAAGCTTTTGCAACACCAAACTTAAGAGTTTTACTCGTCCTCAAGCAAAAATGAACAATGGGGAAGAATAGCATAGAATAAGGTGGGGGTAGGTGGAGATTCTGTGGGACCTACTGGTCCTGAGAGGCTAGGGCAATTGAATTCCCTGCCCTCCATATGGACGTTGAACGCCCAGCTCATGCTCCATAGCTGGCGTTCAACGCCAGCTAGCCTCCCATTTGTGGCGTTGAATGCCCAGGAGGAACCTCCTTCCTGGCGTTCAATGCCAGGTCTTCTACCTTTTTGGGCATTGAACGCCCAACCTGGATCCCTGGCTGGCGTTTAACACCAGCTTGTTGCTCCCCAGAGGGTATCAAACGCCCACTCTGGCTCCTTGTCTGGCGTTCAACGTGAGCAGGGTTTCTGTTCGGGGTGTTCTGTTTCCAACTCTGACTGTTTCTGTTTCTGTTCTAACTACTGCACATGATCACAAACATTAAAAAGCAAGAGAAAAATCTAAAAATAAACTTAAATGAAAATAAACAAAAGAAATAAGAACAAAAATACTCTACTCATGGTTGGGTTGCCTCCCAACAAGCACTTCTTTAATGTCATTAGCTTGACACTTGATTGCTGACTTTCTTCATCTTCTTCCAATTGGTTAATAGAAATGACTCCATGGGAGAAGAGGAGGAGATTAGGGCCCTCAGATTTGAATTCCTCCTAACAAGCTTTCTTTTAGTATGATGAGCTTGATTCTTCCTTCTTGTTAGGGTAGGGCTTGTATTGTTTCTCCATCCCCTATGCATTTTCCTCTTAGGACCTTCCTGCTTGGTGGGTGATGACTGCCCAACACCAAACTTAAGTTTGATGTTTGGCAAAAATATATGAGTTTTTACCAGGGGAGGAGGCTCCACTATTGTACTCTGCAGGGAAGTACCTCCTTTGTCAGGGGGTAGTGGAGGTTAAAGGACCTTGATAATCATGTAATCCTTCTGTAACCTTATCACTAATTCACCTCTCTTAGCATCAGAGGTGTTTCTTCTAGTAGATAGAGACCATTGTTCCCACAACTTCAGCAAAAGGAATATTGATTTGCATCTTTTCAGAGTCTTCCAAGGATTGTGAGCAGTGTTTGTCCTTGGTCTCCCTTTGGGGAATTTGAGGGTGTGATACTTCAGGTTTTCTTCTCACAAGAGGGGCGTGCAACAATGTGCTCCCAGCCTCTTCTTGAGTCTCTTCTTTATTTAGTTCCTCAACAATGTATACTATCTGAGGCTCAGCCTCCTTTGGTACTAATGAAGGCCAGACACTCTTCTCATATCTGTTCAGATAACCGCTGTCTAGTTTGACTCAATTGTGCCTCTATAGTTCTGTTAGAGGCTCGGGCTTCTTGCAGCATCTTTTCAATTTCAACATTTTTTGTGCAAGGGAGTGTAGCTGCTGAGTTAAAGACTCCTTCTGTTTTGGAGAGTTAGATTCAGTAGATATGGCCTTAACCTCTCCTTTCATAGAAGTTTCAGTAGATGAGTACAATGCTGATTAGTGACAACTGTCTCAATAAGCTTGTGAGCCTCTCCAATGGTCTTTCTCATATGTTTGGAACCACCAGCAGAGTGGTCCAGAGACATTTTAGCCATGTCTGAAAGTTCATAGTAGAAGATGTCTAACTGTACCCATTCTGAAAACATTGCAGTGGGACATTTTCTTAGCATTTTTCTATACCTCCCCCAGGCATCATGAAGAGATTCATTATCTCCTTGTTTGAAGCCTTGGATGTCCAGTCTCAGCTGGGTCAGTTTTCTTGGATGGAAGTATTGATTTAAAAACTTATCCACTAGCTGTTTCCAAGTTTTCAAGCTAGATCTGGGCTGGTTAACTAACCACCTCTTTGCTTGGTCCTTTACAACAAAAGGAAATAGCAATAGTCTATAGACATCTTGGTCTACTCCCTCATTGTGTATTGTGTCAGCAATTTTTAAGAAATCTGCCAAGAACTCGGTAGGTTCTTCCTATGAAAGCCCAGAATACTAGCAGTTTTGCTACACTAAAGTCATGAGTTGAGGGTTTAGTTCAAAGCTACTTGCTCTGATGTGGAGTATGTGATGAACGGATAATTTATACCCTTTTTGGCATTGTTTTTACATAGTTTTTGGTACATTTTAGTTAATTTTTATTATATTTTTATTATTTTTTATTCAAAAATCACATTTCTGGACTTTACTATGAGTTCTATGTTTTTTTGTAATTTTAGGTATTTTTTGGCAGAAATTGAGGGACCTGAGAAGAAATCTGATTCAGAGGTTGAGAAAGGACTGCAGATGCTGTTGGATTCTGACCCTCCTACACTCGAAATAGATTTTCTAGAGCTACAGAAACCCAATTGGAGCGCTCTTAATTGTGTTGGAAATTATACATCTTGGGCTTTCCAAGAATATATAATAGTCCATACTTTGCCCGAGATTTGATGGCCTAAACTGGCGTTCAAAGCCAGCCTAAAACTTTCTGGCGTAAAACGCCAGAAATGGCACTAAAACCGGCGTTTAACGCCCAAATTGGCACCCTGGGTGGCGTTTAACTCCAAGGATGGCCTAAGCACGAAAAAGCTTCAATACTCAGCCGAAGCACACACCAAGTGGGCCCCGAAAGTGGATTTCTGCACTTAGTTACTCAATTTCTGTAAACCTAAGTTACTAGTTTAGTATAAAAACTAATTTTAGAGATTTATTTTGTAACTCATGACAATTTTATTTTACATTGTATCTCTAACGGCATGAGTCTCTAAACCCCATTGGTGGGGGTGAGGAGCTCTGCTGTGTCTCAATTGATTAATGCAATTACTACTGTTTTCTATTCAATCACGCTTGATTCTATTCTAAGATACTCATTCGTACTTCAATCCGGAGAAGATGATGATCCGTGACACTCATCATTATTCTCACATTTATGAACGCGTGCCTGACAACCACTCCTGTTCTACATGAGCTCAACGTAGTCACTGGCGATAGCTTGAGTACGTATCTCTTGGGTCTCTGATTCATGGACCAAGTCTGTGAGATCAGAATCTTCGTGGTAGAGGCTAAAACCAATTGGCAGCATTCCTGGGATCCGGAAAGTCTAAACCTTGTCTGTGGTATTCCGATTTCCGAGTAGGATCTGGGAAGGGATGACTGTGACGAGCTTCAAACCTGCAAATGTTGGGCGCAGTGACAGTGTGCAAAAGGATAGAGAGATCCTATTCTAACGCTAGCGGGAACCAACAGATGATTAGCCGTGCGGTAGTTGTACATGGTATTTTTCATCCGAGACGAGAAATCCGACAGTTGATTAGCCGTACAGAGACCATGCCTGGTATTTTTCACTGAGAGGATCATACAGCCTGCCATGGAAGGAAGCCATGCGTGTTTGGAGAAGAAGACAGTAGGAAAGCAGAGATTCAGATGACAGAGCATTTCCGGAACCTCAACCTGTTCCTCATTACTGAATCACAAGTACCTTTTAATTCATGTTATTTACTTTTCATAACAAAATCATTTTTATTATTAATCTCCTGACTAAGATTTACAAGATAACCATAGCTTGCTTCAAGCCGACAATCTCCGTGGGATCGACCCTTACTCACGTAAGGTATTACTTGGACGACCCAGTGCACTTGCTGGTTAGTTGTACAAGTTGTGAAAAGTGTGATTTACAATTTCGTGCACCAAGTTTTTGGCACCGTTGTCGGGGATTGTTCGAGTTTGGACAACTGACGGTTTATCTTGTTGCTTAGATTAGGAAAAATTTATCTTTTTGGTTTAGAGTCACTAAAATTGAATCTTCTATTATTGTTTTTGGTTAAAATTTTAAAATCCTTATTTTTTTTCTAGATTTATTTTTTTCAAAAATTTTAATAAATTTTTAAAAACCAATAACCTCATAATTTAGTCTTCTGTTTGAGTTTAGTTTCATGTTTTAAGTTTGGTGTCAATTACATGTTTTTATTTTCCTTCAATTTTTCGAATTATATGTTCCTTGTTCTTTCTTGATCTTCAAGTTGTTCTTGTTTATTTTCCTTGTTTGATCTTTAGTTTTTCTTGTTTTGTGTTTTTCCTTATTTTTCTTGTGCATTTTCGAATTATTAGTGTCCAAAGTATAAAAATTTTTAAGTTTGGTGTCCTTTGTGTTTTTAATTCCTTAAAAATTTTCAAAAGTTTGTTCTTAGGGTTCATCTTGATCTTCAAAGTGTTATTGGTGTTCATCTTGACATTCAAAGCGTTCTTGTTTGTTTTCCTTGTTTTGATCTAAAAATTCTAAGTTTGGTGTCATTTTATTGTTTTTCTCTTTCCTCATTAAAGTCAAAAATATCTTTTCTCTTTAATTTTAATTGATTTTTTTTCAAAATTTACATTAAAAATTCAGATTTTTATTTTAAAAATTTTATCTTATCTTATCTTAGTTTTAAATCTAAAAAAAATCAAATCTTTTTCAAAATCTTATCTTATCTTATTTCAAATTCAAAATTCAAAATTCAAATTTCAAATTTAAATTTCAAAACTTTTTAATTTAAAAACTTATCTTCTCTTACCTAATTTATCTTATCTTTTCTAATCTCAATTCTTCAAATTATATCTTTTTCAAATCTTTTCTTTTATTTTTTTTTTCTTACAAGTATCTTTAATTTTAAGACATTTTTTTCAAAACTTCCTAACCACCTTCTCTCTCTTCATTTTTCGAAAATCCTTACCAAAAAATTTTCAAATCTTTTTAATTAATTAATTAAGTTAGTTTTCTAATTTCGTTTATTTCCTTTCTTTTTATTTTTATTTTATTTTATTTATTTATTATTTTCGAAATTTGCATCCTTTTATTTATTTACTTTATTTTCAATTTCGTTAAATTAAAAAAAAGAGGAATAAAATTTTTATTTACAATCCACATCATCTCCTTTTCTCCATCATGGACCTAAGTGGAAATGAACAGTCCATAAGGACTCTGGGGTCATATGCTAACCCCACTACTGCTGCATATAAGAGTAGTATCTGTATACCTCCCTATAAGAGCCAGCAACTTTGAGCTAAACCCTCAGCTTATTATCACGGTGCAGCAAAATTGCCAGTATTCCGGTCTTCCACTAGAAGAACCTACTGAGTTTCTGGCACAATTCTTACAAATTGCTGACACAGTACGTGATAAAGAAGTGGATCTGGATGTCTACAGATTATTACTATTTTCATTTGTTGTAAAAGATCAAGCTAAGAGGTGGTTAAATAACCAACCCACAGCAAGCATAAGAACATGGAAACAGTTATCAGACAAATTTCTGAATCAATATTTCCCTCCAAAAAGGATGACACAGCTAAGGCTGGATATCCAAGGCTTTAAACAAGAGGATAATGAATCTCTTTATAATGCCTGGGAGAGGTACAGAGGGATGCTAAGGAAATGCCCCTCTGAAATGTTTTCAGAGTGGGTGCAGTTAGACATCTTCTACTACGGGCTTACTGAAAAGGCCCAGACATCTCTAGACCACTCAGCTGGTGGATCTATACACATGAGAAAGACAATTGAAGAGGCTCAAGAACTCATTGATACAGTTGCTAGAAATCAGCATTTGTACCTAAGAAGTGAGTCTTCCATGAAAGAAGAGGCTAAAGTAGTATCCACTGAACCTAGTCCTCAAGAACAAGTTGCTGAAATCAATCAGCAATTGCTCATCATAACAAAATAGTTTGAAGAATTCAAAGAGATGCTCCAAGACACTAAAAATGCTAACAAGAATATGGAAGCACAATTGAATCAGACAAGACAGCAGCTATCTAAACAGATAACAGAAGAATGCCAAGCTGTTCAATTAAGGAGTGGGAAGACACTGAATGTATCAATCCAAGGCAGCAGAAAACCAAGAAAGGAACAACTGACAAAGGATAACCAAACCACTACCCAAAATCCCTCTAAGGATAGTAAGAGCCCAGAGAGGAATGATGCTGACATTCAAACGCCAGAGAAGGGTGGACAGTTGGCATTAAACGCCCAAGGGACGGCCAATTCTGGCGTCCAAACACCAGAAAAGGGTGGCAATCTGGCGTTAAATGCCACTAAGGGATCATATACCTGCAAGTGTTGATAACAACCCCCTTAAGCAGGCTTCTCCAACCACTTCTGTAGGAAATAAACCTACAGCAACTAAGGTTGAAGAATACAAAGCCAAGATGCCTTATTCTCAGAAACTCCGCCAAGCGGAATAGGATAAACAATTTGCCCTCTTTGCAGACTATCTAAGGACTCTTGAAATAAAGATTCTGTTTGCAGAGGCACTTGAGCAAATACCCTCTTATGCTAAGTTCATGAAAGAGATCTTAAGTCATATGAAGGATTGGAGAGAAACTGAAAAAGTTTTTCTCACTGAAGAATGCATTACAGTCATTCTGAAAAGCTTACCAGAGAAGCTTAGAGATCCGAAAGTTTTATGATACCATGCACATTAGAGGGTGCTTGTACCAAGACGGCTCTATATGATCTTGGGGCAAGTATCAACCTAATACCTGCATCTACTATCAGAAAGCTTGGTTTGACTGATGAAGTTAAACCAACCCGAATATGCCTCCAACTTGCTGATGGCTCCATTAAGATCTCATCAGGCATAATTGAGGACATGATCGTCAAGATTGGGCCATTTTCCTTTCCTATTGACTTTGTAGTGATGGAAATGGAGGAGCACAAGAGTGTAACTCCATTCTAGAAAGACCTTTCCTAGCAACTGGACGAACCCTCATTGACGTCCAAAAAGGGGAGATAACCCTGAGAGTCAATGAGGACGAGTTCAAGTTGAATGCTATCAAAGCAATACAGCATCCAGACACACCAAAAGACTGCCTGAGCACTGATATTATTGACTCCTTGGTGGAAGAGGTCAATATGACTGAGAGTCTCGAATCAGAGCTAGAGGACATTCTTAAAGATGTTCAGCCTGATCTGGAGGAACCAGAGAGAACAGAAGAACCTCTGAAAACTCCTTAGGAAGAGGATAAGCCTCCTAAACCCGAGCTCAAACCACTACTACCATCCCTGAAATATGCATTTCTGGGAGAAGATGACACTTTTTCCGTGATCATAAGCTCTGCTTTAGTGCCACAATAAGAGAAAGCACTAATTCAGGTGCTAAGGACACACAAGATAGCTCTTGGGTGGTCCATAAGTGATCTTAAGCGCATTAGCCCAACAAGATGCATGCACAAGATCCTATTGGAGGATGATGCTAAGCCAGTGGTTCAACCACAGAGGCGGCTAAATCCAGCCATGAAGGAGGTGGTGCAGAAAGAGGTCACTAAGTTACTAGAGGTTGGGATTATTTATCCTATTTCTGACAGCCCCTGGGTGAGCCCTGTCCAAGTTGTCCCTAAGAAGGGAGGCATGACAGTGGTTCATAATGAAAAGAATGAACTGGTTCCTACAAGAACAATTACAGGGTGGTGTATGTGTATTGTCTATAGAAGACTCAATACAGCCACTAGAAAGGATCATTTTCCTTTACCATTCATAGACCAGATTCTGGAGAGACTAGCAGGTCATGAATACTACTGCTTTTTGGATGGCTATTCAGGTTACAACCGAATTGCAGTAGATCCTCAAGACTAAGAGAAAACAGCATTCACATGTCCATCTGGAGTATTTACCTACAGAAGGATGCAATTTGGTCTGTGCAATGCACCTGCAACCTTTCAGAGGTGCATGCTCTCTATTTTCTCTGATATGGTAGAAAATTTTTTGGAAGTCTTCATGGATGACTTCTCAGTATTTGGAGACTCAATCAGCTCCTGTCTTGATCACCTAGCACTTGTTCTGAAAAGGTGCCAAGAGACTAACCTGGTTTTAAACTGGGAAAAATGTCACTTTATGGTGACTGAAGGAATTGTCCTTGGGCACAAAATTTCAAACAAGGGAATAGAGGTGGATCAAGCTAAGGTGGAAGTGATTGAAAAATTACCACCATCTGTCAATGTTAAGGCAATCAAAAGCTTTCTGGGGCATGCAGGATTCTATAGGAGGTTTATAAAGGATTTTTCAAAAATCACAAAACCTCTGAGCAATCTGCTAGCTGCTGACACGCCATTTGTCTTTGACACAGAGTGTCTGCAGGCATTTGAGACTCTGAAAGCTAAGCTGGTCATAGCACCAGTCATTTCTACACCAGACTGGACATTACCATTTGAACTAATGTGTAATGCCAGTGACCATGCCATTGGTGCCATATTGGAACAAAGGCATAATAAGCTTCTGTACATCATTTACTATGCTAGCCGTGTTCTGAATGACGCATAGAAGAATTACACAACCACAGAAAAAGAGTTGCTTGCGGTGGTTTATGCCATTGACAAGTTCAGATCTTATTTAGTGGGATCAAAAGTGATTGTGTACACTGACCATACTGCTCTAAAATATCTCCTCACAAAGTAGGATTCAAAACCCAGGCTCATAAGATGGGTGTTGCTTCTGCAAGAGTTTGATATAGAAATAAGAGATAGAAAGGGGACAGAGAACCAGGTAGCTGATCACCTGTCCCGGATAGAACAGTAGCAGGAGCATCCCTCCCTCCTACTAAGATCTCTGAAACCTTCCCGGATGAGCAACTCTTTGCCATTCAGGAAGTACCATGGTTTGTAGATATTGCAAATTATAAAGCTGTAAGATTCATACCCAAAGAGTACAGTAAGCAGCAAACGAAAAAATTGATTTCTGATGCAAAGTACTACTTGTGGGATGAACCGTATCTCTTTAAGAGGTGTGCAGATGGAATGATCCGTAGATGTGTGCCTAGAGAAGAGGCACAGAAGATCCTATGGCATTTCCATGGATCATAATATGAAGGACATTTTGGAGGTGAGCGAACAGCCACCAAGGTTTTCCAATGTGGCTTCTACTGGTCTACCCTCTATAGAGACTCCCGAGAGTTTGTACGTAACTGTGACAGTTGCCAGAGAGCTGGTAATCTGCCTCACGATTATGCCATGCCTCAGTAAGAGATCCTAGAGATTGAGTTATTTGATGTATGAGGTATTGACTTCATGGGACCTTTTCCACTATCTTACTGAAACACTTATATTCTGGTGGCAGTAGATTATGTATCTAAATGGGTAGAGGTAATTGCAACACCCACTAATGATACTAAGACAGTGATGAAGTTCCTCCAGAAGAATATCTTCAGCAGGTTCGGTGTCCCTAGGATACTGATCAGTGATGGAGGCACTCATTTTTGCAATAAATAGCTTGACTCTGCTCTGGTCCGATATGGAATTAACCATAAAGTGGCAACTCCATATCATCCACAGCCAAATGGGCAGGCTGAAGTCTCAAATAGAGAACTAAAATAGATCCTGGAACGGACTGTAAGTACCCGTAGAAAGGATTGGGCAAGAGGTTTGGATGATGCTCTGTGGGCATACAGAACAATATTCAAAACTCCTATAGGAACCTCTCCATATCAGTTGGTGTATGAAAAAGCTTGTCATCTGCCAGTAGAACTAGAACACAAGGCTTACTGGGCAACCAGGTTCCTAAACCTTGATGCTAAGGTAGCTGGAGAGAAAAGATTACTCCAGTTAAATGAGTTGGAAGAGTTCAGACTCAATGCTTTCGAAAATGCTAAAATTTATAAAGAGAAAGCAAAAAGATGGCATGACAAAAGGCTATCATCTAGAGTCTTTGAGCCAGGACAGAAGGTCCTGCTGTTTAACTCTAGGCTCAGATTATTCCCTGGGAAATTGAAATCCCGGTGGAGGGGACCATATGTGATTACAAGTGTGTCACCATATGGTTATGTAGAGCTTCAAGATATTGATTCTGACAAAAGGTTCATTGTTAATGGACAGAGAATCAAACATTATCTTGAAGGCAATGTTGAGCAAGAATGCTCAAAACTGAGACTAAATTAAAAGCTCAGTAAAAGTCCAGCTAATGACAGTAAAGAAGCACTTGCTGGGAGGCAACTCAGCCATTAGCAAAGGTTTTATTATTTAAATAATAATTATACGAGTTTAATATAATTTATTTTAAGGTTGATGATCATGTGGAGTCACAAAAACAGCTACAGAATTAAAGCAGAATAAAAAACAGCATAAAAAATAGGACACCCTAGAGGACAGGCTTACTGGCATTTAAACGCCAGTAAGAATAACAGAATGGGCATTTAACGCCCATACTGGCAGCATTCTGGGCGTTAAACGCCAGAATGGGCAACATTCTGGGCGTTTAACGCCAGAAATGGCAGCATTTTGGGCGTTTAGAAAAATGCCCAGTAAGGAAGGATTCCTGGCGTTTAACGCCAGTCAGGGTATCTGGCTGGGCGTTAAACGCCCAAAGAGGTAGCCAAGTGGGCGTTAAACTCCAGAAATGGTAGCATTCTGGGCATTTAACGCCAGGATGGCACAAGGGAGGTAATTTTGCTTCCAATTCGATTTTTTTTTTCAATTTTTCATGTTTTAGTTCATAATTTTTTGCATCAAACATATTTTAAACATTCATCTTTCAATTTCTATTTTCAAAAATTAATAATCTTTCCAATTCTTTTTAATTCTTTTTCAATTATCTTCAATTCCTTTCAAAACGTTTTCAAAACTTACATATCTTTTCAAATTCTTTTCAACTCTTTTTAATTTTTCTTGCATACAATAATAAGTTTTCAAAATTAATTGCATCATTCTTCTTCTACTCCCTTCTATCTTATTTTGCTCAAGGATGAGTGATAAACTACTATTTTATGGTTTATCTTGTTCTCATTTGAGTGGTTTTTATCAACTCTTCACCCACTTATTCATACTATTCGCATGTTTTACGTTTTTCTTTCTAATTTTGTGCTATAATTGAAAACATGCTTCTTTGACCTTTAAATTTCTAACTTCAATCCTCTCTTATTACCATTAGATTCCTTGATATGTGTGTTAAGTGACTTCAGGGATTATAGGGCAAGAATGGCTTAGAGGATGGAAAAGAAGCATGCAAAAGTGGAAGGAATACAAGAAGTTGAAGAAATTGCTAAGCTGTCAGCCTGACCTCTTTGCACTCAAATGGACATAACTTGAGCTACAGAGGTCCAAATGATGCGGTTCTAGTTGCATTAGAAAGCTAACGTCTGGGGCTTCGATTTGAGATATAATTTGTTAGAGTGGCCATACTGCTAGGCGACGCGAACACATGATCCACGCGGACGCATTGCAGTGACGAAAAACCAGCGTAGCTAAATTCGTAAATAGCGACTTTTGGGCTGTTTCTGACCCAGTTTTCGGCCCAGAAAACACAGATCAGAGGCTATAAAGTGAGGGAATCCATTAATTCATTATCATGCTTTAATAATTCATAATTTTAGTTTTTAGATATAATTTTTAGAGAGAGAAGCTCTCTCCTCTCTCTTAGGATTTAGGATTAGGATTTTTAGAAATTAGGATTTATCTCATCTTCACACAGGTTCAATATTTCTTTTACTTTATATTTCTCTTCCACTTTGAGATACTTTAATGCTTTTATTTGTATTTGATTTATGTTGCCCATTTGCCTTATGAATATTGTCCATGTTAGATTTTATTGCTTTGAATGTATGTTATTTGAGGTATTTCAGATCTAAGATTCATATTTAGCTTTTTTATATTATTGGCTTTAATTGATTAACTGGAAGCTCTTGAGTTATCAACTATTCATGATTAATTGTTATGTCGGCTAATTAACTGGAATTCCACTAACTCTAGTCTTCCCTTAGGAGTTGGCTAGGACTTGGGAAATCTAACCAATTGGTTCACTTGACTTTCCCTTGATTACGCAAAGGTTAACTAAGTGGGATTAACTTCCATTCTTATAGGAGTAACTAGGATAGGACTTCCGAATTTTCATATCTTGCCAAGAGTTTATTTTATAGTTAATTATTTATTTTATTTGTCATTTAATTTACTTGTTCCTCACTTTCAAAACCCCAATTTACAAAACCCATAACCAATAATAAGAACATACCTCCCTGCAATTTCTTGAGAAGACGACCCGAGGTTTGAATACTCGGTTATCAAATTTAAAAAGGGTTTGTTACTTGTGACAACCAAAACGTTTATAAGAAAGGTTGATTGCTTGGTTTAGTAACTATACTTACAACGAGAGTTTACTATAACTTCTAAACCACCAATCTTCAGTTCTTCAAAATGGCGCCGTTGCCAGAGAATTGCAAACGTGTGCCTTATTATTGGTTATTGTAAATATCTTTCAAAAAATTTTTTTTTTCAAAAATTATATCTTTTCAAAATACTTTCTTTTTGTTAGTTTCTATTTTTATTTTCTCTCATTACTATGAACTCTCACCCCTTTGGCTATGAGTCTGGTTATCACTATGTTTCAGGAAGAGGAAGCTATAACAGGAATATGCATCAAGGTCAAAGCAATCAAAGATGGACAGAGCCAAGAGGATCTGATCAACCCTTTAGGCAACAACACCCTCCTAGATATCATAGACAAAGACCACTCTACAATGCATACCAAAATGATAGATATCCTCAACATGACTTTGAACCACCACACTCACAAGCCCCTTTTCCGCCACTCACCTCCATATGACCCTAACACATATCCACCATACCAACCACCCTATGAACCGTATGAACCATATGTAGAACCACCCCAATTTCACCCCAATTACTCCCAAGAACCACCATTGCCAATTTTTGGATCGACCCAAGAATCACAGGCTCGCCTCAAGGAATCAGTAGATCAATTTCATGTAACCCTTCATCAACTGGAGCAAGCGATAAATCAATTAGCTTCCCGACGTTCGGACACTCAAGGAACCCCATGGCTTCATGTGGGCAATCTAATGAAGAACGTAGCATGAAGGAGACATTAGAAACTCCGGTGGACAGTAAGAAGCATGAATTTGTACTGGAACAAGTGGAGGAAGCCGAAATTATTGAAGAGGAAGAGGAAGCAGTGGTTGAAGACTTAGGAGATGCTGAACCTCCATGGGAAAGTCAAGTTATAGAACCTCCTTCAAAAACGTTTGAAACTGATGTTGAGGAGGGTGTACAACCTCCAAAGCATATCATGGTTGAAGACTTTGAGGGAGACGATCAAGAGGTGGATTCAATCATTAATGAATTCTTATCTACATTTGAATCCTCTCCCATTGGACTTGACATGGAGATTAAAGAAGAAGAAGCACAAGCTCCCATGCCCTTGGTGAACAATGAAGAAGAAATTGAATCACAAGAAAGATACCAAGAGGAAGAGATTGAAATTGAGGAAGCTTGCAAAGAGGTGGAAGTTGTCAGAGAAGAGTACAAGGGAGTGGAGCTTCCACGTTCATTCCAAACACCTCCCCCTAAGTTGCCATTATCCTTCACAACATTCAAGTGGGTAAAATTCATATCCCTTAGCTTTCTAATTCCACTTGAATATGGGCTACTAGAGACGGATGGTCAACTTAGAGCTCTTTGTGGCATTAAGAGCAAGAGAAAGATGATCAGTGGTAAGAATTGTCCTGCAAAGTTCATTATGGTTGGAAGCTCAAAGTTTAAACGCAAAGGTTGGTATAGAGCTCAGCTGAATGGGTCTAGGAAGTTGTTTGGCTGCTTCAGTGAGAATTCAGACTGATTACCACCTGGATGGAACAATATTGCTCAACAAGAAGACAGGTGCAAAAGCAAGGTTTGGGACCCCGGAATTCAATCTAGAAATCAATACTCTTGGGGCCTTGTTACTTGCTTTAGCTTGCTTGAAGGCTCTCTGCGCCTAGTTTGGGACCCCGGAGGCTGTTGGAATTCCAAACACTGGTGGAGATTCTTGGATGAATACAAGCACAAGCCGCCATAACAAGAAGCTCACCAAATGTCCAACTTAAGGACTTTAACTAAAAGTGCTGGGTGGGAGACAACCCACCATGGTATGATCGTTTCTTCTTCAGTTTGAATTTTTGTCTATTTTTGAATTTTTATTGAACCTGGAATTTTCACATGACATTCATTGCATTTTGCATTCTGCATACTGCATTATAAAAAAAATTTTCACGCACGCGATGCGACAGCGTTGCCGACGCGTCCGCGTCATATGTGCGTTTGGAAGAAAATAAATGTGAACAGAGAGTCACGCGAGAGCGTGGCTGGAGGCGTGCCTTTGGCACAATTTGACCGACGCGATCGTGTCGTTGACGCGTCCGTGTCATGTGGGAAAAATGCCTCCCACGCGTCCGCATCACCCACGCAAACGCGTGCCTTGAAATCGACGTAAAAAGGGTGTATAGCCAAAAGTTGAGCTAGAATTGGGCTGGACTCGTGCTAGACGCACAAGCCCTACCACGCGTACGCGTGCCCCACGCGTCTGCGCCATTTTCATAATTTAGCCATCTACGCGATCGCGTCGACCACGCGACCGCGTCACCCTGGAATTTGGCAATAATGAATTTTGAACAGAGAGTTGTGCGAGCGCGAGGCTGCCCTCGCGCCAGTAGCACAAAATGCGTCACGCGTCTGTGTGATTGACGCGACCGCGTCGATTAATTTCAGTACAAGTCACGCGACCGCGTCCGCATCGCTTGCACCACACAGCTTACCCTAAATTGCCAAAATATCTTATCTTTTCTTCCCCAATCCTAATTTTTCCTCCCTCCTTTCTTCCTTACTTCTTTCTTCCCTTCCTTCCCTTCTCATTCTTCTTCTCTTTCATTTTATTTATTTGCATATTCCATTCATTGCATTTTAATTTAGTGTATATTCTTCCTTCTTTTCTAAATTCATTATTTTTTCTTTGATGTTGAATTTTCTTATTTAACTGTTGCATCTTCTCTTGAATTATTTTGGGTGCTTAGTGACTTGTTTTATTCTGGTTAGGTAATATTATTTATATCAATGCCAATCTTTTATACCTGTATCACTTTTGCATTGACATGAATTTATATTATCTCTCCTTACCCACACTCTCTTCCCTCATTTTTGTAAATTTTTACATTATTGATATGTCATATGTCTCTACTGTTTTCTCACTTGCATGTTGTAGCTACCATGCAATTGAGACCCCCATTATTTGGCATTTACCCACCCAGACTTTATTTATATTCTTATTTTTATTTCTGGGTTAGTTTTTCTTCTTTTCCCTCTTCTTTCAGGATGGCCACCACAAAGGGAGAGGAAAAGCTTCTTACTGGGGAGACAAACAAGTTCATCTGCTCAATCTTTGGAGAAAGACATCAGTTGGAGCAGCCCGTCCACTTATACATCTTAGCATGCACCGAGGACGGTGCAATCTTTAAGTGTGAAAAAGTCGATATCGATCTCCATGGGTTAGTTATTTTTTGACTCAACACCAATGTTTAAACTTCTCTGTAGTTAGTTCTTGCATTTGCATGTTTGATTGCATTATAGTTAGATTTTGTGCATATTTTACCACCACTTGGTTGAAGTAATAAATTTCTTTTCAAGACTTTATTTTATAATATTTCACTAATTTAAATCAAAATTTAAATGTTAAATTTGTTTGGAAGTTGTATTTGGAACATAGTTAAAAGCTAGAACACACAACCTGTGATATTTGAGCTTATTTACATGGTTACATTTTTTAACCATAAATATTTTATTCTTGTGTGTTTTCTTCTCTATAACTGCAATCTTTACTTTGTTCCATTCTATATGTCCATTATTTAGTGTATTTACATGTTTGCATATGATTGAGGCCATTATTTGATTTTAGCTCACTTATCCCAAATAAGCCTACCCTTTACATCACCCTTGTTAGCCCCCTTGAGCCTTTTAATCCCCTTCTGCTCTATAACCACATCACTAGCTTTAAGCAGAAAAACAAAAGTAAAAATCCCAAATTGAATCTTTGGTTAGCTTAAGATAGAGATTATGTATCAACTAAGTGTGGGGAAACTATGGGAACAAGGGTTAATAAAGGGAATGTATCATGTTGTTAATTTTGAAGATTGAAAAATTTGGGAACCTACTCATGTAAAACAGAAAATCAAAAATTCCATATGCATTGATATGATATTTCTGTTTTTACTTTTCAAAAAAAAAGAGAGAAAAAAAATATATTCAATAAATAAATAAATAAATAAATAAGGGGACAAAATTACCCCAATGTTAAGTCTAATGAAAAATCAATGCATATGTGATACAAGTTAAGAGAAAAGTTGATACATGAGTATGTGAAATATGCAAAAGTGGGAAAATTATGGGTAGCTAGGCATGACATAGAATTATATAGAGTATACGTATGTTAGGTGGAAGTTTAGGTTAATTAAAGATTCATATTATAGCTCACTTGGCCATACATATGTCCTCACCCTTACCTTAGCCCCATTACAACTTTGAAAAGACCTCATGATGTTTGCATTGGTACATTGAATACTTGTTGATTGGTTAGATGAAGAACAAGGTTTAGAAAGCATGATTAGAGAAGAGTAGAGTGAATTACCCTATACACTTGAGAGATTAGAGTGCATATACACTACCAGTGAATGTTCAATGCTTGATTCTATGTCCCCTGCTTTCATGAGCTATCTTCTTACAAGTTTACTTGCTTTCTATTGTATGATTTGAATTAGTGGAATTTGAATTACTTTTGTCTTGAAGAACTTATTTACTCTTAACCAAGTAAGTAAAAGCATTTAGCATGTAGTTACATTCATAGGTTGCATTTCATGCATTCTACCATTCCTCTTCACTTTTATAGCTTCTCTTGAGCTTAGCATGAGGACATGCTAATGTTTAAGTGTGGGAAGGTTGATAAACCACTATTTCATGGTTTATCTTGTGCTCAATTGAGTGGTTTTTATCAACTCTTCACCCACTTATTCATACTATTCGCATGTTTTACGTTTTCCTTCCTGATTTTGTGCTATAATTGAAAACATGCTTCTTTGACCTTTAAATTACTAACTTCAATCCTCTCTTATTACCATTAGATGCCTTGATATGTGTATTAAGTGACTTCAGGGATTATAGGGCAGGAATGGCTTAGAGGATGGAAAGGAAGCATGCAAAAGTGGAAGGAATACAAGAAGTTGAAGAAACTGCTAAGCTGTCAGCCTGACCTCTTTGCACTCAAATGAACATAACTTGAGCTACAGAGGTCCAAATGATGCGGTTCTAGTTGCGTTAGAAAGCTAACGTCCGGGGCTTCGATTTGATATATAATTTCCCATAGTGGCCATACCTCTAGGCGACGTGAACGCGTGATCCACGCGGACGTATCGCAGTGACGAAAAACCAGCGTAGCTAAATTCGTAAACAGCGACTTCTGGGCTGTTTCTGACCCAGTTTTCGGCCCAGAAAATACAGATCAGAGGCTATAAAGTGGGGGAATCCATTAATTCATTATCTTGCTTTCATAATTCATAATTTTAGTTTTTAGATGTAGTTTTTAGAGAGAGAGGCTCTCTCCTCTCTCTTAGGATTTAGGATTAGGATTTTTAGAAATTAGGATTTATCTCATCTTCACACAGGTTCAATATTTCTTTTACTTTATATTTCTCTTCCACTTTGAGATACTTTAATGCTTTTATTTGTATTTGATTTATGTTGCCCATTTGCCTTATGAATATTGTCCATGTTAGATTTTATTACTTCGAATGTATGTTATTTGAGGTATTTCAGATCTAAGATTCATATTTAGCTTTTTTATATTATTGACTTTAATTAATTAACTGGAAGCTCTTGAGTTATCAACTATTCATGATTAATTGTTATGTCGGCTAATTAACTGGAATTCCACTAACTCTAGTCTTCCCTTAGGAGTTGGCTAGGACTTGGGAAATCTAACCAATTGGTTCACTTGACTTTCCCTTGATTATGCAAAGGTTAACTAAGTGGGATTAACTTCCATTCTTATAGGAGTAACTAGGATAGGACTTCCGAATTTTCATATCTTGCCAAGAGTTTATTTTATAGTTAATTATTTATTTTATTTGTCATTTAATTTACTTGTTCCTCACTTTCAAAACCCCAATTTACGAAACCCATAACCAATAATAAGAACATACCTCCCTGCAATTTCTTGAGAAGACGACCCGAGGTTTGAATACTCGGTTATCAAATTTAAAAAGGGTTTGTTACTTGTGACAACCAAAACGTTTATAAGAAAGGTTGATTGCTTGGTTTATTAACTATACTTACAACGAGAGTTTACTATAACTTCTAAACCACCAATCTTCAGCTTCTTGCTTTCCATAACCACTAATGGCACCTGAGGCCAGAGAAACCTCTAGGAAGAGGAGCAACAAAGACAAGGAAGAGACATAGAGGAGCTCAAGAACTCCATTGGTTTTTCAAGAGGAAGAAAGAGCCACCATCACTAAGGTGGACTCGTTCTTTAATCTCCTTGTTCTTATTCCTCTGTTTTTTTTATCTTTTTATGCTTTATGTTTATCTATGTTTGTGTTATTATTACATGATCATTAGTATCTAGTGCCTATGCTTTAAAGATATAAATATCCCATGAATCATTCACCTTTCTTAAATGAAAAATGTTTTCTGAAAAAGAAAAAGAAGTACATGAATTTCAAATTTTAAATAGTTTAATTATTTTGATGTGGTGGCTATACTTTTTGTTTTCTGAATAAATGCTTGAACAGTGCATATTTTATATAGTGAAGTTTATGAATGTTAAAATTGTTGGCTCTTGAAAGAATAATGGAAAAAGAGAAATGTTATTGATAATCTGAAAAATCATAAAATTGATTATTGAAGCAAGAAAAAACAGTGAAAAGCAAAAGCTTGCAAATAAATAAATAAATAAATAAATAAATGGCAAAAAAAAGCAAGCAGGAAAAGCCAATAGCTCTTTAAACCAAAAGGCAAGAGCAAAAAGCCAATAACCCTTTAAACCAAAAAGCAAGGGTAAAAAGGATCCAAGGCTTTGAGCATTAATGGATAGGAGGGCCCACAGGAATAAAATCCTGGCCTAAGCGGCTAAATCAAGCTGTCCCTAACCATGTGCTTGTGGCGTGAAGGTGTCAAGTGAAAAGCTTGAGACTGAGCGGTTAAAGTCGTGGTCCAAAGCAAAAGGAGTGTGCTTAAGAGCTCTTGACACCTTTAACTGGGGACTCTAGCAAAGTTGAGTCACAATCTGAAAAGGTTCACCCAGTTATGTGTCTGTTGCATTTATGTATCCGGTAGTAATACTGAAAAACAAAATGCTTAGGGTCACGACCAAGACTCATAAAGTAACTGTGTTCAAGAATAAACATACTGAACTAGGAGAATCAATAACACTATCTGAATTCTGAGTTCCTATAGATGCCAATCATTCTGAACTTCAAAGGATAAAGTGAGATGCCAAAACTGTTCAGAAGCAAAAAGCTACTAGCGCCGCTCATCTAATTAAAACTGATATTCATAGATGTTTTTGGAATTTATTGTATATTCTCTTCTTTTTATCCTATTTTGTTTTTAGTTGCTTGGGGACAAGCAACAATTTAAATTTGGTGTTGTGATGAGCGGATAATTTATACCCTTTTTGGCATTGTTTTTACATAGTTTTTAGTACATTTTAGTTACTTTTTATTATATTTTTATTAGTTTTTATTCAAAAATTACATTTCTGGGCTTTACTATGAGTTTGTGTGTTTTTCTATAATTTCAGGTATTTTCTGGCTGAAATTGAGGGACCTGAGCAAAAATTTGATTCAGAGGTTGAGAAAGGATTGCATATGCTGTTGGATTCTGATCTTCCTGCACTCAAAATAAATTTTTTGGAGTTAGAGAGGTCCAATGGGCGCGCTCTCAACTGCGTTGGAAAGTAGACATCTTGGGCTTTCCAGTAATATATAATAGTCTATACTTTACCCGAGATTTGATGGCCCAAACTGGCGTCCAAAGCCAGCCTAAAACTTTCTGGCGTAAAATGCCAGAACTGGCACTAAAACCGGCGTTTAACGCCCAAATTGGCACCCTGGGTGGCGTTTAACTCTAAGGATGGCCTAAGCACGAAAAAGCTTCAATGCTCATCCCAAGCACACACCAAATGGGCCCCGGAAGTGGATTTCTGCACTATCTGCACTTAGTTACTCAATTTCTGTAAACCTAAGTTACTAGTTTAATATAAAAACTACTTTTAGAGATTTATTTTGTAACTCATGATAATTTTATTTTACATTGTATCTCTGACGACATGAGTCTCTAAACCCCATTGGTGGGGTGAGGAGCTCTGCTGTGTCTCAATGGATTAATGCAATTACTACTGTTTTCTATTCAATCACGCTTGATTCTATTCTAAGATACTCATTCGTACTTCAATCCGGAGAAGATGATGATCCGTGACACCCATCATTATTCTCACATTTATGAATGCGTGCCTGACAACCACTTCCGTTCTACATGAGCTCAACGTAGTCACTGGGCGACAGCTTGAGTGCGTATCTCTTATGTCTCTGATTCACTAACTGAGTCCGTGAGATCAGAATCTTCGTGGTAGAGGCTAGAACCAATTGGCATCATTCCTGGGATCCGGAAAGTCTAAACCTTGTCTGTGGTATTCCAAGTAGGATCTGGGAAGGGATGACTATGACGAGCTTCAAACCTGCGAATGTTGGGCGCAGTGACAGTGTGCAAAAGGATAGAGAGATCCTATTCTGACACTAGCGGGAACCAACAGATGATTAGCCGTGCGGTAGCTATACATGGTATTTTTCATCCGACACGAGAAATCTGACAGTTGATTAGCCGTACAGAGACTGTGCCTGGTATTTTTCACTGAGAGGATCATACAGCCTGCCATGGAAGGAAGCCATGCGTGTTTGGAGAAAAAGACAGTAGGAAAGCAGAGATTCAGATGACAGAGCATCTCCGGAACCTCAACCTGTTCCTCATTACTGAATCACAAGTACCTTTTAATTCATGTTATTTACTTTTCATAACAAAATCATTTTTATTATTAATCTCCTGACTAAGATTTACAATATAACCATAGCTTGCTTCAAGCCAGCAATCTCCGTGGGTTCGACCCTTACTCACGTAAGGTATTACTTGGACGACCCAGTGCACTTGCTGGTTAACTGTACGAGTTGTGAAAAGTGTAATTTACAATTTCGTGCACTAGTATGCTAATACTTCTTCTATAGAAGTCAGTAGTGTGGTTTGTATAGGACTCCTGAGTTCTTCTGAACTCTTCATTCCTATTTGGGTTCATGATGAAGAAAGGTAGGAGAAGAAAAAGAATTAAGGAATAAGATGTAAATTATGATTAAAATATTTTTGTTTTTGTTTTAATTATTAATTAAATTCAAAAATAAAGATTAATTAATTAAAAAGAATTAAAAATTAATAAATGAATTTCGAAAAAGAAGAGAGAGAAAGAGAAGAAGAAATTTCGAAAATTAGAAGAGAGAGGAATTAGTTGGGAAGTTTTGAAAAAGAAGAGAAAATAAATAACTAATTAAGAAAGATTTAAACAAGATAAGATAGAAGATTAGAAAAGATTTGATTTTGAAAATATTTGAAAAGGTCAACGAAGATAAGATAAGAATTGAAAATATTTGAAAAGGATTTAATTTTAAAATTTAAAAGAAGATAAGAAAAGATTTTAAATTAAAGATAAGATAAGGTAGGTAAGAAAGATAAGATAAGGAAGTTAAGAAAAGATAAGTTTTAAAATTAAAAAGATTTAAATTTAAAATTTAAAATTTGAAATTTAAAATTTAAAATTTGAATTTTGAAATTTGAATTTTAAATTTTGAAATTTTGAATTTTGAAATTTGAAAAGTGGTTTAGTTTTGTAAATTAAAAAAAAAAGAAAATTACATAGTTTTGTAGTTTCAAAATAATTAAATTAGACTTTTAAAGTATTCTAAATTTAATTTATTCAATCTTATTTTTTTTCAAAGTATTTAACTTTCATAGCTGATGCGTGACCATCTTATACCCCTTTTTTTTAATTGTTTTCATATTATTTTATTTAGATTTTATTAAGTTTTATTATATTTTAGTGTAAATTTCACTTTTGGATACTACTTTAAGTTTTTCTTGTATTTTTATGGTTTTAGGTGAAATTCAGAGCAGTTTAGAGAAGTCTGGAGAAAGAAACGAAAAAGCTTCCAACTCCCCCCTTGGGCACTGAATGCCCAATCTAGCCTTCACTGCCAGCAATGGGGCTAAAGTCAAAAGCGCTCACTCACTCTTGGGCGTTCAACGCCCAAAGCTGTTCGAGCCATTCACCAATTGGGCCTCCAAGTGGATTTCGCACTCTTTAGGCTTATCTTATCTTATCTTTGTAATTTTTATTTTAAAATAATATCTTTTAGATTTAGCATTTATTATTAGGTTAGTATATATAGGAGGAGATCCATTAGGTTTGGAGATCTTCTTCCCCCGTGCTTTTTAAAAACCTATATTCTTTGTAAAGTTATGAGCAACTAAACCTCCCGATTAAGGTTAGGAGCTCTGTTTATTTTAATGGATTAATATTATTACTTTTCTATTTTAATATATATTTAATTCAATTCTAAGGTGTGTTTTCATTCTTAATCTGAATGAAACTGAGTGGAACGGAAGTTTGACCCTTTTTCTACATGAGTTCTTGCGAGTGGCTGACGGGATAGCAAGGAACTACAGCTTGAGAACACACCTCCTAGATGGCTAATCCACAACTCGTTGGGAGCATGGAAACATCTGTTTAGCCGGAATCTGGGGTGATTAGTGCCTTTGTGGTATAAACTATAATACTGAACTTTACCCTCGTCCGAATCGAATGACTACTGACCCTGTCGTTTGATAAGGATAAGAGGAGATTAAATTATTAAGGAATTAGGGTTTAATCACTTACAGTTTTTCATTGAATGAATCATTAATTGTTAAGATAGTGAGTAAGAATTCTTAATCCGAAAAGATAAACATCTTCGAGACCTTAACTGTCTTCTTTATATTGATTTTACACCAACCTTTACTTACTTTTCTTATTTCATTGCTTTATGCGTTTACACCAACATCGGTTGTCTTGTTGCTTAGATTAGGTATTTTCCTTGGTTTTTGTTTAATTGTTTTTCTTTTGATTTTCGAAACTCTAACTTGTTTATCTTCTTAAGTTTTGATTTTTTCTTGTTTTTCTTTTCTTAATTTTCAATTTCATCTTGTTTATCTTTTCTTGATATTCAAATTTTATTTTAGTTATTTTAAAGTTTGGTGTTTTCTTTTTCTTTCTTCTTGAATTTCAAAATAAAAAAATCTTTCTTTTGAATTTTCAAAAATTTTAGATTAATTCATAGATCTTTATTTTATCTTAATTTAATTTCAATTTTTAAGTTTGGTGTTCCGTTGGTGATCTTTTTGTTTAATTTAACTTTCTTTTTAATTTTCGAATCATATTTTGTTTATCTCTCTTGATTTTTGATCTTTATCTTATTTATCATTTTCTTTATTTTCAAATTTCATGTTAGTTATTTTAATTTAAATTCAAATTTTAAGTTTGGTGTTTCTTTAGTTTATCTTTTTCTTTCTTTTTGAATTTCAAAAAAATTTTTTAAAACCTTTTCTTTTAAATGTTCGAATTTATAAGTCAAATCTTGCATCTTTATCTTATTCAAATTTCAAATTCAGTTTTTCGTTAGTATTTTTCTTTTCTTGTTGAAATTCTAAAATCCTTAAATCTTTTTTTTTCCTAATTTTCAAAAATTTTTAGGTAAATTTTTGCATTCTTGTTTCGATTTTTTTTATTAATTGGCTACTTCACTTTATTTTATTTCTTTTAGGATATCTCACTGGGAGCTCTCTATACTCTGACATAGAAACTCCACCTTTTATGAGCAGGAACAGGGACAAAGAACCCCTTCTTGATTTTGATCCTAAACCTGAGAGGACCTTAAGGTGGTGTTTGCAACAAACCCAAGCTTACAAAGCTAGAGAGAATCTCACAGAATCTTTTGAGAAGGAAGCTGAAGAGACCACTATGACAGCCAACAATCCAAACACTGGAGAGGAGGCATGGAAGGTGCTTGGCTCATACACTGCACCTACATCTGACTTCTATGGGCGCAACATATCTATACCTGCCATAGGTGCCAATAATTTAGAGCTCAAGCCTTAACTGGTCATTCGGTTTCAACAGAATTGTCAGTTTCATGGACTCCCGCAAGAGGACTCCAACAAGTTCATATCTAATTTCCTGCAGATCTGTTATACGGTCAAGACGAATAGAGTGAACCCTGAGGTTTATAAGCTCATGCTCTTTCCTTTTGATGTAAGGGATAGAGCAAGGTTGTGGCTGGATTCTCAGTCCAAGGAGAGCCTGGACACTTGGGACAAGGTGGTTATAGGATTTCTGACCAAGTTTTTTTCACCCCAGAAGCTAAGTAAACTTAGAGTGAAAGTCCAGACCTTCAGACAGAAAGAGGGAGAGTCCCTCTATGAAGCCTAGGAGAGATATAAACAATTGATCAGGAGATGCCCTCCTAACATGATTTTCGAATGGACCACGCTAGAGATTTTTTATAATGGTCTATCTGAGACGGCAAAGATGTCACTGGATCACTCTGCTGGAGGCTCCCTACACATGAAGAAGACGCCTGAAGAAGCGATTGAGCCCATTGAGATGGTTGCCAACAACCAGTATATGTACACTTCTGAGAGGAACCCTGTGCATACTGAGATTACTCAAAAGAGAGGAGTCATGGAAGTGGACACACTGGATGCCATTATGGCATAGAATAAGCTGATGTCCCAACAGATTAGCATGATCACTCAACACCTAAGTGGGATGCAGGTTTCAACTGTTAATACTCAAGATGCATCCTACGAAGGAGACGTAGGTGACTTTGCTCAGACCACCATGGAGGAAGTAAATTACATGGAAAATTCCTCTAGAAATCCCAATAATGATCCCTATGCAAATACTTTCAATCAAAGATGGAGAAATCACCTTAAGTTTAGGTGGAGAGAGTAGCTGAGGCCTCACCAAGGCTTCAACAATAATTAGGGTGGAACCAATCAAAATAGGTTTAATAACAGACAGTTTCAACCCTCTCAGCAGCAGTTAGAAATGCCTCAACAAAGCCTCTCTGACTTAGTCACAATAGTTTCTAACCTCTCCAAGACCACTATAGTTTCATGTAAGAAGCCCGGTCTTCAATTAGGAACTTCGAGATACAAGTGGATCAGTTGAGCAAAAGGATACCCGAGGGACCCTCCAACACTCTTCCAAGCAACACAGAGGTAAATCCAAGGGAAGAGTGCAAAGCCCTCACTATGGGAGAAGAGGACGAAAACAACGAGAAGCATACTGCTGAAGATCCGAAGGAGAACAAGGCTCAAGAGGAGACTGTGAGTGCACTTAAAGAATGAGCAAAAGGTGCAACCCTCTATAAACGTGCAAAAGGTGACTGAGAATGAGCAAATTGCTCAATTCTTGGCAATCTTCAAGAAGTTACAAATCAATATTTCTTTTGCTGAGGTGTTGGAGAAGAAACCTCCCTATATGGCCTATCTAAAAAACACATTCTCTGAAAAAAATGCCTTGAAGGAAGATGAAATTGTGGTGCTGACCAAGGAGTGCAGTGCCCTTGTACAAAGAAAGCTACCTCGGAAGATGCCAGATCCTAGAAGCTTCCTGATTCCCTGCACTATAGGGACCATTATGTTTGAGAAGGTACTATGCAACCTTAGATCAAGCATAAATCTGATGCCTCTCTTTGTAATGAAGAAGCGGGGGATCCAAGAGGTAAAGCCCACAAGGATCTCACTAGAGATAGCAGACAAGTGCCTAAAACGGGCATATGGAATGGTGGAGAACATCCTTGTAAAGGTTGAAGACCTTTACCTCCTTGCAGACTTCGTGATACTTGACACTGGAGAGGACAAGAACGACTCTATCATCCTTGGATGACCTTCCTTAGCAACTGGGAAGGCCTTGATTGATGTAGAAAGAGGAAAGTTAATTCCGAGGTTATGGAAAGACCATATAATGTTTAAGATGCCCAACCCTTACTGTCTCTTTGATAAAGGAGGTACTAGCATATAGCACTTGGTGTTTCAACCTTATCTCTTAGTGAAAAGCCATACAGAACCCCCTGACATCAAACCTAAGTTTGGTGTTGGGCATTTACCATCAACTATTGAAGAAGGAGACACCATGAAGAAAGTACCCAAGGGTTGTAGGAACAAGAGAATTCCAACAGAGGACTTCTCACCTGACATAAGAGTTGTCTTCACAAGAAGCCCAGTCATACCACATATTGTGAACCGAATCCAGTCTCTAGAGCATGTTGAACTGATTCATGAGAGCACAAGAAGAAAGTTTAGCATGAGGGGTGACGATCTGAGCCCCTATGAACCTCCGTAAAAGGATCTGTCTGTCAAGCTAATGATGGTAAAAAAGCGCTTGTTGGAAGGCAATCCAACCATACGTATCCTATAGTACTTTTATTTTCTTTTATGATATTTTAGTTTATTTGAGTTTGATTTCATATTATTTTATTTTCTACTAATTTTCATAGTTTTCCTCTTTTTCTATCATTTGTGATCGTGTGTAGCACTTAGAACAGAACCAAGAATGCGTAGCAGGAAAATAGAACACCCTGGAGGATGTCCCTTGCTGGTGTTGAATGCCAGAAGGGGGATGGAAGCTTGGGCGTTTAACACCCATACAGGAGCAGTCCAGGACCAATTTTTGGTCCCCCTAGGGCGTTCAACGCCCATCCTTGGTGTTGAAGGCCCAAAAAAAAGGGACCCCCTCTGGCGTTCAACGCCCATCCTGACGTTGAACGCCCAGGGGGAAGGCAGCAAGGGATTCGAATTTCAAGCTTCATTGGCCAATGGATAAAACCCAACCACCAACCACCCCACCATTAACTCACTCTTAACTCTTCTCTCTCCTCTTAAACCCACTTTTCCATCTACATTCATCCATCCCATCACCCATCAATTTTCTTGATTTCTGTACCCCACCTTTCAATATACCCTATAACCACTTGTAAATTCCATCAATTTCTCTTCCCAGCAACCCCATTCAAATTCAAAATTAGTTTCCCCTATTTTCCCCCCATAATAATCGAAACCCCACCCACCCTACTCCTATAAATATCCCTCACTTCATCCACTTTCACCATACCTTCACTACTTTTCCCCTCTTACACATTCTTCACCATACACATTCCTCTTCTTCTTTTACCCTTTCTTCCCTCCCAAAGGCCAAAGCCTCTATCCATATCCCCTCTATCTTTTTCTTTTATTTTCTCCACTTTTTCTTTTCTTGTATTTCTATTTTCTCGGAGATGAGAAAAATTTTTATGTTTGGTGTTGGAAGCTCCCCTTTTTGCTTCTTATATCTTACCTCTATGGCACCAAAAACCAGAGAGTCCTCAAGAAAAAGAAAAGGAAAAGCCCCCACTTTCGCTTCCGATCCATGGGAGACCACAAGATTCCTCACCAAAGCCCATCAAGACCATTTCTATGACATGGTGAGGAAGAAGAAGGTGATTTCCAAGGTCCCCTTCAAGCTGAAAGTCGATGAGTATCCGGAGATCCTATACCAAGTTTTGAGACGGGATTGGCAAATTCTGGCGAACTCCATGACCATAGTTGGAGTGTTTATAGTGCAGGAGTTTTATGCCAATGCTTGGGTCACAAAAAGACATGATACAAGTGTGAACCTGGAGCCGAGAAATTGGCGCACCATGGTCAGAGGGCACATCATAGATTTTAGCCCTGAGAGTGTGAGGGTGGCGCTATAGTTGCCAGAGCCATGAGCTGACCCTCAATTATACACTCGAAGGGTCAACACTGACCAAAGGCTGGACCAAGTTCTTGTTGATATCTGCATGCCTGGAACTTAGTAAAGGAGGGATGCTCAAGGCAAGCCTTACCAACTAGGTAGGCATGACCTTAAGCCAGTGGCTAGAGGATGGTTGAAGTTCATCCAACGTTCGATCATCCCTACGAGTAACCGCTCTGAGGTTACAGTCGAGAGAGCAGTGATGATTCACTGCATTATGCTCGGCAGTGTGGTAGAGGTACATGAGGTGATCCCTCAAGAGATTTACAAAGTAGCTGACAAGTCCTCCACTCAAGCACGGCTGGCATTCTCTCATCTCATTCACCGCTTATGTGCAGCAGCTGGAGCTCACATAGAGGGAGATACCCTGATTGACAAGGAGAAATCCATCATAAGGAATGGTATAGAGCATGCTAGGGAGCCCGCACAAGGACCGTAGCAAGAGTCAGTTCCACCACCCTTATAGGATATTCCGGAGATACCTCAAGGGATGTACTTCCCTCCCTGTGACTATTAGGATCAGTTGACCACATCTTTAGGGGAGCTGACATCTTCAGTTGATCAGTTGAGGCTGGAGTATCAGGACCAGTCTGCTATCCTCCATCAGATGATGGAATATCAAAGGAGTATGAGGGAGGAGCATAGGAGGTAGAGGGCATGACATTATGAAGCTTAAACGCTCTAGAGGATTCCCCAGAGGGAGCAGTAGCCGCCATCACTAAGGTGGTCTAGTTTCATTCTCCTTATCCTTATGTTATTTCTGTTTTCCTAGTATTCCATTTTGCTATTTGTTTTCTATTCTAGTTGCATGCTCACACTTAGGATTTCTTTGCTTTCTAGTATTAGTTTATTTTTTGTTTTATTTTAAGATGTCTTATGTATTTCGCACAAGGTTAAAAAGAAAAATCTATTGAAAAAGAAGTAGTAAGATGCACAAGATCTTGAGTTATATTATGATTTATTCCATTTATCTTGATGTGGTGGCCTTATCTTTATTTTCTAAATGTATGAATCACCCGTGCATACTTGATATTGGAGTTGAGTATATTGGTTCTTGAGGAATAGGAATTTAGAAAAATATTACTGATTCTCTGAAATAAGAAAAAGATTGATTCTTGAAAGAAAAGAAACAGCAAAAAGAAAATTGAAATAAAAAGAAATATCAAAAGAAAAAGGTCCAAGATTTTGAGCATCAATGGTTAGGAGAGTCAGAAATGATCTAAAAGCTCAAAAGAGTTGTTATCCCTAACCATATGCTTGTAGTGTGAGTGTCAAGTAATTCTTGAGACTGAACACTTAAAGTCGTGACCCGATGCTGTTAAAGAGTATGCTTAAGCCTCTGAGCACCACTGTTTGGGAATAAAAGCAAAGCAAAAGTCAAATCAAAAGGGTTCCCTCAGTTAAGTGCTTGTGGTGTTTATGTATCGAGTTAAACTTGAAAACAAAACACTTAGAATCATGACTAGGATCAAAGGTGCAAAGCACCAAAAGTAATTAAAAGCTGTGTTCAAGAATCAACAAGAAGTCTAAAAAAGAGAATCAATAATACTATCCAAAGTTCTAGTCCCAAAAGATGCCAATATTTCTGAGTTTCAAAGGATAATGAGATGATAAAGTTATTCAGAAATAGTGTATTAATAGCTCCATTCAGTAATTGGACATGAGCTTTATTGACAACTCGAATCTTATGTGTTTACTCTTCCTCGGTCCCATATTGTTATGGTTGCTTGGGGACAAGCAACAGTTTAAGTTTGGTGTTGTGATGTGTGAGCATCCTATACCCTTTTTTTAGTTGTTTTCATATTGTTTTTATTTATATTTTGTTAAGTTTTATTATATTTTTGTGAAAAATTCACCTTTGGATGCCACATTGAGTTTTCTTGTGTTTTTATGATTTTAGGTGAAATTTGGAGCAATTTGGAGAAGCTTGGAGCAAGAAACGAAAAAGTTGCAAGCTCCCCCTTGGGTGTTGAACGCCCAACCTAGCGTTCAACGCCAGTAAGGGGGCTAAAGTCAGAAGCGACCATTCCGTCTTGGGCGTTCAACGCCCAAACCTGGGGTTGAACGCCAGCTTGCTGTTTGAGCCATTCACCAATCAGGCCTCCAAGTGGATTTCACACTCTTTAGGCTTATCTTATCTTATCTTTGTAATTTTTATTTTAAAATAATATCTTTTAGATTTAGCATTTATTATTAGGTAAGTATATATAAGAGGATATTTATTAGGTTTGGAGATCTTCTTCCCCTCGCACTTTTCAAAAACATATTTTCTTTGTAAAGTTTTAAGCAACTAAATCTCCTGGTTAAGGTTAAGATCTCTGTTTATTTCTATAGATTAATATTATTACTTTTCTATTTTAAGATATGTTTGATTCAATTCTAAGGTATGTTTTCGTTCTTAATCTAAATGAAATTGGATGGAATGGAAGTATGACCCTTTTTCTACATGAGTTCTTGTGAGTCTCTGACAGGATAGCAAGGAACTACAGCTTGAGAAGACACCTCCTAGACGGCTAATTCACAACTCGTTGGGGACATGGAAACATCTGTTTAGCCAGGATTTTGGGTGATTAGAGCCTTTGTGGTATAAACTAGAATACTAAACTTCACCCTCGTCCAAATCGAATGACCACTGACCCTGTCGTTTGATAAGGATAAGAGGAGATTAAATTGCTAAGGAATTAGGGTTTAATCACTTCCAGTTTTCCATGGAATGAATTATTAATTGTAAGATAGTGAGTAAGAAGTTTTAATCCGGAAAGATAAACATCTTCGAGACCTTAACTGTCTTCTTTATATTGATTTTACACCAACCTTTACTTGCTTTTCTTATTTCATTGCTTTATGCGTTTACACCAACAACTTTCTTTTACTATTTGCGTAACTAAGTCCAACAAGGTAGCTATTGCTTTCTCAGTCTAACAATCCTCGTGGGATCGACCCTCACTCACCTAAGGTATTACTTGGATGACCCAGTGTACTTGCCGGTAAAGTTGTGTGAGTTCAATTTTCGCGCACCAATAGCATTCTAACTTTTAAAGCATTCTAACTTTGTTAACAATTTTTCAAAACACCTTAACTAGCGGTGCATTCTAACAAAGTACAAAACATCACTAGTAATGCATATGGTAACACGTGGTAATTAATTAGCATAAACTAGCAGCAATATCAATCAGCAAAATAAGCATTAAAATAGTAGCAACCTAACAAAGCAAAAGCAACCAATGAATCATCAACGCAACATTTAAGCATTGATCAAACAAATTCAGCCAGAGTTAATGATTCAAACCAATTCAAATAATCCCAGCAACAAGAATCCCTAATCTCATATACTAATTCCAAACATATTGAGTGAAGATGAGAACCTATCAATGTAATTAAATTATCCTAACCTATCCACCTAAAATCAACTACAACAGCAATGAATCTACCTAAACTAGTTACTAAAAATTAACTAATTAACTAAAAAAATTAAACTTAACTAATTACTAAAAATCAACTAACTAACCTAGAATGCAGCTCGAAGAGAGAAGACAGAAATCGGCGGTTAGAGTAGCAACAACAGGGCAGCGCTGACAGGAACAGAAAACAGCGATGGAGGCATTCTGAGCAGCGGCAATAGCGGTATTTCCTACGGTGGTAGGGCAGTGCAACAACGGCGGCTGGGCAAGGAAGAAGCGGTGGTAGGGTAGGGCAGCAGTGACGGCAGGGGCTAGAGAGAGACTAAGAGGTGAGGGGTTTAAAGAGAGAAAGGAAGGCAATAGAGAGAATGCAATTTTGAAATGAAGGAGAAGAGGGTTCCGGTTCAAATTAGGACACAATAACTGACGGATTAATCCAACCGTAACGTGGTGCGTGTAACCAAAATGCAGCGTTTCGCCAAAATAGATTCAACATCGGATTCACTCGCCAGTTAATTCGACAGTAGCTAGCGCGCCAAGATTTATTTTTCTCCCTCCAAATATTACTGTCGACATTACCATCAAAACATCAACTCCGATGGTAATATTTTAGGGTGATGAATTTATTCCCAAATTCGTCGATAAATTTGACAGAAAACTCGCCGCTAAAGTCCAACGATAATTCCGACAGTTTTCAGCATTTTTCTTGTTGTGGGACTTTGGTTTAAAGTGATGTGGCTATTTTAAAGATAATAATTAAATGTGGCTATTTTAAAGGGAATAATTAAGAGAAATGTTAGAAGGCCTTTAGAATTTATCGTTTTGGTTGTTACTTTTATTCATTAACTCAATTTTTTTAATCAAGTAATACAACAATATACTTTAGTCCATACTTTTAAATATTGATGGTTAATTGCTGGTTAAAAATAAATTTTGATAATTTTCTAATATTTTTTAAGTTAAATAAATACTGACAATTAACATAAATAAAAGATTGAATAGTTTCTGGAAGAATAAATGGTCATATATATAACGTTTTTTTAAAATATTTATTATTTTGTATTTCTTAATTTCTATAAGTTAAACAAATAAATAAAAGAGTATTTATCCATTTTAGTTCTTAAAGAATTTTGAACCAGACACTTTAGTCTCCAATTAAAATTAATTACTCGATTGGTCCCTAACAATTAATTCCGTCAATTACTTAGGTCCTTGCCTCCATCAACTCTAACGGAAGACGAAATGGTCCCTGACAACTCTAACAATGGACAAAAAAATCCCTGACCCCTTGGTTCGAAAACAACACTGTTCTCCTCCAATTTTCATTATATCTCGCATAGTTCTAATATTGATACTCTCATTCTTCACTATCATAGTCTTCTTTTCCATCTTTTCTTTCCCCCTTTTCAGATCCAAGATCAAGCCATGATGTAACTGCCACACGTATCATATCTATCTCAACATGTCATGGACCATACAGTTTCTAAATTTCTGTGACTGGTATACCTATCTCCTCCGCACTTCACCCACCAGAAGCATCCACTTCCACGTCCTCGATAATAACATCACTTTCAACCCCGACAACATCCATCACATCCTCAAGACCAAGTTCCACAACTATCCCAAAGGCACGCTTTTTTTCACTCTCCGACAAGAAATATAGATTGTTGGACATTAGAACATCATGAGAAGATTCTTCTTCTACATCATATGCAAATTCTCATTTGGAATGGACCCTAAGTGCTTCATTCCTTCTTTTTCAGAGTCTAAATTGGCAAACAGTTTCAATCTTGCATCCAAGCTATCAGTACAATGAGCAATGTCATCGTTGCCGCTCATATGAAAACTAAAGCAATTACTGAAGGAAGCAATCAGAGTGGTGGGCAATGTGGTGATGGAGATGACAGAATAGAGAAAGAGGGAGATGGCGATGACGACGATGATGGGTCTTAACAAATCATACTTGCTGTCTAAATTTATGGGATCTATCGAAGATGACAAGTACTTGAGAGACATAGTCATTAGTTTCCTGAGTATGAATTGGTTGAGAACAAGTTGAGGATTTTTCTTCTTATGAACATTGAAGTTGCAGAGTGTGTATTGTATAGCTTGAAGTTACATTGTTAGACTGTTAGTGTTATGCGAGATATGATGGAAATTAGGAGAGAACAATGTTATTTCTGAACAGAGAAAGTCAGGGATCATTTTGTTCCTGTTAGAGTTGTCAGGGACTATTTTGTCCTCCGTTAGAGTTGAAGGAGCAAAGGACCTAAGTGACTGACGGAATTAATTGTTAAGGATCAATCAAATAATTAATTTTAGTTGAAAACTAAAGTGTTTGGTTCGAAATTCTTTGAGAACCAAAATGAGTAAATACTCTAAATAAAATTTGAAAAAATGCTTTGTTTATTGTTCTTATATTTGATTTAATTTTAAAAGATCACGTATGTTATATTATTGTTATTATTTGCCTTTTTCCTATTGTTGTTGCTGGTGCTGCTTCTTGTATTGACCCGGGATTATTATTTTAGTATGATATATTATTGAAAATAATTATTGAGTTCCTAAAAACTCATTTCTCTAAGTAAATGTCACTATAAACAACTCAAATTGGTTTGCACCTATGTATAAGTTAGTTAGACTGTTAGAGTAAATATATAAATTGGTTCACAAAGAATTTTAAATAGATATTTTATTCTAGTAATTGTTTTTAGAAATTTATTTATTTAATACGTATATTAAAAATTTGTTTAAAAGTGATTGAGAGACTTAATATGTCTAACATGAATAATTCTCAAAAGCTTTTAGGTAATAAAAATTTGTTGAAGACTAAAATCTTCTATTTAAAATTTTTTGAAAACTAATTTGCTATAAGTTATTTAATTTTAAATAAAATTAATATATAACTTCGAGACAGAAAAGAGAAAACCAATAAACTAAATAAAACCATGGAAAGAAAATTCTCATATTTTTTAAATGATTTTACCTCCTCCTCACTTGACAAAGAAATCACCAATAACACGTATACTTTCTAAATTCATTGAGTCCAAGAGGCAATCAAGCTTAATTAAAATATAGTATTTTGAAATAACGCTTTGCTATAACGAGATATTTTTTTCATTTATATTAGCAACAATTTACAGCTCTTAATACACGGAACAGTCACAAATTAAACGAAGAATATCCACGTTCTAGAACTACATTGCATGTAATAAATTAAGGAAATTTTAAAGCCTATATATATAACATACACATGCTCTATCTTAATATTTTCTAAAGAGAAAGAGAGAGAATTATGGGTAGGAACGATATAAGACGTGCACTAACAATATTGATGTTTGAGATGCTTGTTTGTTCTGTTATTGCAAAATTTCCAGGAAATCATATTGCTGATGACAAGTCTTTGGCTCCAAGTCAACCTGAAGAACCTGAACCTGAAGAGAAATATGATGAAGATGATTACTCTCAACTTCAAGCTTGTATCGGAAACTGCAAAAATGACTATATTCGTGAGCCTGAAAAATTGTTGAACTGCATTGAGGTTTGCTATAAGAGCATCTATGATTAGTACTAAAAAGAGTAGTGGTAAATTGGTAAGTATCTAAGTTATTGTGTGAATTTTTTTTATTTTTATTTTATACTATCTTAATTATTGAATATTTAATATGATAAAGTCTCTACTCTTTTGATGGTAAAATATCAAAAATAGTATTTAAAAATTTATATTGCTAACAAAACTCACACTAAAAGATACAAAACAACAAATAAATGTCAAAAGATTTTAAAATGTAATAAAAACTAATCATATATTAAATATATACTCTCAGAATTAAAAAAATTAGACATAAGATTTTGTTGTGATTTTTGTAAACATTATTAAAAAATAAGATATTTTTATAATTAAAATTTACTAATTTTATACCAAACGAGTATTTTACTTTTTGTAAATGACCAAAATTTTTTGTAAAAAATAAAAAAACATCTAGAGATTAAATTTTATTACAGATTTTTGTATGCAACTTTTAAATTGTTATCTAATTATTTTCACAAAAATTTAAACCAAATACACAAGTCGTTTGTTAAATAAAAAATTTGTTTGCTATTTATAAAAAATATTATATTGTTTTATTTTTATCACGTTTTAAAATTATTCGTGAATTTATTTATGTTCATCTATATGACAAATGCAATTGTCTGAGAGAAATATAAATTTAAGCAAGTCATAAAAACTAGAAGTATGACCTAATAATGACATATAAAATAACTACATAATTCTTAGTTTTTAAAGGAATATGGAACATATTTACCAATACTTGTGTTCTAAGACCTAATATGTGTTTATTCAAGCTTTTTTAAGTGAAATTTCAATCGTCCACGAAATGGAAAAATGCTTAAGCACTTCAATTGTACGTGTGTATATATATATTGGTTAAGCTAGGAAAATTAGTTTGTTCTTTTCGTGTACGTGTTAATATATTTTCATTGTTATTTTATACTTTTTTTTTTTTGACATTTCTATAAGTTAATAGTAGTTACTAGTTAGCTATCTATAGGGTGAAACACGTTCATATACATATTCAACAAAATATGAAATAAATAGGGTAAATTATATTTTTTATTTTTAAGATTTATGATTTTTTAAAAAAATATTTTTAATATTTAATTTTATTCAATTTTTTTCTATAATATTTTTTGTTCATTCAATTTTATGCTAATGTTTTTTATTTGTTTTAAAATTATTCTTAAAAGTTTTAAATTTTATCTCTAATACATGAAATTAACATCTAAAGATTATTTTGACACAAATCGAAAATATTAGAGACAAAATTAAATATAACTAAATGTTAAGAATATTTTTAAATAAAATTATAAATATTAAAGACAAAAATTATACTGTACCCAAAATAAATAATATCTACAAATATTTATAACGAGATCATTCTAATTAAAATGTCTTAAATAAATAGAAAAAGGTTTAATACAGTGATG